>NC_090407.1:25225077-25542577 GCF_036365525.1 Heterodontus francisci | reverse complement strand
TGAAGACAACAGACTAGTGACCTCTACCAAGGAGGAGGACAAGTACAGCAATGCGGTAGGAATACCATCACCTCCAAGTTCCCCTCGCAAGTCACACACCATTCCGACTTGGACATATATTCGCTGTTCCTTCATAATCACTGGGTCAAAATCCCAAAATTCCCTACTTGACACTATTGAGAGCACCATCACCCCAAGGACTGCAGAAGCTCAAAGCGAACCACCACTACCTATTCAGAATGAGCTATAAATGCAGCCCTGCCAATGTCACCCACAGCCTGAGAATAAATCTTAAAAAAAAAAAGCTTGACCTCTGACACAATCCCACGCCTGTGTTGAGTTAGTTAATCATAGCCAGGCCACTCAGGGCCCCATTGCTATGGGAGATGAAAACTCACAACTAGCCAATGTTAGAAATGCACACGTGGCTGTTGAGCGAGGACTCTAATTGAGTAGGCTATGATGCCACCTATGGTCTAACAGCTCATTTTAGACTATGTGTCCAGGCTCATGCAATAAGTATAGCCACTAGGGAGAGGTACTGGGCAGCTGCTAACACCCAACAGGGCAGCAGAGGGATAAAGGAAAATAAATTGAAATTTAAGTAGAAATCACTTTCATCTATAAATATTTACCATAAAAGGCATCCCGTTAAATATATCCAATAGGTCTATGGACCCCAACCATGAAATAAACTGGATGTGGACTTCAAACTTAAATGCAGAGATGAGATGACAGAGCCTCACCTAAGCACTACATAGGAGGCTTTCCAGATTGGGGAGCCCAGATAACTGGTGCCAGCCTTGTAATGCAGCATTCCTTCTTTTGTAATTGCATTTGCATGTGTCATGTAGAGATTTCTCTGGGGTCCTGCTGTTACATCCATGGGATCCTCCCAGTGAATCAAACTGTAGAGGTGGATGGTGACTTCAGACACCTGCAAACACATCCATGAGAGTCAGCACAGTAGCAGCTGCGATGTTGGTGGAAAGCAGACATGCACAGAAAAACAACTTTCATGTAACTTAAAAAATATTCTTTTGATCCTTCTTCTCCCCCTAGCTTTCCACCACCTTTCTTTCCAAATACATTGCATTACATGATCTTCCTCTTCTCTGCATTCTGATTCTTGTCTAATACAACATTTTAAAACTGTCTCTCACCTCCTTTGGTCTCATTTCCTCCTAAAATGCACAGGTTTTTAAAATACCAAGCTTTGTGTGACGACACCAATGCTTCTCCAATTTACCACAACCTTGGTGGTGTCCCATGCTATGGGCCTTGGCCCTTCATCTTGGTTTCTCAGTGACACCCTCCTCTCCCTTTCTCTTTTCCACTGCTAAGGTCAAATGATCAGTATTTCATCCTTGATGAAATGGAACCCTGTCCGTCCCCATCCCATCACAAGGAGCCATAGCCCAGTTGCCCATTAGTGCTCATCCTTGTGTTATGTGACTGAACAGTAAACACTTGTATTGCTAGCTTACTAACAGAAAAACCCAACCTGACGACAGACAGAATAACTCAGCCTGGTTACTACATTACCTCACATCTCGACTCTTGGGCCACAAATTTGGTCAGTGCCAGTTTCTGCATGGTTGCATCTGTAAGGATGCTGGGATATGGGGGCTCTCTGCAGCCCTTAATCATGGCAGATCTCAAAGCAGTGAGGAAAAACCTATCACCAGGGGAAAAAAAATACATTGTATAACTGGTGCTGAAATAAAACTTGCGACTAAATAAACTAACTACAGTTACAGACATATATCCTTAACACTACAGGTACATTAAACATATCACTATAACTACATGCCAGTTGCTGCTGCTGTGCATTTTAGCATGAAACAGCAGTTTCCTTTTCCCCACTCCAATTTTCTTCCCTTCAGTCCTGAAGACTTCGGCTTGTGTAGATGTACAGTTCCACAGGTGCCAACCTCACCCAAGTGGCATATGCAAGCCTAGATTTTGAAAACTAACGAGTTATTTGTGGCTGTGGACAGCAGCACAGTTGAGCCTGATCTTTCCCTGTCCTATACACAAATTTCCAACAGGGTTCACTGGATTGCAGTTAGGAGCTAGAACTAGGTCAAGGGCACTGATGCATGCTTGCTGCGGTTCTGGCTGAGATCAGCTAACTCATCACAGACTGGCAGTGCAGGGAGTACCTGACTAGATGCTGTGCATATAAGATTTCTTCACCATTTTGGGGAAGGAAAGATATAAAAAAAATTCTGGATTCACGATCGCCACCCAGACACAAAAATAAGGTCTCCAGCGTGAACCTAGTACGAGTTAGGAAATCCGCAAAGGTTTGTAGAGCTTTGGAACTCTCTTCTACAAATGGAAATTGATGCTAGATCAAATGTTAATTTTAAACCGGAGGTGAACAGACTTTTGTTAACCAAAGGTATTAAGGGATATGGGGCAAAGGCAGCATATGAAGTTAGGTCAGAGATTAGCCATGATCTTAATGAATGGCGAACAGGCTCAGGGGGCCTAAACTCCTGTTTCTATGTTCCTAATCTATAACCTCCAAACTCTTGAGAAAAGCATAAAAGGTAGCTCTGTGGGAGAGTGGCTCATGGCAGCATCACTACAGGGTCATGTTTGAGGCTTAAGACAATAAAATTAAAGAGAGTATGAGTGAAAACAGCAGGCAGCTTCAACATTGATTTAAAACTCAACACAGGAATCAAGAGGGAAGCTCAACATCCAAATTAACTGGGTTGCTGCACGAATACAGATGATTTACAATCAATATCTTGTGGGGATGGATGAAGGGAGGAATATGAGGTGACACTAGACTGCAGTACTTATTTATAAATATTGCCACGATTTGTACTTACTCTGTAAGAGACTCGTCTGCCGTATCAAGCAGGAATTGCCTCCGCCGATTGGTGCAGACAAGCTGAACAGTCTGCTGACCGAGCCCTACCTTTAATAGTGAAGAGTGAGTGAAATACAGCAAATCATGTGCGAGGCAGGTGTATACAATACTGCAATTTACCCAAGTGAGTAATGCAGGAGCACATTACATTGGGAATTACAAGACAACACTATGCTACATTGTAATACTCCACAATAATTCTTTGCAGGACCCTTATTTTCATGCTCATTCATCTAATTTTACAAAGCTGCTTCACATTTTTTGGGGAAGACAAAGTAAAAAGAATAAAATCTGCTCTTTCCCAGCTATTCTGCACAGCTCCATGGAAGTTTTCTGGATCTACAGAAACTAGAGAAAAAGCTCTTGCGTTCATCCTTGTGCGAACATCCAGACATTATCACAATCATCTCTTGGTACCACACGGTGATATGTGGTACCTTCAGCTTGTGTTGTTTCTGTCTGCCCCCAAAAGATTAGTGGGTTTACTCTGCCTCCCGACCACCCAATGAAGAGCACCTCATCTCCCCAACACATGGATAGAATTGCCTGCTGCAGCTTCACAAAACATTTGTAGATAACAGACAGGTTTGTCACTGAGCCACAATAGGATCCTGCATGGTGCACACAATGACTGAATGTTACAGCAATATCCCCTCTCCAATTTTATCCTGAAGGCAGAGTCTTGCTAGGGTTCAGTTCTGCAGGTGGCAGCAGCCCTCCAGTGCTCAACACCAGTGGCCACTCCTCATGAGAGGAAAGACCAGTGAGCTTCAGCAGGATATTAGGCTGGGGTGGGTAGAAATAAAAAGGGATGATGGCATCATAACCAAGTTGGCTACCATCCTCAGCTGACAACTAACATTCATGCATTTTCCAGCAAACTCACCGAAATGTAATCAAGTTCATTGTAGGACACGGCTTCTTCCATTGCATATGGCTTGTCTGCAGCTCCTATACAGGCCAACATGTCAAGTCAGACACACACATTGCACTACTTGCATTGCAATAAGTCAAGCAGCTTCTCCATCAAACAAATTCCATCTATATACAACATTAAGCTTTATTTTGGAGACAATCTAAATGGGGTAGGACCTTTTGCGCTTCTCATTTGCACACACCTCAGCCACTAGGATTCTGAAGCATTTTTTGTGAGTCCCATTCCACCCCCCCTCTTGAATTGAAAGCACAGATTCTTGCTGTGTAGAGCTCCATGGGTGTCAGTCTCGTTTAGCATCTCACTCAAGTGGCCTTTCTTCATGGTGAGCCTCAATAATGTTATGGCAGGATATTCAATCATGAAGGGTAACATTCTCCCATTTGCAAGCTGTTGTTTTCCCCCTGTCCCCCCACCTCCTTTGGTTTTTTGATAAAATAGCAAAAATTTGGAGCGAGAAAAAAATAGCTTTGATCAACACAGAAAACAGAGCTGTCAATATTATACAAACTACACAATTTACACTCCGTGTCCATGGCCAAAGCCATAGACTTTTGGTTTTAAACCGGGAAAAAAAGGCAGAATTGTGGAATGTGCTTTGCAAAATGCAGGTTATGAAGTAAACAGAAACAGAATTTGACTTACTTTGTCACCATAAACCATGACAGTGTGAAGCTTTTATTCCAAGAGCAAAGGGGTGGGATATGGTTTCACTCAGTGTATGAACCCTTCCCCCAGCCCCAAAGAACAGAATTACCTTTTCTCAACAGGTAGATGTAACAGTCTGTCAATAGCACATACAGCAATTGCAGATTTCCCTCCATGTGACCTGTCCACATCCGCATCATCTGGGAAGAGACACAAGTGTGGAGGAGGAAGAGCAGAGATAGAAACAGAGAAAAAAATAAATTGAAGATTGAAACAGCACCTTGTATTTCGCCAAAAAAATTACCATAAATAACCAACAATTCAGTTTAATAGCCCATATGAAGCTGAGCAATAGAAGCCAAGTGTTTTACACTACCAACATTTCAGTTAACCAGCTCTGTCTTGCTATCTGGATAAGTGGAGTCTATAAGGTTTTCAGCAAATTTCAAAATCCTCTGCTCAGAGACTAGACCATTACCTGTCTGCATACAGCAATCATTAGGGTTTAAAATAAAGTTCCCTCTTACTTCTCATTGAAGCAACATTAGGCTACATCTGCCCACTGATGTTTTCTCTGGCTGATTCACGTTTGTTCTCCTGTTGTCAGATTCCCATTTCTCAGTTTCTATTTCCTTTTCTACTTCCATGCTTTGGTTTTATTAGTTGTTTATTTTTTCTCGCCCATATTTTACCCCGGGTTTTCTTCATTTATGACCCACTGGCTTATTTTGCATTTTGTTTTGGGACAGTAGAATCTAGCATACTATACTAGGAAAATTACAGATGTTAAAGGGGTCCTCTTGCCCACAGTGAGGGCAGTCAAGCTCCTCAGAGGCCTCAACACAAAACAGATGTAAGATTCTCCATCTGCTCTCGAGTCCTTGGTGTCAGCAGCTACCCAGTGCCTCATCCAAGGGACCATTTGTCTTGTGCGAGTGTTAACAAGATATCTGAGCCTGATTTGGTTTTCATTCCATATCTGCACTTTCCATCAGGGGTCACTGGATATCAATTAGAAGCTGTAATACTGGATGATTGGTTGCTCTAACTCAGGATGTTGAAATCAACTGTAATGCCCCCACTGCTATGCCAGCTATGGTCAGCACAGACTGGGGATTGAACAAGGCACCTTCCTTGTACATGATACACAGTACATCACCAGAGAGTGCATTTACCCAGTGAGTTATCAGGCTGCTTGTATTTATTTTAAAACACTTCAAGCTGATTTTCTACTATGGTCCTTCCCCAGCTCCCTTACCTTGTAGAGCTGCTCTTCATTCTCCTTGAAAACGTGAATCATCAGCAGAAGCAGCAGATTATTGTCTACCCTGAGGGGAAAGGGCAGAAACACGAACCATGAGATTGTTGCCTCCAGCTGTGGTAACAGCTATAGTGCAACATTGGAGTAACTCGCCAGGCTTCTATTCAAATCAAACTGATTAAAAGAAAATTGAGAGAAAAAATCTTTATGCAAGGTATTGTTAAAAATATGGGACAAAGCCCCAGTTGCAGAATCAATTGAGGTATTAAGGGATATAGTGAAATGGTGGAGAAATCAGGATTAAAAAGATAGTGAGTAGTTATGGTTTAATAAAAATGTGGAGCAGACATGATGGTCAACTCCTGTCTCAACTGCCAGCTTCACACTTTTAATCTGCAATAGAAGATGTCAAGGTCCTGGAGAGAAGCAAAAACGTGAACATGAAACACAGTCAAGTCAATTAACTCACTTCTGCGGCAGAGCTTTCGATTGGACTTAACTAAAGGCTTAGGTGGGTCTTGAGATAAAAAGTATAGATTTATCGGCAGGAAGAAAATTAAAAACAAACAGCAGGTCAGAGTCTGACAATAAGCATGAGTGCTGCAACACATGGATACACCATGCCACATCAAATCACCACTAGACTTTAACTCTGAACCCCAATTACCAGGGTGCCAGTCTCAAGTGAAACACAAGTTTCTCTAGATATAAAGATATCTCCACAGGAACTACATGCAACAGAGTAAAAGAATGCGTCACGCTTCAGTTCCAAATCTGTGAGTTGCTCGTCTCAGAAAGAAAAAAACCCAGAGAGGTGTCATCACAGGGTACTGTCACCTGTTGACTGACAAAAAAAAGAGAGCACTGAGTCAGCTGTAAGCAGCCCAAGCGTCGGCACTTGGGTGCAGACACGGATAGTTCAGGAATTCCTAACAGGCAGACACAAGTTGGAGATGGAGATGGGGAAAGAAAGAGGGAAAGCTAATTGGGCAAAACATAGTCAAGAATGGCGAGTACCCATGGAACTGTATCACAGGAGGAGACAGTGCTTTCTAAAAGCGGGGAGAAAATTAGACAGAAAAAGAAAACGCTTTTTTGGTGACATGCTCATTACTAAGGTAAGTCTGTGCTGGGGAATGAAACACTTGGATTTTTAGCTTGTGTCAACAGGTTACCTTAGAATAGCACAGCACAGAATCATTTTGAAGGCTACTGTTGAATCTGTATCCACCACCCTATCAGGCAGTGCATTCCAGATTCAAACAACTCATTAGGCAAGAAAGGTTTTTCCCTCATGTCGCGTCTGGTTCTTTTGCCAATCTTCTTAAATCTGCGTTCCTATGGTTATCAACCCTTCAGCCATTGAAAGCAGCTTCTCCTTATTTAATTTATCTAAACCCTTCGTGTTTTTAAACATCCCTATCAAATCTCCTCTTCGCCTTCTCTGCTCTGAGGAGAAGGACCCCAGCTTCTCCTGTCTATCCATGTAACTGCAATCCCTCATCCCTGGAACCATTCTAATAAATTTCTTCCATACCCTCTCCAAAGCCTTCATGCTTTTCTGAAAGTGCAGTGCCCAGAATTGGACACACTACTCCAGCTTGGGCTGAACTAGCTATATAGTGTAGCATAACTTCCTGGCTTTTGTACTCTATGCCTCTATTTATAAAGCCATGGATCCCGCTCTTCTTGCACCCCATTTAAAATTGTACCATTTAGCACATACTTCTCATTCGGCCTACCAAAATCTGTCACCTCACTTTACTGCACTGAATTTCACCTGCCATGTGCCGCCCATTCCACCAGCCTATGTCCTCTTGAAGTCTATTACTATCTTCCTCACTGTTCACCAGACTTCAAGTTTTGCATCATCTGCAAATTTTCAAATTGTGCCCTGTACCCACAAGTCCAAGTCATTTGTACAGTATATAAAATCAGTGATCCTAGTACTGAACCTCGGGGAACTTTATTGCACATCTTCCTCCAGTCCAAAAAACAGCCAGCCATTCACCTCAACTCACTTTTCTATCCCTTAGCCAATTTTATATTCATGCTGCTACTACCCCTTTTATCCATGGGCTTCAATTTTGCTCACAAGCCTAAGATGTGGTACGTCAAATGCCTTTTGAAAGTCCAGCATACACAACATCAACAGCACTGTCCTCATCCACCCTCTTTGCTGCATCAAAAACTCTAGTTAGTCAAACACGATTTGTCCTTACAAATCAGTGCTGACTCTCCTTTGTTATGCTATGTTTGTCCAAGTGGCTATTAATTTTCTCCCAGATTATGGTTTCTAAAAGCTCTCCACCACTGACATTAAATTGACTGGCCTGTAATTGCCAAGTTTATCCTCCTTCCTTTTTTGAGCAAGAATGCAACACCTGCAGTCCTCCAGCCTTTACCATCACCCCCGTATCAAAGGAAGATTAGAAGATAATGGCCAGCACCTCTGCAATTTCCATCCAGAATGGGTTATTTAGATACTTTAAGTACGGTCAACCTTCCTAGTACCTCTTTATTTTTATCTTATTCAGTATCCCAGGAACCACCTCGTTTACCATAAGTTTGGCAAAGTCCTCTTCCTTGGTAAATAATGATGCAAACTACTCATTTAGTACCTTAGCCATGCCTTCTGCCTTCACGAGTAGATCTCCATTTTGGTCTTTAATCAGCCCTGCCACTCTTTTGACATCCTTTTTACTGTTAATATGCTAATAGAAGGCCTTTGGAATCCCTTTTATGTTAGCCAACCTCTATTCTTGTACTCTCTTTGACCCTCTTATTTCCTTTCACTTGTTCTTTGTACTTTTAATAGTCAGATTCTCCCTTGCATCATCAAGTTGATATGTCATACCCCTGTTTTTTTCTGCTTCATCCTACTCTCTAACTGCTTAGTCATTCAGGAAGTTCTGGCTTTTCTTGCCCTCCGTTTCCCCCATGTGGGAATGTACTTAAACTGCACCCGAACCTCTTTAAAGGCCGCCAATTGCTCCAGTGCATTTCTGCCTGCCAGCCTTTGACTCCAATATATTTGAGCCAGATTTCTCCTCAATTTGCTGAAATTAGCCCTCCTCCAGTTATGTATTTTTATTCTATATTTCACTTTGCCCTGTCCCACAACTAATCTAAACCTTACAATACTATGATCACTATTCTCAAGGTGTTCCCCGACTGATACATAAAGCAGGAGTTCGATGCACAGTAAAACTCCTTCCACTCTGTCCCATTGTGACATCTTTTCACAACAGTAATCTTGTCACGTCTCCTAGTAAGATTGCCTGTGAGGGACAGTTTTGTCTATGGCCACATGAACTGCTCTGATACTGCCTACATTTTTCATGTAGGACTTTTATAGCCAGACATAAAAATACACTTTCATTCCATCAGTTTGGGCTGCACTCAAGGACCAAGGTTGCAGAGGTCAAAAGGCCAAGTTTTAATCCAATGCACTAACCAAGCTCACCAACTCTTTAGAAATTTGGTTTATTCACTCACTCAATTAAACCAGAGATGGGAACTGGGAAACTCTACATGTACACAAGCTACAGAATAGATGAGAATCTTACTGCTGGTCAACGTGTGAGACAGATAAGCAACAGAGAACATGGAAGCGGATAGCAGTAATAAACTCTAGAGGGAGGTGAATAGTTTTTTGATGCAAGAAATAGCATTGTGTGGGATTTTGAGAAATTTAGGTAATGGTCAGGTGGACTGCAATTCCCTTTTCTGCTCCTGTGTTTCCTACTGACTTATTTTGTTATACTCAGGACACTGACATGTACATTTTGTATTATTAAAAAAAAAATTGGAGATTGGGATTAAGAGCATCATAAGCCTTCTCATGAACTCCACATTTCAATGTCAAATTCAGATATCAAGGACTCAATCACCAGTTTCTATTGAGTGTTGAAGCAGTTAATAAAATAAGTTATGGCTTCCATTAGAAGTACTAAACTTAATTTCCTTTGCACTTTAGAAAATATTTAGATTTCCAATTACAACTAAACACAGTTAGAAGTATTTAATAATCACACCACTTTACCTGAAGTCAGCTGGATGGGTTAGCTCTGAGGGGCTATTTTGAGCTTTCTCTTCCTCCTCTGTACCCTCAGAGGCCAAGGTCTGAATTTCCAATTGTTCCAGGCTAGTCTCGGATACCTTGCCAGTTTCAACATCAGCCAGATTACTTTGTTCTGAAAGAGCCTCTACATTCGCTGTTCTGTGGCTCTCTTGGACAGCAGCTTCCTCTGTGGTCTCTGGCTCCTCTACAGCATCGGGGATTTTTTCTCCTTTGCACGTTTCTGTGCCAGCAGCCTCATGGCCACTAAAAACATGCGTTGGTTGGCCATCCCCTGCAAGGTCATAGTTGCAGCTACCTGTTGCACTAGCACTTGGACTCTCGAGGGCAAACCTGTAGAAATCCATGGCAGGTGGCATCCGCTCACTATACTGGCTATACGGACGTTCATCCGGGGCTTCCCCCGGGACAGAAGTCCGAAAGGGCTGTTCAGGGCGATCACCATCTGACCTCCAAGTGTTGGCATCCAGTGTTCCATTAAGCTGCTCCATCACCTTGCTCAAAGGATTCCCTACACTATTCATAGATGTGTCCTTCATTTGTGGTATTAGAAGACCTGGCTGGGGAGCATCTGTATCAGACTCTCTACACGTCACCTGTAACATCATCGCCTGGGAGCTGCAGTCCTCCTCATCAGCAGCAATCTCTTTGGGTTTCTGTAAAGCCATTTTATCACTTTGTTCTTGTTGTTCAGCATCACTGCCCTGCTTGGACATTGCACCTTCTCCCATTAACAGCTGCACCCCAGCATTTTTAGCGTCAATTATTTGCTCCTCAGATTTTGCTCTCTTCTTTTTGGGTGTTCTCCTCTTCTTTGCCAATCTGTGGAGTTGAAATCCCAAACAATTAGAATCAGCAACTCCTGCAATGGCTCAGGAGGTAAAGATACTATCCACTGACTCATACAGAGCAGAAGGTTCCAGGTTCCGTCCTCACACTGAGTTAGCTGATCTCAGCTAGGGAAGCAGCTGATAATGCTGCAATCAATTAATAAAGAAGGGGAGGCGGTGGCGTAGTGGTATTGTCACTGGACTAGTAACCCAGAGACCCAGGGTATTGCTCTGGGGACCTGGGTTCAAATCCCACCACAGCAGGTGGAGGAATTTGAATTCAATTAATAAACCTGGAATTAAAAAGCTAGTCTAATGATGGCTATGAAATCATTGTCGATTGTTGTAAAAACCCATCTGGTTCACTAATGTCCTTTAGGGAAGGAAATCTGCTGTCCTTACCTGGTCTGGCCCACATGTGACTCCAGACCCACAGCAATGTGGTTGACTCTTACATGCCCCCTGAAATGGCCTAGCAAGCCACTCAGTTGTATCTAACTGCTACGAAGTCAATTGGACTGCAGAGGTTCAAGAAGGTAGCTCACCACCACCTTCTTAAGGGCAATTAAGGATAGACAATAAATGCTGGCCTAGTCAGCGACGCCCACATCCCATGAATGAATAAATTTTTTTTTTATATATCAGCCTCAGCACCCTGGACTAGGTGAGAGGTAAAAATAAAAGTCAAAGTTCCTGCTCCTCATTGCCCCCACAGTGGCTCCTGTGGAAAATGCGTGTTTGGACTTCACGATCATACTCAGCTGTGATACCTTGAAGAGTGAAATATTCTCAGCATCTAAGCTCAACAGTTAGTTGGGCAAAATATCAGAGGGCACCCAGCACTAATGGAACTGTATCTCATAACAGAAATACGAAAAAGAATCAAGTGACAAGTCCCTACCTGTACTCCAGAACGAACTCTTCCCCAAAGCACAGTCCCATAAACAGTACTCTTTGGAGGTGGAAGAACTAATTTCAAACTTAAGTCATCAAGGATCAGCTTTATTCCCAAGGTGCTCTCTTACCTGACACTCAGTGGAACACTGGCACTGTCCAATTAAGACTGGCAGTGCTTTATTAGTCCTCAGACAGGCCCCCTTAACAACACATTTTGTTGTGGAAAGATGACAACTCAGCAAAGAAATATAAAACTGGAAGAAACCAAAGGCAGTACAACAGCATAGCATGTGGTTATACTGTACAAGTGCACAGTAATGCATTAAGCTGTGGGTTTACATTCAATTCCAAACACTGGGTTCTGCATTTTAGCAGCAGCCAGGCAGTTTTGTAGCATTTCACAATCACAGCTTTTCACAAACTAGTCTACATAGATCCAGGAGGTATGGCACAGGAAGAAAAAAATAGACTTGCATTTATATAGCACATTTCACAACCTCAAAACATCCTAAAATGCTTTCCAGCCAAATACTTATTTTGAAGTATAATCCCTGTTGTAATGCAGGCAATTTACAAAAAGCA
Organism: Heterodontus francisci; assembly: GCF_036365525.1. NCBI lineage: Eukaryota > Metazoa > Chordata > Chondrichthyes > Heterodontiformes > Heterodontidae > Heterodontus > Heterodontus francisci. The sequence goes on along the minus strand of NC_090407.1, from coordinate 25,530,457 downwards.
AGCTCCCACAAACAGCAATGTGACCAGGTAATTTTTTTAAAAATAAAGTGATGATGGTTGAGAGATAGATATTGGCCAGGGCTCCTGGGAAGAGGAGAGTCCTGACTGGTACCTAAAGGCAAACAAAGCAATGTGAAAATTCGTGCCTACCTCTATTGGATGTTGGGGTCGAAAACAAATTAGTACATTTTCCAGGTGAAAGTTAACCCCCACCCCACCACCCTAGTAAAGCCCTAATCACAATGACTCACCTAATTACTTCAAGCTCTGTGCTGTTCTCGAGATCTGGCGCACTTTCCTCACTCTCAGGCTCAGTACATGGCACCGCAATGCCATTTTGTGTATGCGGAGATTCCTCTTTCTCACTGTTGAAGGGGTTGTAGCGCAGGGTTGGACTCCTCGTACTGGGCTTGCTGTTTGATGGCAGACTCTCCGAGGTCCCAGATCGGGGGCAGCTGCTGACTGTATCTGTCAATTCGCCCTCTACAGGGAAAAATGCAAACGTGTAGAGGCCAATGTTTATTTCTGGGATGGTTTTCATTTAACTTACATTATATATTTTTTAAAGTAACAAGTCAGCAAGGAGGAGATATTTGAAGCAGCATTTTAAGTAAGACTGACAAATTAGTGTAGAGTCAAGCTCATCTCCCATGATCACCTAGCAAAAATTAGAACTACACCTGTAAGCCTACACTTAGGATCACATTCACTGGACACCAGCATCTATTGCACATGGAAAAATTAACTATCTAGAATTCAGAATATAAAAAAACATTTTGCTGTCCCAGGAATCTAGCTACTTTAATTTCTTCTCTGAAAGTAGAGGGTTTCTCTCCAAGTGAGACATCTCATTTAGGGTTTAGTCACATTTCAGGTGCAATGAGGGAACCATGATGTATAATAAAGCAATATAGATCCAATATAGATATCACAGACAGTTTGTCTGGACAAAGAACAGGGGAGGCTGGATTGGTCCTTTGGGGGAGGGGGGAATCCTGGGTCCCGGGGGGTGGGTTGGGAGGCAGGGGCTGCTCTCAATTGGGCACCCTGTGCCCGACTGCCATGGTCTCCCCTGGGGCGCAGAAAGGCCGGCAACTATCGCTGGGTGGCCTTTCACATCCCCAGCACGCCCGCTTGCCATGGGTAAAATACCTGCAGAGGGCGGCAAGGGTCCTGAAGTGGCCACTTAAGGGCCTTGATTGGCCTCGGTCGGGGGAGCCATTCCCCCCCCCCACCCCCGCCATAAAGTTCACCAGAGGCGGCGTGGGTAGGCCTCCTGGAACATCCCGCTCAATTTGTATGCCGCTCCCACGCCACCATCCGACCCGCTGGGGCGGCACAAAATTCAGCTCAGTATTTCTTAAATGGTGACAGGTTGGGAAGTGTTGGTGTCCAAAGGGACCTGAGTGTCCTTGATTCATGAGTCACTAAAAGCTGGCATGCAGCTGCAGCAAGCAATTAGGAAGGCAAATGGTATGTTGGCCTTCATCACAAGGGGATTTGAATACAGAAGTAAAGATGTCTTGCTGCAATTGTATAGAGCCTCGGTGAGACCACACCTGGAGGAGCGCGCAGTTTTGGTCTCCTTATATAAAGGAAGATATACTTGCCATACAGGAAGCACAATGGAAATTCACCAGACTAATCCCTGGGATGGCAGGATTGTTTTATGAGGAGTGATTGAGGAAAGTGGGCCTGTATTCTCTTGAATTTCGAAGAACGAGAGGTGATTTCATTGAAACTTACAAAATTCTTACAGGGCGTAACAGGGTGGATGTAGATAGGATGTTTTCCCTGGCTGGTGTGTCTAGAACCAGGGGACATAATTTCAGAATAAGGGGTAGGCCATTTAAGACTGAGATGAGGAGGAATTTCTTCACTCAAAGGATGGAGAATCTTTGGAATTCTCTATTCCAGAGGGCTGTGGAAGATTAGTCACTGAGCATGTTCACAACAGAAATCAATAGATTTCTGGAGACAAATAATATCAAAGGATATGGAGATAGTGTGGGAAAGTGGTGTTGAGGTAGATGATCAGCCATGACCTAACTGAATGGCGGAACAGGCTCTATGGGCTGAATGGCCTACTCCTGTTCCTATTTTCCTATGTTCTAGACTCTGTTAGAGAAACTTCATTTTCTTCAAGGGGAAAATTATAGAATTTCCTTGTATTGTACTGTATTTTACAGGCACGTCTAACATAAACGATCTCCTTCCTTACTGCTGATTCAGGGTGCTCACCAAGGAAAACCCCACAACATAAAATGCCTGCCATGATTTGGTAGATGATGAGGGACAGGAGACCCTGAACTACTCAACCTCTCTGAAGCCAAGTGAAAAGGACATGGGTGTGGCAGGAGGGTAGATAAAAGGAGAAGGAAAGTTGTCAGCACCTGGCATCAATAAAAACCAAGGGTTGATTGATGACCACAAAAATCACTTCTCATGTACGGAACCAACACAAGCTGATGTCACTCTTCAGAGTCCTCAAAACACTCGTGTGAAGCAGAACCAAAGCAGAGTGCATGGTAATCTAGGCGGTGCTGTATCTTTTGGGCAGTGTATGATTCCAGTTTAACGATAGTCATGGCAATGGGTACCCAAAGATTAAATTACCTCATTCCCTCCTAGAAGGCCATCTGCCCTTGAAGAACAGTAAACCATATTTCCAGGTGGCTCTATCTGGCAAAGAGTCTGAGCACGCTAAACATCATAATAAATCATGCCTTGACAGAGACTACTGAGGGCATTGTGAAGATCCAGTTACACTTCATACAAGGTTAAGCTCCAAAGACATCATGAAATTGGATTAAATTGGCAAAAAGAAAATAAAAACACAGTAGAGAGTGACTGTACACGAATAGCAATCGGGAAACTCTTGGGTCAGCCCAGGGTGGTTGCTCTGCCACACTGCATAAAGGGCAGTCACATCAAAAGTATCTTAAAAAGGACTGTGCCCATGTTGATTCTCTCCATTGGTAAGCGGGTCTTATTTTGACATAAGTAAAAGGAAATGAAAGAGGAACTGCATTATGTGGAGCAATACTCAGATTTCTAAAGTTCCAGGCAACATTTCTACAGTAAAAATACAACAAAATGAGACTGGAGTCAATCCAAAGTGAAAAAGTTATCCCTGAATATTACTCTTAGTGATCCAAAGTCAAAGTCATTATACGGCAGCAATTAAAATCATACTATTCAATATGCTGGACTTGGGTAATTGGGTAACATTAAGTTGATTAATAAGTAATAAGTGACTCTTACAGGCAAGATAGGTTTCCTTTAACAAACCTGTGCCAATGCATAGGATGGCTCTGCATGGTAGATATCTGGCATTGCCCTCCCCAATGACTGCCAGGTTCTAGTCATCCATCTGAGATGCTAGTGACAGTTCTCCTGTGCTGCACTATGGAATTTTAAAAAATTGTTCTTGAAATGCAAGCAAAACTAGCAAGGCTGCATTTATTACCCAAAAACATATATTGCAATTAATTTTTCTGCAAGACAGCTGGTTTATACCAGCTTTGATTACAATGTGAAACCCACCACCTTAGGATTATGAAGCAATCATGTTCCAGATTTCAGTTCATGATTTCCAGCCATGACCCATTTTTCTCTAGTCTGAAAAACTCCTACCAAATGCACATATACACAACCACTGGAAGCAGCCCTGGCAGGCATGCGGTGAGTGAGACAGACAGCGTTAGGGACAGAGCATGCAGCAACAGAGTGTGATACACAAGCCTGAGAGAGTCCCACCTTCCCAGTCTGTGCTGGGTATGGACTGTGCTGCAGGAAACACATCTCCAAAATCATAATCTATAATGGAAGAGAAAGAAACAAAAACAAAATCTGTAACAATGAAAATTGTGGTTTCATATTCAAATAGCATGAGATGAAATCCCTGTCATATATGGTATTAAAGGTATCCAAGGTTATTCCACGATGCCTGCAGACAATTCCACATTCCAACTGCCTTTCAGCCATCCTTTTACAGGTACTGAATACACTCATAAGATGGAACAACTGCCCCTCAGAGGAATTGGATAAATGCTTTTCACTCTGGGACCTTTGGGTTTGAAACCAGATCAGATAGCTGGAATGAAAATTCTCTCTATTGTTGGACATAAGGCTCCGTGTGAAGTGAGTTCGGGACAGTTTCAACACAATTCCCTTCAGGCATGATGATGCAATACAAAAAAAAGCTGTCCCCAATTGGCAATATCACTTAGAGGCCACAGAATTAGAATGGCTGGTAAATGGAAAAAAATCCACTCTGGTTCAGGTGGAAGAGGTTTACTCTGCATCTAACCTGACAGTGCTGAAATTAGCAACAAATTCCATTTCTATACTACATCCTTCACCTTGACCAGTATAAAATTCACTGGAAGGAAAAAGTTGTGAACGGAAAAATAAATAGCACAGCTGTTTAACAGCATTGAACATTTCAAAATACACTGCCGAGTATCAAGTTCCTTGTACATATATTGCTGTGAGACACTATGTCAGCTGAGCCTCCACCCATTTCACCTGCTGTAGATGATTACTCAAATAAATCACACTCTCAGCTGACATGGACCCTGCCAGTAATCAATTTTCCACATTTCATTTCTGCTGATAGTAGTCCCCAATGCATAGCAATGTTGAAGCAACATTATCCTGCATCCCCAAGGCTCTACATGCCACAGTCCAGCTAGGGTTTGTGCCAGGAAGATGCTACCCAGGCCACAGTGAAAGAGGAGGTAATTAATACACTTGAAGGATTTGAATTGATGAGGAGGTATTAGATTGGCTGTCTATACTTAAAGTTGATAAAGTACCAAGGCCGGATCAGACGCAACCAAGGATACTGAGGGAAGCAAGAGTGGAAATTGCAGAGGTACTGGCCATAATTTTTCACTCTTCCTTAGACTCAGGGGTAGTGCCAGAGGACTGGAGATTTGCAAATGCTACACCCTTGTTCAAAAAACGATGTAAAGATAAGCCCAGTAACTACAGGCCAGTTTAACCTCGGTGGTGAGGAAACTTCTATAAACAACAATTCGGGACCAAATTAATAGTCACATGGACAAACATAGATTCATTAAGGAAAGCCAGCATGGATTCTTTAAGGGAAAATCATGTTTAACTAACTTGCTGGAGTTTTTTGAAGAGGTAACAGGGAAGGTTGATGAGGGCAATGTTGTTGAGGTGGTGTACATGGACTTCCAAAAGGCATTTGATACAGTGCCGCACAACAGATTTGAGAGCAAAATTATAGCTCATGGAATAAAAGGGACAGAAGCAACATGGATATGAAATTGGCCGTGTGACAGGAAACAGACAGTAGTGGTTAATGGGTGTTCTTCGGGCTGCAGGAAAGTTTGTAGTGGAGTTTCCCAGAGGTCAGTGTTGGGACCCTTGCTCTTTCTGATATATATTAATGACCAAGACCTTGGTGTAAAGCGCACAATTTCAAAATTTGTAGATGACATGAAACTTGGAACAATTGTGAACTGTGAGGAGGATAGTGTAGAACTTCAAAAGGACATAGACAAGTTGGTGTGAATGGGTGGACAAGTGGCAGATGAAGTTCAATACAGAGAAATGTGAAGTCATTCATTTTGGTAGGAAGAACATGGAGAGACAATATAACAAAAGGGTACAGCTTTAAAGCAGTTGCAGGAGCAGGGAGACCTGGGGGTATATGTGCATAAGTCATTGAAGGTGGCTGGACAGGTTTAAGAGAGCATTTCAGAAATAAGACAGTATCCTGGGCTTTATTAATAGGGGCATAGAGTACAAGAGCAAGGAGGTTATGTTAAACTTGTAGAAAACATTAGTTTTGCCTCAGCTGGAGTATTGCGTCCAGTTCTGGGCGCCGCACTAAGATCAAGTGTAAGACACTGGAGAGAGTACAGAGAAGATTCACAAGAATGGTTCCATGGATGAGGAACTTCAGGTATGAAGACAGATTGGAGAAGTTGGGACTGTTTTCCTTGGGGAAGAGAAGGCTGAGAGTAGATTTGATAGAGGTATTCAAAATCATGAGGGGTCTGGACAGAGTGAATAGGGAAAAACTGTTCCCACTCGTGAAAGGATCGAGAATGAGAGAGCACAGATTTAAAGTGATTGGCAAAAGTGATATGATGAAAAACTTCTTTACGCAGCGAGTGGTTAGGATCTGGAATGCACTGCCTGACTGTGCGGTGGGGGCAGGTTCAATTGAGGTATTCAGAAGAGAATTAGACTGTTATCTGAAAAGGAAGAATGTGCAGGGTTACGGGGAGAAGGCAGGGCATTAGAAGAATTGCTCATTCGGTGCAGACACGATGGGCCCAATGGCCTCCTTCTGCGTTGCAACAATTCGGTGAATTCTGTGATTCTGTAAAATACACATGCAAAATTGGAGAGAAGCAATTGGCATTGGTGCCTGTACTGAGCAGTGAGTGTTTGTGACAATCAATATCATTGGGTGTGGGTTCAGCTAGTTACAAACTCCATCCTAAAAATTCAGTATCTACTCCCTGGCCCAGAATCAGAGTCACTACAGGCCGCTGCACCAAAATCCTGGCAACTACCCAACAACACAGTGAGTGTACATACACCACATGGATTGCAGCAGGTCAAGGAAGTGGCTCACCACTACCTTCTCTAAGGCAACTAGGGATATACAATAAATGCGAACCTCGCTAGCAATGCCCACATCCTAAGAATACATTAAAATAAACAAGAAATGGATTAATGATATGCATTGTCTGTAAGTGCTGCATCTGTACACACTCTTGATAAAAGCTTCAAATAGGAGGAATAAAATTACAGAATCACTGCCCCTCAACACCCTTGGTTACTCCAACTGAAGTCCAGGGATAGTCCAAACTGTGAAGCTGATTGATAATTCATCCAACAATTCTGCGATCCCTATCCTGAAAATGCTAACTCATAATGGCCTATAGTTCCACAGGTACTGGACATTCTTCAGTGCCTCATCAATGCCCATTTTTCATGTATGAACAGTGTGTAGGCAGGCTTTCTGCTGTCTGAAATTCAATAACCTGTTTACATCTATATTATAAGTCTCAACATTTAAACAAAAGGACCCTGCTCCCTTCAAATCACCTTTTCTCCAATGCCAGCAAGTTCTGCTCTGCGAGTCTCTCTTCAGAAATTACACACAGCACAGGAATAGAAAATGTTTCAATTACTTGATGAGAAGCCTGCCAATCAAAGAGCAAGACATACCTATGAGTGGCCTTGTCAGATTGCTGTCCCTCCAATGCACTGCAGGAACAAATGTAAAGATGTTCACACTATGCAGAGATTGCCACTAGATTATGCTGTCTTATAACTTCCTAACAAAAATATCTAATGTTTGGCAATAAAGTTCAAGCTTAATGAGTTTGTAGAATTACCAGGTAGCTGGCACAAGCCAACAGAAGTGGACGAGTTCAGTTGTAAGACAAAGAACAATCCAGGATAAAATGTAGCTGTAGGTGTCTCTATCTCTTGCGTGTGTGGGCTCTCCCTACCTTGTGATTCAATAAATTAATTCCTAACAGCACCACCATTATCATCCAGTTTTTAAAAATATGTTTGTTGGGGTGGGGGCAATGAAGGACTCCTATGCCCCATTAGAGTGACAGCGCCACATATTAACAAGTCCATGTTTTCAGCAATAAAAAAAATGAATGTATTGAGTGCTCCAGTAATCTGCACCATCTTCTGATTATAGTTTGCTTCTTTTCTGTTGAAATGACTGGTTTGTGTATCTTTTCTCTGTTCTGTTGCAGCTTATAACTCACTCTTCCTGCTAAGAGATTAGAAACAGCTGAAATCAAAGATAGAGAAAAAAGTTCTTGCTGACTAATGCTGCATTCATGTTGCAGAGTTGTTTCTTGGAAGTGCTCCAGGCAGTATAGAAACTGCCCATTTATAATGCAGGATGGATTATGAAGCACTGAATGCTGCCTTTCACAATTGTTTTGTTAAGGAAGACACAGTACAGGCCAGTGGGAGCAAAACTACTTTCCCAGCCAGTACAGTGTACGAGTCAGCACTTTAGCTGCTCATGCTATGCTGCCAGCATGCTTAGGTTGTTGCTTGAAGCAACAATGCCAGAAGCTTTGGCTAACATGACGCTTATTGGTATATTGTGCCTAATGTGAACCTCACTTACCCTGGCATTTTTTGCTAATTGCAAAGTAAATACGATCCAAGTAGTGAACACTGGAAACACTTTTTTGTGCTTTGGGTAGTATAACGGTGTGCAATTAAAAGCTAGAACAAAAACAAATGTCCCACAAACGTTGACAGCTGAAAGCATTAGAAAAATCAGGAGTAACTGCATTGTTGCATTAACAATAAACTTTTCATAGCCAATGCTTTGCCCTGCAACCCTGCTTCATTAAGTAATGGTTGGTTCTTCATAATTCTGCATTCAAGGGTCAAATTTCTAGGTGATAAGACTGTGAGAGTTTCATAGGCTACAGTGATGCATCAAAGTTTGCCATTGTTATACTCTGTGGATTAATGCACTTGACCTGGTTGAATCATTAATAATTCTTATGGTGCTGCTCCAATCATTATTTGTAGAGGAAACTTCTCGGGATGCTATAGACATTGACTTGGTGAAGGGCAAACTCTTCCACTTCCAATGGTTTGCATGGCGTGGACTGCACTGAGCCCAGAAGCAGAAGAAGTGGGCTTTGTCTGCAGCCTGACAAACAGGACTGCAAATATTCCATGATTGCAAGATACAGGTGTGTAGTATCTGTTGGTAACAGTAGTTACTTGTGATTGGGCAACATGGTGGTCCATCTCTCACAATAGATATTGATTTGGTCTTTTTGGTGCTGAAGATAACATACCATGTGTAATTCTAGTTATATCCACATCCAGTGATTAGTCGGCAACTATTCAGTGGAGTGCAGAGGCAGCACATGGGATGGCTGCTAAGCATGCTAATGAGGGTCTACAACACAAGTTCTGTGACAATGCAAATGTTCATCTATCATGGGAATAAGAGTAGCCCATTTAGCAGATCGAGCCTGTTCTGCCATTCAATGAGATCATGACTGATCTACAAACCAAGTCTATATACCTGCCTTTGCCCCATATCCCTTGCTACCTGCAGCTAACAAAAATCTTCCAATCTCAGTTTTAAAAGTAACAACTGATCTAGCACGAATTGCCGTTTGCAGAAGAGAGTTCCAAATTTCCACCATCCATTGCGCGAAGTGCTTCATAATTCCACTCCTGAAAGGTCTGGCTCTAATTTTTAGACCATGCCTCTTAGTCCTAGATGCCCCAACTAGTTAGTGGTAATAGTTTTCCCCAATCTATCTGATCCCTTTATTAACTTGAAAACTTTGATTAAATCACCCATATCTGTCTACATTCCAGGGAATAGAATCCTAGTTTTATTTTATTCTGTCCTCGTAGCTTGAAGCATGACCTAGTGTTTGTAATGAAATCATGTCTGCAGTTCAAGCAAGCTTCAGGAACCTAACAAGCCATATTTTACTCCAGTCTCTTGAAGAAGTGACATGTAAAAGCTAGTGTATGACTCCAGGCTATGGATGTTTGCTGCATTACTGCAATACAACAGCATGGTAGATATGGCATTACAACCCACGCTGTAATGAACTATCCACCATTAGTTTTTGAAGCATTTCAAATATAAAACCACATCTTCCTTGCAAACTATACTTGTGTTCTGCCATATAGATCCCACAAGATCTGTTCCAGTTATAACTATTGAACCATGTGCATTATATGAATTTAAAAGGTCAGATCTGAGGATGCCTGAATTTTCACTGACACACTGCAGCACAGCACCAACTATTCATTTACTTGTTATGAATGGCATTGATTAATGCATGGTTTACTTTTCTTCTCTGTAAAAAGATATTTTTTAATTGCTGTGATTTTCATCTACTGTTCAGTTATTCATGTTGTACATGTATGTTCTCTTCATTCATCAGGTTGGGGGATAATAATGAGCGACCATGTGAGCTCTTCCCATGAGTCACTTTCCAGCTCTATCCCTGAGGGGGTTCTGCTGTAACAAGAGTTAACAAAAATAACTTCCATTATCCCCACCCCTGCCCCATGTTTCTCTGAAAGGCAATGCACAGCATGCAGAAAAACCAAAAAAAGCCCTCTATTTATTTCCTTTCCTGAAGATTGTGACTCTTACTGCAGTATAATTTCACGTGCCAATCCAGGCCATTAACCAAGTGCCTGTACCACTTGGGTGCCTTGATGACGAGCATCAATAGGATATTTTGCCACAGAGGGAATCACAGACAAGCCCAATCCCATACTTACCCAACATCCATTTTCAAGAATGGTCAATGGAACATGATTAGGATGGGGAAATGCTGGCTTTTTTTTTTTACTCTTCAACAAAGAGGTGGTGAGGCTGACTCTCAATACACCACAAAATGTTGTAACCTATTTCAGCCAGAACCCCCACCAATGTTTCAGCTCAAACCCATGAATGCATATAAAGGGAAGGCGTTTATAATGAAGTTCGACTAGATTATTTGGATACCGGGAAAGCTTAGAACCTACCCTCACTGGAGGGTGCGATGGCACTATCATCCCATTCCAGATTAGTGGAGGTGACAGAGTTGAATGAATTGAGTGAGAGGCTGTCGGAACCATGCACAGAGTTGGGCAGGCGCTCTTCAAAGTCCAGCAAGTGCTGCGGCTTGTAATATTCTGGCATATATGGAGCCAGGTCCAGGTAGGGAACATCCTAGAATTAGAGGAACAAACAAAAGTACAAGGTGAATGGGCAGTGACCAGGAAGTTACAAGTAAACTTTAACAGTGATGTTACTGTGAAGATCCAATATAAAAACAATTTCCTTATTGGTAAAACCTACTCTTCCATCCTCTGTATACCTCAGCCTGTTTTTAAAAAAAGATAAACAGGCTCTCCAAAATTTGTAAGTAGCTCAGAAGTGTTAGCATCTCGAAATTAGTGCAGAATGCATTAGAGGCTGTTCAGAATATAAAAATATGGACTGAAACATTTTTCACTTCCATCAGACTTGGGCCTTTCACAGACTGTGTACAATCCACTTTATCACTGATATTGTCACTCTCACAGGAGAGAAGGTTTGTGAACTTTCTCCCTCTACCCCTCCCAAAAAGTAAACCAGGCAAAATTCCAAAATAATTATCATTGCGACTTATAGGTCCATTTGTTTTCTGGACCTGATGTTCACTTGGTTTGGCAGCTCAGGGCTAAATTTACTTTTACATTGTGCAAGACCTATGCAATTGATGTTGGCTATTGATGCCTGTGTGTCAGAGCCAGCCACAGTCCAAAAGTAACTAAAGTCAACTGCCAAGAAAAAAAAAAGGTTAAAACTGGCCTTAGTGAATCTTGGCACGATTACATTCAGTTTGCAGCTGGCTGTGTGGACCTCTACAATGGAAGCCAGCACCACCAGCAAGAGTCTGAGCACAAATAGATATTGGTACATTTTTACGTCCACATGAAATCTATTCCACATTTCGACTCATACAATCACACAGAACAGAAGAGGGTCAATCAGCCCCTTGTGCCTGTACTGGCTCTTTAAAACTGCTATCCAGTAATTCCATGTCCCTGCTCCTTCCCTATAGCCCTGCAAACTTAAAACTGAGGAAAATATTTTTCAGTCTCTTGCTGAAGGCTCATTAATTTTATATACTTGTCCTTCAGTCCTGCTCTCTCAGGCCAAGTTAAATTATCTATTTACATCTATTCCTTTCAGCATTTAAAAAACCTGGACCACATCATTTAAAGAAGGCTTGTTCCTTACCAGTTCCAACTCAAATCGGATAAATTCCAGGCCAGAAACTAGTGTGAGGAAGAGGGTCAGGTGATCATGACTGCAGACTAGGGCATTCCTTAGGGTTTGGGAGAAACAAGACAGTAAGAAAGATATCACATGTCTACAAGACCATGGCCTATTTATAATGTATTTCTTTTTGTTATCTTACAGGTATAGGGTCTTGCCTTGGATATTCTTTCAGGTACAGTAGAACTCATCACTTGGTAAGAAGCTTGAGTAATTTAATTGAGGACTACCCACTTAACTACACAAATTTGAAAAAGTAACATTTTTGCAAGTATTTTCCGTATAAAAATCACAAAACATGGAAATGTAGAAATATAAATTTTCTATGTTGGAGTTAAAAAGATGCAGTAAATCAGGTCATCTCAGTTCTTTATTTTTCTTCCATTTTATGCTTTGAAACTGTAGCTCAAGACATTAACCCATTTAGAAAAATGTATGCAATCCTCACATTCTCATCAGGGTAATTCCTCCAGATTTGGGGACTGTTTTAAGAATAAACAGAGTTGTATACACGTTCAAGATCCACCTCGTCCTGCGAGACTGGGGACAGTGGAGACGGGGAGCTAAGGGTTTATGATATTGGGGAGCTCATCTTTGTGCTCATTTACTCCCCTACCTTGTGAAATGATTTGGTGATCTCTCTAACATCCCCTTATAGCTCTTGATATGACATCTTGCTGCCAGATGGCAGTAATTTTATTGTGTTGTGAGCAGTCTGGCTTTGTACCTCAGATGAACCCTAACCTTGTCGTTATACACACTATCACTTTATGTGGTCACCAACTTTAGCAAGGGTCTTGCATTTATCCAATGCAAGTATTTTTGACACATTCTTCTGCTCTGAGTCCATCCTTATGTTACAACCCTGAACACTGTCATTATTCATGCAATTCTGGATATTTCTTAAAAAGTTTTTAAAAATTGCCAGCTGAAGGCTACTTGAGAGCAGACATCTTGTGTCAAATTTCCCTTGCAATGATATCAAAACTTCACTCTGTTGGGAGGACAGAAGGAGTTCTGTATAACAATCTACCACCTCATTCCATTACCCCCTTTCACTCTTCCACCCTTCTCACTGCAGCACTGTTTTAGGCTGTTGCACCAGATTACATACAACATGTGGTTGCATTCCTGTACTGTACTCCCACAGGCTGGTGGCTTGTCAATCATCCATTCTAGATTAACGTGCTGCAAGTTTTGATAATTCCACTTGCTCAGACGGAGTTGGACTTACTTGAAGTAGTACTTATGAAGCAGGTTCTGATTTTCCCAGAATAACCTCAAGTAGCTCTCCAGAGAATTCTCATTTAATGCAAGGTACAGCCAGGCTCGACCTGAGGAGGGGGAAAAAGGACAAATGAAATGTGAAAAAGGAATCAGCTGCGACAACACTAGCGCCACTGCATCAGGCCTTAGTCCTTCTGGGGTGAAGAGTGTAAAATCAGCCATGGTTCCTGTTTCTGATCACTAACCAGTGACTTATAAAAAGTGCTGCGTGTGAGCATTATGTGACAATAGGATCAGACTCAGCAGTGATGGCCCAATGATAGAATAATGTGGTGTGTATGTGGGCAGCAGGGATTGGGGTGGGATAGTGGTGGGGAAAAGGGAGTTGAAGAGGAGGATGAAAACTGAGCAGGAAACAAAAACATAATTACAAAGTAAATAATTTCAATTTATTTTTAAACCAAAAGGGTACAAACTCAAATTCATGATGCAGATTAGATGCATATCTGGAGTGTGATACTTACTGCGTCCGAGGTTAGTGGCCACATGCTGCAGTACCTCAATCTGCTTCACTGCTTCGCTGCGTGTAAAATGCACAACCAACACCCAGTACCCGAAGGAAATATCCTGCAAACTGAATAGGGAAAGATCAAGACAGTAATCAGCAGCACAACACAAACTCAATAGATACATAACTGCCAGAGCTCAATTCCGAGTGCAAGTCACTGACACGTTACGCAGTGGAAATAACTGAATAGTGCACTCAGTATGTATGCCTGGTTTTCTCTCACTCTATTTATGTAAAGCTGATAATTGTTTTTCCCATGTGGTTATAAGATAATTCAGACACTCCAATTGAATAATAGATCATACAATTGCATGTGTGTTTTAACTGGCTGTGTAGCTAGTAAAAATTCAGATTGCAGTGGTTGATCATATTTTGCACCTGTGGATTATGGTTGGCTTTTGTCAATGATATGGAACAATCCAAAATTCCTACACATTACTCGCTGTAGCCCAACACAAATTAGATGAGTTGCTGATTAAAATTTTTTTTCCTAAAGACTGATTAAATTATGAACCAGAAAGGAAAATACTTTTAATATTGGGGTTTTGACACTGTTGATTATTACCATTGCATTCCTGCAAAATTGACTGAAATTTTTTTTTTTAAATAAACTTTTCATAAGTTTTACATTCTTTCCCATTTCTCAGTCCCGCTTTAATTTATGTGGAGAAGTTAACCTGGGCTAGAGTCTCATAGGACAGCCATGGGCCTTTTTGGAGTAAATAGCAAGTTTTTCACAAATTGCATTCACTGAAGTTTCTGAGTTTGAAATTTGCCCCACGAGCGAGGACTGAAATGACCCGCACAGGGACTTAATTGGATGAGGTGTGGAGATGTTTGGATGCTAATGTTGGAACTCCTTAAACAGGAACAGAGGTGAAAGTTCAAGGTCACATACTGCCCCACGAGATCGAGGTACTGTATGGCTAGATACAGTGAAATCCCAAACAAGTGTCAGGAGAGGGAGAACCAGGATTTGGGGCGGGGGTCTGAAAGACTAAAGTGACAAACAGCTGAAAGTTGTAAATGTGCAGAAAACCAAGTATTTTACCCAATGGCATTTATTTTTTCTTGAACTTTCTTTTCCTTTGCTACATTTCAGGGGTTAAAACAGATCCTCCGAAAATTAATTACATTTAAAAAGGGCAGCACATCTCATTAAGCCAGTATATTCACTCCTGGAACCAAATCATGCATGATGAAACAGTGCCCTTAATTCGGCTAACAATTTCAATGTAACCTTATTTATTTGCTTGCTTTGTACTAAAAGTAGTCAAGTAAGATAATTATTTAATTTTAAATGTTAGCAAAATGCTGCCATTATTATTTGGGTATGATAGTACATATAAAGTCATATTCTGGTTTATAGGGAGTAAGGACTTGCTTTTGGGAATAGTCTCAGATACTAAACACAAGAGAAGTGGAGTAAAGCTTATAACACAACAGTAACCTTACCTGACAAAGCAATAGTGACTGCACATCAAAAATAGTTCATTGGATGTCAGGTGCTTTGGGATGTCATAAAAGACGTGATTATGTGCTATTAAATTCTTTCTTACCCATAGAGCAGGGCATGGTCCAGGTGCTCACACAGCCTCTGCAGAACCTTGTCATGGTTTCGAATCGCTGGTGTCTCATCCTCACAGGCAGCGAAGTAACCTTGGATCTTGGGTGAGGGGAAAAAGAGAAAATAACTACTCTTTATACTAACCCTGAACACCCGAGTGAGCATTTCTATTCCTAATATTGGGGAACATTTGGAATGGGTATTAAATGCAGGACCTTTGATCTTTAGGAACACACACTCAAAGTTAACTTTAAAATCACACTTTTGGTCTCCCCATGAACTAGCAATGAAGGAGAAGCACGTGTGCACAATAGTCATTACAAACTGACCACTGTGTGTCTATGCTGTGCAATTCTATTGCTATATCAACTAGTGATATCATGACATGCCAAATCTATCTGGAACAGGGCTGCATTTGTGATCATGGTACAAAGGAGCATGCCTTAAACATAGACAGCGAGACCAGTAACACATAAGATCCAAGAAACAGGTCTTCCCAACTTCTGGGTCAACAAAATCTGGCAGCCTTACCTTCATCTATGGAAGCCAGTGGCCAAAGAACAATATAGCAGTAAAATTTTAGACTCATTTCACCTCAAGTGATGGATCAGATCTCTCTTGCATGTAGCCCATTTGACTTGCAAGTCCCCCGATTCCCAGTGACTCCAGTTTTGCTCAGGCGCCTTGATGCCATACTCGGTCAAATGTTGCCTTGATGTCAAGGGCAGTCACTCTTGCCTCACCTCTGGAGTTCAGCTCTTTTGTCCAAGTTTGGACCAAGGCTGTAATGAGGCCAGGAGCGGAGTGGTCTTGGCGGAACCCAAACTGAGTATCAGTGAGCAGGTTATTCCTGAGCAAGTATCGCTTGATGGCACTGTTGCAACCCCTTCCATCACTTTGCTGATAATCCAGAATAGATTGATAGGATGGTAATTGGCCGGGTTGGATTTGTCCTGCTTTTTGCGCATAAGACATATTTGGACAATTTTCCACATTGCTGGGTAAATGCCAGTGTTGTAGCTGTACTGGAACAGCTTGGCTAGGGGCGCAGCTAGTTCTGCAGCACAAGTCTTCAGTACTATTGCTGGAATGTCGTCAGGGTCCATAGCCTTTGCAGTATCCAGTGCCTTCAGTTGTTTGATATCACACGGAGTGAATCAGATTGGCTGAAGACTGGCATCTGTGATGCTGGGGTCCTCAGGAGGAGGCCGCGATGGATCATCCACTCAGCACTTCTGACTGAAGATGGATGCAAATGCTTCAGCTTTGTCTTCTGCTTTGATGTGCTGGGCTCCCCCATCGTTGAGGATGGGGATGTTTGTGGAGCTACCTCCTCCTGTCAGTTGTTTAATTGTCCACCACTATTGGGTGTGGATGTGGCAGGACTGCAGAGCTTAGATCTGATCCATTGGTTGTGGGATCGCTTCGCCCTGTCAATTGTATGCTGCTTCTGTTTGGCATGCAAGTAGTCCTGTGTTGTAGCTTCACCAGGCTGACACCTCATTTTTAGGTATGCCTGGTGCTGCTCCTGTGGCATTCCCTCCTGCCAGGCTTGAGCCAAGATCAGTCCCCTGGCTTGATGGTCATGGTAGAGTGGGGGAGATGCTGGGCCATGAGGTTACAGATTGTGGTTGAATACAATTTTGCTGCTGCTGATGGGCCAAAGCGCCTCATGGATGCCCAGTTTTGAGTTGCTAGATCTGTTCAAAATCTATCCCATTTAGCATGGTGGTAGTGCCACCCCCCCTTTACACCCCTTCCACCACCTCCCCCCCCGTCCCCTTCCCTGCTCCACCCTCTCAGCTCACCCCCTCACAACCCCGTCCCAGCCCGCCCCCCCTCGCACCATCTTCACCCCGCACCCCCTTCCCCCACCCCCTCCCTCTACCCCTCCCCCTTGCATCCCCTCCTCCCACCGGCACCATCCTACACCTGTGTAGGGGCCCCAACAACCCCACTGCCTTGTGGGCGTCTCGGGAGAGACCAAGGCTAAGGGAGTAAACCCTAACAGATAATCCAGAGCGGAACCCCGTAGGCGGTCATGTGTCACCTTTGGCATGTTTCCGGCAGTTCCTGCAGCCATACTGGTGCCAAACGTCGTGTCCTGCATTCCTTTGGACCCCACCAGAAAGGCCGAGAGGGGGGTTTTGACGACTGGGCAACTCTCAACCTCCATAAATTTGCCCAGGCATGCGCCATGGAGAGGTCACTCCATAGTTGCCTCACAGCGACTAAAACAACACGGAAGGCAGCAGTTACGGGTTATAAGTCCAGATAAATTGGCGTAGAAACTGGGCGCCACGGGTTGCCTTTGTCGGTGGGAGAGGTCATTGCACCTCACTGGACAGCTACCGCCCGCCTCAAACCGGGCAGCCCCCGGTCAATAAGGTTCTGTCCCGCCACAGTCTGCCTGCTTCAATGGGTGCTTGGAGCTCAGGGTCATTGCCCGAAAGGTGGACTGATACACCGCACCAAACAACATGAAAAAAGGAAAGAAGGTACCAGCCCTTCGCTTTGCAAGCTGGAACGTCAGAACTATGTGTCCTGGCCTGTCGGAAGACCTTACACAAATCAACGATTCTCGGAAGACCGCCATCATTAACAACGAGCTCAGTAGATTCAAAGTGGACATTGCAGCACTTCAGGAGACTCGCCTCCCCGCGAGTGGCTCTCTAGCAGAGCAAGACTACACCTTCTTCTGGCAGGGCAGGGATCCTGAAGAACCAAGACAGCATGGAGTGGGCTTCGCCATCAGAAACTCCTTGCTCAGCATGATAGAGCCTCCCTCAAATGGCTCGGAACGCATACTGTCCATCCGACTGCTCACCACCTCTGGTCCAGTACACCTACTCAGCATCTATGCTCCAACACTCTGCTCCCCACCTGAAGCTAAAGACCAGTTCCATGAACAACTCCATATCATTAGCAGCACCCCCAACACCGAACACCTATTCCTGCTGGGGGACTTTAATGCCAGAGTTGGGGCCGACCATGACTCATGGCCCTCCTGCCTTGGGCGCTATGGCGTTGGAAGGATGAATGAGAACGGGCAGAGACTGCTTGAGTTGTGTACCCATCATAACCTCTGCATCACCAACTCGTTCTTTCACACTAAACCCTGTCACCAGGTTTCATGGAGGCACCCAAGATCACGTCGTTGGCACCAGCTAGACCTCATTGTCACAAGGCGAGCCGCCTTAAACAGTGTTCAAATCACACGCAGCTTCCACAGTGCGGACTGCGACACCGACCACTCCCTGGTGTGCAGCAAGGTTAGACTCAGACCAAAGAAGTTGCATCATTCCAAGCAGAAGGGCCACCCGCGCATCAACACGAGCAGAATTTCTCACCCACAGCTGTTACAAAAATTTCTAAATTCACTTGTAACAGCCCTTCAAAACACTCCCACAGGGGATGCTGAGACCAAGTGGGCCCACATCAGAGACGCCATCTATGAGTCAGCTTTGACCACCTACGGCAAAAATGCGAAGAGAAATGCAGACTGGTTTCAATCTCACATTGAACAGCTGGAACCTGTCATTGCCGCTAAGCGCATTGCACTGTTGAACTACAAGAAAGCCCCCAGCGATTTAACATCCGCAGCACTTAAAGCAGCCAGAAGTACTGCACAAAGAACAGCTAGGCGTTGCGCAAACGACTACTGGCAACACCTATGCAGTCATATTCAGCTGGCCTCAGACACCGGAAACATCAGAGGAATGTATGATGGCATGAAGAGAGCTCTTGGGCCAACCATCAAGAAGATCGCCCCCCTCAAATCTAAATCGGGGGACATAATCACTGACCAACACAAACAGATGGACCGCTGGGTTGAGCACTACCTAGAACTGTACTCCAGGGAGAATGCTGTCACTGAGACTGCCCTCAATGCAGCCCAGCCTCTACCAGTCATGGATGAGCTGGACATACAGCCAACCAAATCGGAACTCAGTGATGCCATTGATTCTCTAGCCAGCGGAAAAGCCCCTGGGAAGGACAGCATTACCCCTGAAATAATCAAGAGTGCCAAGCCTGCTATACTCTCAGCACTACATGAACTGCTATGCCTGTGCTGGGACGAGGGAGCAGTACCCCAGGACATACGCGATGCCAATATCATCACCCTCTATAAAAACAAAGGTGACCGCGGTGACTGCAACAACTACCGTGGAATCTCCCTGCTCAGCATAGTGGGGAAAGTCTTTGCTCGAGTCGCTCTGAACAGGCTCCAGAAGCTGGCCGAGCGCGTCTACCCTGAGGCACAGTGTGGCTTTCGTGCAGAGAGATCAACCATTGACATGCTGTTCTCCCTTCGTCAGATACAGGAGAAATGCCGTGAACAACAGATGCCCCTCTACATTGCTTTCATTGATCTCACCAAAGCCTTTGACCTCGTCAGCAGACGTGGTCTCTTCAGACTACTAGAAAAGATCGGATGTCCACCAAAGCTACTAAGTATCATCACCTCATTCCATGACAATATGAAAGGCACAATTCAACATGGTGGCTCCTCATCAGAGCCCTTTCCTATCCTGAGTGGTGTGAAACAGGGCTGTGTTCTCGCACCCACACTTTTTGGGATTTTCTTCTGCCTGCTGCTTTCACATGCGTTCAAATCCTCTGAAGAAGGAATTTTCCTCCACACAAGATCAGGGGGCAGGTTGTTCAACCTTGCCCGTCTAAGAGCGAAGTCCAAAGTACGGAAAGTCCTCATCAGAGAACTCCTCTTTGCTGACGATGCTGCTTTAACATCTCACACTGAAGAGTGCCTGCAGAGTCTCATCGACAGGTTTGCGGCTGCCTGCAAAGAATTTGGCCTAACCATCAGCCTCAAGAAAACAAACATCATGGGGCAGGACGTCAGAAATGCTCCATCCATCAATATTGGCGATCACGCTCTGGAAATGGTTCAAGAGTTCACCTACCTAGGCTCAACTATCACCAGTAACCTGTCTCTAGATGCAGAAATCAACAAGTGCATGGGTAAGGCTTCCACTGCTATGTCCAGACTGGCCAAGAGAGTGTGGGAAAATGGCGCACTGACACGGAACACAAAAGTCCGAGTGTATCAGGCCTGTGTCCTCAGTATCTTGCTCTACGGCAGCGAGGCCTGGACAACGTATGCCAGCCAAGAGCGACGTCTCAATTCATTCCATCTTCGCGGCCTTCGGAGAATACTTGGCATCAGGTGGCAGGACTATATCTCCAACACAGAAGTCCTTGAAGCGGCCAACACCCCCAGCTTATACACACTACTGAGTCAGCGGCGCTTGAGATGGCTTGGCCATGTGAGCCGCATGGAAGATGGCAGGATCCCCAAAGACACATTGTACAGCGAGCTCGCCACTGGTATCAGACCCACCGGCCGTCCATGTCTCCGCTATAAAGACGTCTGCAAACGCGACATGAAATCGTGTGACATTGATCACAAGTCGTGGGAGTCAGTTGCCAGCATTCGCCAGAGCTGGCGGGCAGCCATAAAGACAGGGCTAAATTGTGGCGAGTCGAAGAGACTTAGTAGTTGGCAGGAAAAAAGACAGAGGCGCAAGGGGAGAGCCAACTGTGCAACAGCCCCGACAAACAAATTTCTCTGCAGCACCTGTGGAAGAGCCTGTCACTCCAGAATTGGCCTTTATAGCCACTCCAGGCGCTGCTTCACAAACCACTGACCACCTCCAGGCGCGTATCCATTGTCTCTTGAGATAAGGAGGCCCAAAGAAAGAAGAAGTGCCACTCAACACAATGGAGGGTACCCTGAGTGTGAAGACGGACTTTGGCTGCACAAGGACTGCGTGGTGGTCACTTCTACCACCAATGTCATGGACAGATGCATCTGCGACAGATTGGTGAGGGTGTCTGCGTGGGTTTTCGCCGGGTGCTCTGGTTTCCTCCCACATCCAAAAGACTTGCAGGTGATAGGTAAATTGGCCGTTGTAAATTCCCCATAGTGTAGGGAGGTGATAGGGAATATGGGATTACTGTAGGGTTAGTATAAATGGGTGGTTGTTGGTCGGCACAGACTCGGTGGGCCGAAGGGCCTGTTTCAGTGCTATATCTCTAAATAAATAAAAATAAAAATAATTTTGTACACCTCAATTAAGTCACCCCTCAGCCTCTTCTGTTCTAAGGAAAACAATCCTAGCCAATCTTTCCTCATAGCTGCCACTTTCAAGTCCTGGCAACATTCTTGTAAATCTCCTTTGAACTCTCTCCAGCGCAATTATGTCCTTCCTGTAATGTGGTGACCAGAACTGTATGCAATACTCCAGCTGTGGCCTAACCAGCGTGTTATACAGTTCCAGCATTACATCCCTGCTTTTGTATTCTATACTTTGGCCAATAAAGGAAAGCATTCTATATGCCTTCTTCACCACTCTATCTACCTGTCCTGCCACCTTCAGGGACCTGTGGACATGTACTCTGGGGTCTCTCACTTCTTCTACCCCTCTCAATATCCTCCCATTTACTGTGTATTCCCTTGCTTTGTTTGCCCTCCCCAAATGCATTACTTCACACTTCTCCGGATTGAATTCTATTTGCCACTTTTCCGTCCACTCAACCAAACCATTGATATTTTTCTGGAGTCTACAACGATCCTCTCCACTATCAACTACACGGCTAATTTTTGAGTCATCTGCAAATTTCCCAATCATGCCTCCCACATTTAAGGCAAATCATTAACATATACCACAAACAGCAAGGGACCCAACACTGAGCCCTGTGGAATGCCACTGGAAACCGCTTTCCATTCGCAAAAACATCCGTCAACCACTACCCTTTGTTCCCTGTCACTGAGCCAATTTTGGTAGCTGGTAATCAGCAGGAGGTTTCTGTGCCCATGTTTGACATGATGCCATGATACTTCATGGGTCCAGGGTCAACGTTGAGGACTCCCAGGGCAACTCCCTCCCAACTTTATATCACTGTGCCGCACTTCTGGCGGGTCTGTGCTGCCGGTGAGCCATGACATACCCAGGGATGGTGATGGTGACGTCAGGGACATTGTCTGCAAGGTATGATTCCATGAGTACGATTATATCAGGCTGTTGCTTGACTAGTCTGTGGGACCGCCCTCCCAATTTTGGCACAAGCCCCCAGAGGACTTTGCAGGGTCATCAGGGCTGGGTTTGCCGTTGCCGTTTCCAGTGCCTAGGTCGATGCAGGGTGGTCCATCCGGTTTCATTCCTTTTCTTAGACTTTGTAGCAGTTTGATACAACTGAGTGGCTTGCTAGGCCATTTCAGAGGGCATTTATACCCAATGTTGTGGCTCTGGAGTCACATGTAGGCCAGAGCAGGTAAGGATGGCAGATTTCAGTCCCAAAAGGACATTAATGAACAAGATGGGTTTTTACAACAATCGACAATGGTTTCATGATCACCACTAGACTAGCTTTTTAATTCCAGATTTATTAATTGAATTCAAATTCCACCATCTGCCGTGGTGGGATTCAAACCCATGTCCCAGAGCATTAGCCTGGGGCTCTGGGTTACTACTCTAGTGACATTACCACTACGCCACCACCTCCCCTCTGCAGTCTGTCTATCCTTGCAGCTACTGAAATTCAGAACAGCAACTAAAATGGTTAAAAGGGGATGGAGAGATGGGATTATGATGAGAGATTATGTAAACTGTTCATGTTTTCACCAGAAAAGAGGGCTGTCAGGTGACATGCTTGCAGTTTTTAGGGTTCCAAAAAAAGGGCATCTATAACGTAGGCCATGAGGAACTGTTTCACGTTGTCCAGAACAGCAGAGCCAGAGAGTACAGTCTGTCCTTGAAAGGAGATCGGCAGATTTAAAACAAATCTGTGGAAAAGTTATTTCAGTGAGCGTGCTGTCAATCGATGGAGCAGAAGCCCTAGGGAGACTATGGAAGCAGTCAGTATTGATTCATTCAAATTAAATATTATTTTCTGAAAGAAATCCTATGGAAATACATTAAGTGAGAAATTGGAGACATGCAATACAGCATTCTTGGGAAAACAGGTGATTTTTGACCGAGACTACCATTGGGCTTTTCCTCACATCATATCTGGGTCTACTGTAGACTAATTCAGTGGTTCTCAAATTTTTTTGGTTGAAGGACCTTTTTCAAATGGATTAGTAATCATGGACCTCCCCCAATCTAAATTATAATACTATATAAGTTCGTAATATGCAAGTGCTGCATGTACAGGGTGTTTTAATAATGCTTTTTTAAGAAAACAGGTTATTTACTTACAGATCGTGAGATGGGGTATGTATGCCTGCTTCTCACTGCAGTCTGCCCACCCTTGGCAGGAGCAGGGAGGAAGCAAGAGCATGGAGAAAGCACTGGGGGAGTAGGAGCCTCTGGCTGCTGCTCCATCAATTATTCTCAACCATGGCACCCTAGGTGGTCACCCACCCACAAGGCTGGCCCTGTATCACAGACACCCTGGAAAGTCTTTACAAATGCCCAGCTATCTGTGGACCCCAGTTTGAGAACAACTGGACTAATGGATAGAGATTGATTATAATTAGTCAACAACTCCATCATTTATCAGGGCTATCAGGATGATAGAAAACAAATTTGATGGGCTTTGATCTTTTTTCATCCAGCTGTTCCTAATACACTCAGAAAAGAACACCTTATTTACCCTGGCAAATTTCTGAGTAAATCCACTAAGGATTCCAGTCAACTTTATTTGCCACAATAACCCCACCCTACTGTATTTAACACTCATGTTTTTGTGCAATATTCTGCTGGGCACACATGTATATGAATCACATCACTCTGCCTAGCATAGGCAAGTTGTACATGACTCACTGCCTCTTCTAAACCTCTGACAATCGTGTGACAATCACACAATGAAAACCACCTGTTCAGCAAACATAGTGATTGCTCACTAACTCCTGGGTTTCTCCATGAATCTCACAACACAGGCAGGCCTAAACTAAACAGAGGCAATGTGGCAATACTGAATCTTCCCTCTAAACTATTCTACACAATCTACCTTTCTTCATGTCGCTACTTGAAACTACAGCAAATCAGATGCACTATCAAAGTCAGAACTGATGGAAATCACAATTCACATCAGATTGTTGTCAGAGCTCTAAGTTCAGTGCACAGATGGGATAAAAATGACTGTCATGTCTGTTACTGCACTGAGCAAACATCATGCTGAGACCAGCCAGACTCTTGCCATTTTAAGTGTGTACCCTGCCCATACTAAAATTGTGTTTTTTTTTATTTTAATAATTGTTCGAAGGCACAGACCACAGCCACTAGAGCTTTGTAGCAGTATGGGCTGTTTCAAACTGTAAAGATTATATCAGTATTTAAGATAGTCACTGACCAGTTCCAAGATTCCCATGAATGTGGCAAAGCTCTCTGCAGAACAGTGGGTTCCACAGGGGTCTCCAGGACAAGGAAAGCACTGTAGGAATGCTTAGTGTGACTACCACTTTCAGAGAGCCATGAAATCCAGCCTTGGAACCTCTACAAGATTGGTGCAATACAATTTGAAGTGTCAAATAGAGACCTGGAATGGCATTTTGTTCTCGCACAGGTTGAGCTTGCAGCCTGTATTCAATTGGTGACCTAACATTAAATAAAAATTATTTCATTCTGATGCGGGTGAACAGTTTCAAAGAATTAACATTCTACACTCTTTACCCTGCCCACATTGTTAAAAGGAATACTGTCTGCATTGAACAAGGCCACGTGATAGTGCTCCTGGATATAAATCTGCCATATCAAAGAACGTGACATTGTCAAGGACACTCCACACTTCCCCAGCGAGAACGCTGCTGATCTCAGCAGAGGTAGGATAGTTAGCCAGTATAAGAAAAGGCTGACACTGGTGAAAACTGCCAACATACTCAGTCACAAACCATACTTTAACCACAACCCAATACGCACACACAGTCAGGAAGCCAAACAGGGGAACAAAATTACAGTATGTGAACAGAATTTGAAACATTTACACAGCTTTGTACAATAACTAGAAACAGCTCTCCATCTTATAGGTCAAGATGCTGAGAAAGAACAAAACCCCAGGCTGTATGGGGATAGGAGATGTAACACAGGATGACAAAAGCTCTAATCTTTTTTGCCCTGTGAAATAGAACACAGTGCAGTTTCAAAGCAGCTAGAGATGAAAAAATATAACTTCCTGTATGTGCTCCCGGTTAACTACTTTTAAGGCATAGGAAAAAATGAGTGCAAGAAAATGACAAAACCTGTGCCTTTCACGACCTCAGGAAATCCCAAAACACTTCACAATGAAGTACTTTTCTTTTTGAAGTATACAAGACAGAAATTATGTTTTTTGGTGGGGTGTTAATCAGACAATTCAGGAGTGATCGAGAGAATACAGATGCAGATCTATCCTGAATAAATATCTACACTAGAAACATTAAAAAAAAATCCTTTCCAATTCTGACACATTTCCAGACTTTATTTCTGATTCTGAGCACTTGCAGCTTTTTACAACAATAAAAATGACTGGGAGTTTCCAAGAAATAACTAATTTTGCAAAAGAAAAATTAATGAAAAAGACTGTTGAGACTTTGTCGAGATTTATGTGGCCAAAAGCACTTCAACAGCAAGTCCTAACTCAGGCACCAAAAACACAACTACATATTTCCATTAAAAATAAATGCTAAAAATCTGAAATAAAACTGGAAAATGCTGAAAATACTCAGCATGTCAGCCAGCATCTGTTGGGAATGAACCCCGGTTCACTCTTCAATCACCCAACACCCACTTCCCTGCCCAGGGCACCTTCCCAAGCAAGTGCAAGAGATGTAACACCTGCCCTTCTTACTGTTCAGGGCCCCAAAAACATCTTGTAGGTGAAACAGCAATTTATTTGCACTTCTTTCAATTTAGTAGACTGTATTCACCACTCACAATGCAGTTTTCTCTATTTTGGGGAAACCAAAAGCAGACAGTGATCACTTCGCACAGCACCTCTGTTCAGTGTGCAAGCATGACCCTGAGCTTCCGGTCACTGGTCATTTTAATTCTCCCACCCAATCTGACCTCAGCCTCCTACACTGTTCTAAATGAAGCTCAATGGAAACTTGACGAGCAGCACCTCATCTTCCAATTAGGCACTTTACAGCCTTCTCTATTTAACATTAAGTTCAACAATATCAGATCATAACCACTGCTCCCATTTTTGCACACAGCAGATGCTGGTAACTGATTCTGCTGTTGTCATTTACAGCTCCTCTAGACCCATCTTTTATTTATTAATTTGTCCAATTATCATCCTTTTTGCCTTGCACCATTATCCCTTTTGTCATTTAACCACTTCTGCCTTCCACCTTATCTCAGACCTTCCCTTTTGTTCTTTCCTTACTTCCCCCCACACCTATTCTCTGCCCTTGTAGTTGCTAAAACTTGTTACACCTCTAACTCCTTTCAGTTCTGACAAAAAGTCATCAACCTGAAACTTTAAATGTTTCTCCCTTCACACTTGCTGAGTATTTCCAGAATTTTCTGTTTTTATTTCACATTTCCATTACTCATTTCTGCAATTTAACTATGATTTAACATTCAAATTACATTGAAATCAAGCCTCTCTTGTGGCCTGGAGTAGAATTTCTAACCCCATCCATAATTTTGGAAACTGACGCAGTCCATTGCACAGAGTGCTGACTCTAGCTAGTACCCTTCAAGCTCTGGATAAAAGTTCATTATAAAAGGTTCCACACAGGACATCATACAGAGATGAGCTTTCTACCACACATCCGCATCATCACCAAGACTGCCTCTGTAACATCGCTCGACTTCACCCTTGCCTCTGCTCAT
Source organism: Heterodontus francisci (assembly GCF_036365525.1). Lineage (NCBI taxonomy): Eukaryota > Metazoa > Chordata > Chondrichthyes > Heterodontiformes > Heterodontidae > Heterodontus > Heterodontus francisci. The sequence goes on along the minus strand of NC_090407.1, from coordinate 25,503,476 downwards.
CTGCTGCTGAAACCCTCATCCATGTCTTTGTTATCTCTAGACGTGACTATTTCAATGCACGCCGAGCCAGCCTTCCAGTTCTATCCTCTGCAAACTTGAGCTCATTCAAAACTCTGCTGCCTGTGTCCTAACTCACACAATGTCCCACTCACCCATCTCCCCTATACTCGTTGATCTACATTAGCTCCAGATCCAGCAATGGCTCGATGTTAAAATTCTCATCCTGGCTTTCAAATATTTCATGGCTTCACCACTCTCTATCTCTGTAATCTCCTCTAGTCCTACACCACCTGCCTGCCGCCACCTAAGATCTCTGCGCTCTGCCCATTCTGGCCTCGGGCATTCCTGATTTTAACTGCTCCACCATTGGCCATGACTTCAGCTGCCAAAGCCTGGAGCTCGAATTCCCTCCAACTCTCTTCCCTCCTCGAAGATGCTCCTTAAAACCTACCTCTGACAAAGCTTTTGGTCACCTATTCCAATATCTCCTTATGTGGCTCAGTATCAAATTTTGTTGATTGCATTCCTGTAAACACTCCTTGGGGATTATGTGATGTTAAAGGTAAGTGATCTTTTTGTGACTCAGTTCTAAAAGTTTTTCAAAAATCCTTTCTGAAAGGGTAGTTGAGGCAGAAATCCTCAACTCATTCAAAAGGAGTCCGGATATGCACCTCAAGTACCGTAATTTGCAGGGCTACGGACCAAATGCTGGAAGGCGGGATTAGAATAGGTGGATAATTTTTCAGCCAGCACAGATACGATGGGCCAAGTGGCCTCTTTCTGTGCCTTAAACTTTCTATGATTCTAAACTTTCTATGAAAGATGCTATATAAACACAAGCTGTTGTTGTTGTTTCTGATAAAACTTCCTTCTATAGTTAGTGCAGGACCGGAGTGTAACACAGACAGCATTGATCAGGAGCTCTCCCCTCTAAATGCCATGCCCAGGCAATCCAATACCCCTGGGCATGGCACTAGGAAACCTATTTCAATGTCATCTGTATGTTTGGACTTGTACATGTCCCACCCCTTCTGTTCTTTGCTCATTCAATGCTGAAGTTGTTACTTTAAGCTCAGTGCGCCACTTGAGAAACCCTGCATTTTACAGACAGCTTTTTGCAGAAGATGCCAAATGTAATTTCCCCAAATTCTGCAAATGTAAATGGAAGAAAGGTAGATGGAACAGAAACTGTTGGGGAAAAGGTCCTTTCTGGACATATTGTTACCCTCCCACCACCACCCCAATCCAAAAACATTACTAGGCTATCAACTCACTAAAAATAAAAAGAGATCAACGATTTTAAAAAACTGCTTAAAAACACTGAACTGCAACTCAAATGATGCCTTACAATAGCAGAGGTTGCCCAGTGACACTGACACAATTAACTAATGCAATTAACTGCCAATTAAATAGAAAGCAAGTCAAGCAAAGGTGGAAAAATATATATTTTTTAAACTTATACTTCCCCAGTCATTCTGCCTGCTCTTCTGTACTGCCTGCAAGGTAATTATAATGAGATTTTTAAAAACCGCTAGAAATTTGGAAAACAGAAAATGCCAGAAATACAGAGCAGGTCCATCAGTATCAAAACAGAACAGACCTGTTGACTTGACTTTTTCCCCTCTGTTTAGATACTATCCGACTAGCTGTGCACTTCCAGAATTTTCTATTTTTATTTCACTGATAACAAGTTCTGATTATGCTCAAGATCTATTCTAGTGTTACAGTACCAGGAAAGGTTCGCAAACACCACTGCACACCTCTGTGACAGAATATCTCCAGATGTTTCACTCCCTAAAGATACTGGGTTAGATTCTCCAGTGCCTGAGAGCCTTGACTAAGTAAACAAAGGGAAAATCAGGCAGGGAGGAGCACATGCCTACAAGGGAACTTACAGAACATTCCATCCATTAGTTTGAAATGGACAGAAAATTCAAAGTAGCTCTCTTGTATAGTTGCTGTGCAAAGGAAATCCAAGTCCCCTAGATGTGAGAGCAGGAAAACCTATTCCAGTGTACAAAATTGGAGGGGGATGTGAAGGTGATGATATTCCCATGATATTGTCCTTCTTAGTGATAGAGACTGCAGGAAAAGGAATTGCAGTTCAAGTAACCTTTAGTGAGATCTTACATACAGTAACGAGTGTGTCAGTGATGGAGGGGGTGTATACGAGTCCAAGGGCACTGATCTAGTGAACCACTATGTCCTGGATATTGTCAAGCTGCTTGAATATTGTTGCTCTGTACCCATCTAAGCAAGTGGCGAGTTTTTCATCATACTCTGAATTTAAGTTTGAAGAGGGCAGAAAGTCTTTGGGGGGTCAGGAGGTGAGCCACTTGTCACAGAGTACCCAGCCTCTATCCTGCTCTCATAACCAGTATTGATAGTTAGTCCAGTTAAACTACTGGCAATGATAACCTCCAAGATGTCAATGGTGAGCACTCAGCAATGATAGTGCTGTAGACTCCTCAAATAGGAGTTTGGCTTTTGGTAGGATGGCAGATACCATTCAATGTAGAAAAACTCACCTTAAAAGTAAAAAATAGGGAAATAATAACTTGAATAACAAGTTAATTGTAAATGGAGTATCGAAGAGACCTAAGAGTGCAGATACACAGGCCATTAAAAGGGGGACAGTGCAAGTAGCTGAGGCTATAAAGGATCTAATAGGATTATTGGTTTTAGATCAAGGCAACGAAGCAAAGATATAACGTTAAACTTGTACGAGGCCTTAGACAGTTGAAAATAGTGTGTAATTATGGTACTCTATTAAAAGGAATGGAAAAGATGCAACTGATTCAACTGAATATTACCAAGGATGAGGGGCTGCAGTTCTGAAGAGAGGCTCAAGAAGTTAGGGGCTTTTTCTACACTGAAGCTGAGAAGGTTGAGCAGTGACCTGATAAGAGATCTTCAAGATTATGATAACGCAAATAGTGACAGGATTCTTTCTACTAGTCTGGGACAGTAATGAGTGTGCACTATTTTGCTTGTTACATAGTGTGGTTAGAACATGGAATTCTTGGAAACAAACCATTGCAGTAGAGTTCATAAATTCCTTTAAACAGGAAATGTGATAGATGTTTGCAAAGAGGAATATTAAAAGGTATGGAGAGTAAAGAAGAAAGTGGGATTAGATTAGATAGCTCAGATGGAGAAAAATACCAGCAAGATTTGATGAGTCAAATGGCCAGTTTCTTATGATCTGCCCCTTGTATTTCCAATTGCCCAGTTAGAGATCTTCAAGAATGTGCCTTCCAAACTGTATGAAACAATTGCTGAATGTGCAGTCACTACTGTTATTGTATCTAGATATACAAGTGCTATAGCATCTGTGTCCTCTTCAGTGTTTTTGAAACCTATGCTCATCCTGCCACCCTGCAAACCAACCTTCAATGAATTCCAAATTCCAATCATTCACTGCAGTGCTAAGCCTATCCACATCTAGTATTTAAACTACACCTAAGAAATGTTGTGTTTTGAAGTTTGAACCCATATCCTTTACTCCAATGTCAATCTAGTCATATTTGCTAATTTTAAATTAGTACTAGCAGATCTCCTGTGGTGTTGCTCATGGTGAGCCAGAAGATACATTGTTTAATGATGAATATTATATAGATTAATGTCCCTCCAGTTTACAATCCGTACATACATTATGTGACAATGGAGTTCACTCAAATCTGCAGAGACAACCCATTTACACACAGCTAGTTCCTAGCACAACCTGGGAAGCTTAGAGTATTCATTAAAGCAATACCCTGGGCCTGGGTGGTGGGTGTGCAGTGGTGGAAATTCACAAGTGTCACCCTAGCAACAAGTGCCCTTGGCACAAAAAAAAGAGGTCAGAATATGACACCACTTATTAATTTAGAAAGCTGTTCACTGACTGCCATATTCAGGATGCAAGGAGTCCTTTCACCTGTTGTGCACATTTGCAGATCGACAGATGACCATTCAAACTGTTAAAGCTCAGAAACTACCCCCTCTCAAAAGGATGGCATTTCTCCTTTCAAAGTAGAATGCTTTCCTAAAACATTGATCGAGAAACTAAACCAATTCATGACTGACTTTACTCGAGGACATGTGCACTCAGCCTCCAGCAGCTGTTCCAGATTCTTCTTTGTTCTATCTGTTATGCCGACTGCTGTGTCTGAACAGTTCTGAGACCGTCTGATTCTAATCTAGGAACTGCATTTCTTTGTAATTACACAAGGAGAGGGGTTCTGCAGGATTGTTACTAGAAGAATACGTTAACCATGCTTCACTAAGGAAATGAACCTCAGATTTTATTGGTTTGTGTAGGTTACAACTCAACACATTTACCCATTAACAGTGGTAGAGGGTGGGTATTGGACAACAACAATTACAGACCATAAACAAAACCACAGGTGGAAAGAAAACTCCCATGGATATTGGTGTTGGAGGTGGGTTTTTGTTATCTTTTCTAGGAGGGGGCACGACCCAGGGACCCACTGGGCTGGTATTTGTGTCGCTTCACATGCTTGGTGGCAACTCTGGAGGCCAGCAGCACTCAGATAAACAAAAAAAGTTAAGAGGCAAAATGTTTTTAAAATAGAAAAAACAAATCTCTGCTGGAGGGCATGCATCACAGCAGAGAAAAGCTAACCTAACTTAGGAATTTTTAACATCACGAAGGCCTTTCATATCTGGGACCAGCCCCAAACCATCTGTGTTTGAGAATATGGTATGTTAGAGACAGTGTAAAGGGAGCTTCATCATCTAACCCAAAAAGTAACTGCCCTGGAAGTGCTTGATGGGTTAGATACAAAACTGCCCCATGTAATAACTGACTTGGGAGGATTTGATGGGACAATGTAAATGGAACTTTACTCTCAATCTAACCCACACTGCACAAACCTGGGACTGCCTGATGGAACAATGTAGGAGGATCTTTACTCTATATCTAACCTGGACATTTTTGATGCTGACATTGGGTGTCTGAAATAAAAAGTCTTCCAATCTCCAGCATTAACATTCCTCACAAAAATTAATCAAATTTAGACTCAAGACATCTGTGAAAGCAAGTTGATTGAAAGCACACTGCTGTCCAGCACCTTCAACCTTAATATTCAAAAGATGTCAATATGGCAGATACTAAGTAAAAGAGCTACACAGAAAGTTTACAATGATCCGCATGGAATACAATCCCCCCCACCTACAGCCAGTGCACTGGTGTTGACACAATTTGCCCACTCCAAGAGGATGGTAAACCATGAGACAGCATATCAGAGTAAGTGATGCATGCACTGTTATAGTACTTTGTGCTAATCAATTCAAAAGCATTTTAAATAGCAAATTAAATATTAAAACTGATGCTATTAATCAGTGTATACAAGTCTCTGAAATGTGGAGTATATGTTAACAGCACCATTCTGATGACTGATGCCAACTTGTCAACATTAACATGCCAATGGCTCCACCTCCCATACCTTGTCTCTGGTCACACACTCCAAAGTCACAATAGTGATAAACCACCATTAGATCCACTGATCTATAACATTCAATGTGCTATAAGCAGCGCCTATGTAATTTACTACAATGGTAACGGTTAGCAACATTTGTCCAAATACAGGCCGGTGCCAATGACAAACAGGAACAGTGCAAGCGGTGGGTACTGGTAAAAATTGAGCTTTACAGAGTTTGAAGAAGGAAATTTTTTCTAACAATTCAGTTTGCCAACCTGTGACAATGCATCAGAAAAAGGCAGCGTTCAGGTGCTTTGTAGTTTACGTGGAAAAAATGGGCAAAACCGTGGAACGTGAGCCTAAAAATACTGGAGTCCTCCAAAGTAAGAATGGTCCCCAGCTCTGTATAACCCCCTGCCGAGCTGTTGGGTACCAACAGAGCCGGGAGCAGTGACACTCAGCCCAGGTTAATTAAGTAATGGATCCGCCGGACTCTGACAGGCCCGGGGCGGCAAGGGCTCCGGCTTCTCACCTGCTTCACTGACAGGGAGATGTTCTCCAGGATCCGGTCCTTCACTTTCAGGGTCTCCATGCTCGCGGCCTCCGCATCCTCACCGTCACTGACAGGCCCTGGCCGCCGCCGCCGCCGCCGCCTCACTCTCTCCCAGCCGGCCAGGCCGCGCGCGCGCTCCCGCGGACAGCACAGCGCGCGTGACCACCGGAAGTGACACCACCAACGAACGTCCGAAAACAACAGCAACGGACGCACGCATGCGCCATCTGATGATTGGCGTGTGGGCGGGGCTTGATATGCTTGTCAAGGGGGCGGGGCTTCATCGATCCTCCCTCAAGGGGCGGGGTTTCGGTTATCCGCCCTCAAAGGGCGGGGTTTCATCCGCCGTCCGTTCTTAATGGGCGGGGTAATTTTTCATCGCACCCGAGTGGAGTTCTGAGGCTGCAGCCGGGAATATGAATATAAATAAGTCAGTGGGTGAAATCAACAGCATGTAAGTTTTTTTTTGAACAGCAGATGGTGTCATTGATCTATTTAAATATCAGATTCTTCCAGTATGAATAAAAATTGACTTGTGTTGCTGCTGCGTTTCCAACGTTTGCTGGTTTTATGGGGGAAAAGCAGGGGAGTGGGATGAATTGTAATAGGTCTTCTCAAAGAGACAGCACAGGCAGGATGGGCCGATGTAATTGCACTAGAGAGGGTACAGAGGAGATTTACGAGGATGTTGCCAGGATTGGAAAAATGCAGCTATGAGGAAAGATTGGATAGGCTGGGGTTGTTCTCCTTGGAACAGAGAAGGCTGAGGGGAGATGTGATTGAAATATACAAAATTGTGAGGGGCATGGATAGAGTGGAGGTGAAGGTCTATTCACCTTAGCAGAGAGGTGAGATGAGGAAAAACTTTTTCACCCACAGAGTGGCGGAGGTCTGGAACTCACCGCCTCAAAGGGTAGTTGAGGCAGAAACCGTCAACTCATTTAAAAGGAGTCTGGAAATGCACCTCAAGTGCTGCAATCTGCAGGGGTACGGACCAAATGCTGGAAGATGGGATTAGAATAGGTGGATCATTTTTCAGCCAGCACAGACACGATAGGCCAAGTGGCCTCTTTCTGTGCCTTAAACGTTCTATGATTCTATGAAACGTTTCCTTCTGTGCTGGAAGAAGGTACTGATTGGTTACTGGTTCTGTGGTTGCCAAACACCATTCTCTACCTCACCCAAGTGGCCATTCTCCATGTGTGAGTTTCAGCAGGATAGTGAGGGACATCCCGATTCTACTGAACATCCATTAAAGCTCTTTCCCACAGAGATCACTGCATACTGATCAGTAGCCAGAAAACTGGCTCATTTTTATCCCACTCTAAACCGGGGCCCTGAGGCTGCCGCAGCTAATAACAACACATATAGGGGAACAAATCTGAGACCGTCTCTCTATCATTCAGCTTACTTACTGGATAAAGTCACGAGAATGCCAATTTATTTTTATTGTTCACCTACTAAAAGGGGCAAGATCCCGCTGTAACAAGGTCTTCAAAAGGAAAGTACAGGATGAGTCATGGAGTCATTATGGCACAGAAGGAGGCCATTCGGCTCATCAAGTCCATGCTGGCTCTCAGTGGAGCAATCTAATCAGTCTCATTCACCTGCTCTATCCCTATTGTCCTGCAAGTTTATTTCCCTCAAGTGTCCATTTAATTTTCTTTTGAAATCATTCATTGTCTCCGCTTCCACCGCGCTCGTTGGCAGTGACTTCTAGGTCATCAAAAGTTCTTCCTCACATTCCTCCTGCATCTCTTGCCCAAAACCTTAAATCTGTGTCCCCTAGTTCTTGTACCATCAGCTAATGGGAACAGCTTTTCTTTGTTTACCTTATCTAAACCTGTCAATCTTGTACATCTCTATCAAATCTCCCCACCATTTCCTTTGCTCCAATGAAAACAAGGCCAGCTTCTCCAACCTAACCTTGTAGCTAAAATCCTTCATCCCTTGAACCATTCGGGTAAATTTCCTCTGCACCTTCTCAAGGACCCTCATCCTTCCTAAAGTGTGATGACCATAACTGGATGCAGTACTCTAGTTGTGGCCTAACCAGAGCTTTATAAAGGTTCAGCATAACTTCCCTGATTTTGTATTCAATACCTCGATTTATGAAGCCCAAGATCCCATATGCTTTGCTAATTACTCTCTCAGTATGTCCTGCCACCTTCAAAGATCTAGGCACATGAACCTCCAGGTCCTTTTGTCCTTGTACACTCTTTAGAACTGTGCCATTTAGTTTACATTGCCTCTCTCTCTCCCTTCTGCCAAAATGCGCTTTTCGGTATTAAATTCCACTTGCCACTTCTCTGCCCATTCTGCTAGCCTATCTATGTCCTGTTGCATCATCCTCACTGTCGGCCACACCTCCAATTTTACTCTGTATTCCAATATCCAAGTCATTTATATGTATCAAAAAAAAGTGGTGCGAGCACTGAATCTTGAGGAACACCACTGTCTAACATCCTTCTGTCTGAAAAATAACCATTTATCGCGACTCGCTGTTTTTTCAGTCCTTAAGAGTGGCACCATGTTTGTCAAAATGCTCCCAATGCCTCACCAGCCTGCGTTTGACGCTGTGCTGCATAGTATGAAACCGGTACTGCAGCCAGCTATGACAACATATAGCCTGAGTGGTTGAAGAACCTGGTCCACAAGCTTGTAATTGGCTATCGCTTCTCTTCACTTGTGTTGTTCTTGAAGGCTGACTTCCACCAGTCTCGCACTGAGCAACTGTTACTGGCCTACTGAAGCCAGGCAAGGACCCACAATTAGTCATGAGCTAGCAACTAAACTCCTCTCTGAGTGTTTGCCATAAGATGCTCGAGTGACTTGTGCTCCATTGTATATCTTCAATTCTGGGGGGACAGGGGAAATGAGGGGTGGAAGTGTTAATCATTTAAGGCTGGAGAAGGTGAAACCTACATCGTGGGAAAGATACAAAGGTAAGGGTCCTGCCACATAATGGGGTCCAAGTTTTAGTCAAGGAGGAAACGGGTGTTTGGGGAACAAAGTGACTGGCTAAAACACAGTGGGGATGGGGAGGTGGAGGCGCTGTGGAAATGTACAGTGGCTACCAAGGGAAGAGAGGAGTTAGGAAGAAGGAACTTGCATTTATGTAGAACCTTTCCGACCTCAGAATGTCCTAAAATACTTTACAGCCAATTAAGTACTTTAGAAGTACTCTGTTATAATGTAGAAAACATGGCAGCCAATTTGCACCCAGCAATGAGATAATGACCAGATAATCTGTTTTAGTGATGCCAATTGCAGGATAAATATTGCCCAGGATTCCATGACCTTCTTGAAATAGTGCCATGGAGCCACCTGAGCGGGTGGTCGATACCCCAGTTTAATACCTCATCCAAAAGATGACACTAACAGTGCAGAGCTGCCTCAGTCCTGCACAGGAGTGTCAGCCTGGATTATGTGTTCAAGTGGGGTTTGAACCCACAACTTTCTGACCCAGAGATACGAGTCAAAGTTGACACTTAACGCTGTTGGCCAAAGATCCAGTAATAGACCAGTGATATGTTTGTGTGTTCAAGGCAGGCCATGGAAACGCAAGTTGTTATTGTGTAGGTAACCTAACCACAGAAAATTGGATGGAATTGGCACATTACATTTTTGGCCAGCTTTGCACTTGTTTCAGTCAATACAATGAATCTTAGAATCATAAAGAATAACTGAAGTCCTCATCCCTGCTTTCATTCAATAAATCTCCTCTGCACCCTCTCCAAGGTATTGACACCCTTCCTAAAATGTGGTGCCCAGAATTAGACAATCAATAAAAGGTTTAGCATTGCCTCTTTGCTTGGGTAGGAACTGAGATTGGAGACTATTCACACTCACAGATATATATACCCATATGCATAGATATGAATACACACTCATAAACATACTGACTCAAACTTACATACAGCGCAAATTTGTGCATGCATTTAAACTCATGCACACCCACTAGCTATATATTACACACACATGAAGGCATTGAATAGATTAGTCTTCGCAGACATCACTGGTAAAAGGGAAGTGGGCCTTCCTGGAACACTGATTCCGATGAATGAATTTCCTTTCACCAGACGTGAGGGTTTTGTTTCTATCTGACTCACGTAGCAAATGATATTGCAGCGGACTGAGAATGGCTGACCCTCATTTTCCAGGACTAATAGCTGCAGTTATGAAACATAATCACTCCCTTGTCCCATTGCACTGACTGAGTCCCTTTCTGCCTCACATTGAACTATGAGTGAGAGGAGCTCTGTCAAAGAATTATATTTAGCTAACTGCTGTTGGCAGGTTTACCATTAAATTGATGGCCCTAAATGGAGTGAATTGGTTAGGTAACGGTGTCCCATGGAACACTGCAGTTATTCCAGGATAGTCACTGACCTCAGTGCACATATTTTGGGGCTTTCTTTAAGGAAATCAGCTGGTACAGGAAAATCTTGATGGGTAGCATCATGACAGCAGGGGATGATAATCAGCACATGTGGCAGGTGGGGGGTTGGTCTGTTATGAGAGTCAGGGCTGAATATTTGGGCCCCGTCAAGGTCAGGAACAGAGATGGACAGGGCCCAAAAATACCGGAACCGGCCGGTGTGCTGGTTTCTCAGCCTCCATTTCCGGCGCTGGCCATGTTGGCCAAGGCAGGTTCGGGGCCCAGCAGGGCTACCCATCCCCACAAGGTGGCTAGCCAATTCGATTCATTAAGAGCCTTGTTGAGGGCATGAAAGGAGGCCGATTTTTCCAGTCGGCCTCCAGATTCCTGACACAATGGAAAGCAGTTTAACTGCCTGGAGGGGGACACCCAGCGGCAGGCCAGGGGGCCAGACCTCCAGGCAGGCCTTCAGGCCCTCCCTGCCTGCCTGGGTGGCAGTGCAGCCAAAGACTGCCCTGAGGGGAATTTCCCCCCTCCCGTGCCCTGGTGGTGGCCTAGCTGCTTTTTTTGTTAATTTAAATTTTTAAAGAATTTGGTGAGAGGGTAGTTTCATGTTGAAGCGCCCTCTCAGTTACTTACCCTTTACTGCAGCCTGCTGTTCCTCTCAAGCTGGAAGGCCTCTGATTGACCCTCCAGCTTGAAGAGCCCGTCTGCTGTTCTTAATTGGACAGGGAACCTGGGACAGGGACTCCTCCATGAAAATCCCAAGTCAGTGACTGTTTCCCCCCAGGGATGGGTACGGGACTCGGAAACAGTCCGGACTCCTGTTTCCCACCCCAAAGTGAAATTTCAGCCCTCAGTGTGGAATGAGGGTTGTTAGAATTGCTGGAAGCTGGGATTGCTGATTTGAGTTAGCCAGGACTGGGGTTGGATTAGAGCTAGTAAGGGCTGTAGTTGGTTAGAGTTAGAGATATTGGGGTTGCTTGTTGAAGTTGTGTTGGGGGGGGTGGGGTGGAGGCTTCTAGTTGAAGTTGGTAAAGTTGTGGTTGCTGGTCAAGTCAAAGTATAATGGGGCTAAAGTGGCTGCTTAGATTTGGTACAGATTGGAGGTTGCTATTCAGAGACTGCAGGATCGGAGATTGTGGTTAGAGTTGGTGGGATTGGGTTGCTAGTTAGAGTCCATGGGGGTTGCTAGTTGTAGTTGATAAAGCTGTGGTAGTTGGTCACATTATGTGGGGCTAAGGTAGCTAGTTAGAGTTCTTGGAGCATGAGCTGGTTGTTTAGTGATAGTGGGAGCTGAGATTGCTGGTTACAGTTGGTGGGGGCTGGTGTTGCTTGTTAGAGCCAGTGAGGGCAGGGATTGCACTAGCAGTGAGTTGCTAGTTAAGAGTCAGTAAGCTAGGATTGCTGGTTAGAGATGTGGGGGGAGGGGGGTTTATTCACTTGTGGGATGTGGGTGTCACTAGCTAGGCCAGCGTTTGTTGCCCTTCCCTAATTTCCCTTGAGTTGAGTGGTTTGCCCAGCCATTTCAGAGGGCATTTTAAGAGTCAACCACATTGCTGTGGGTCTAGAATCACATGTAGGCCAGACCAGGTAAGGACATCAGATTTCCTTCCCTTAAGGTTTCATGGTCATCATTGGACTAGCTTTTAATTCCAGATTGAATTCAAATTTCACCATCTGCTGTGGTGGGATCCAAACCCATGTCCTCAGAGCATTAGCCTGGGCTCTGGATTACTAGTCCAGTGTCATTACCACTATGCCACCGTTTCCCCCTACACTGTTTAGATGTTGCTATGAAACTGTACCTTTAATTTAGTTAAAGAGAATAACGTGCCAGCGCAGCAGATAAACAGTGTTAAGCAAATCCTGACACCTCACAGTACTGCAAACATTCTTGCACACATCTTAATGCATCCATTTGTTCCTTTGGAACTAATTCAATAGGGGTTACTCCATTCCATTACACAGGCTTGTACAAGATGCTCATCTCGTCTGACTGGCTTCTGGAGGCTACCTCCCAGTCAGTGGTGTTTATAATGTTGTGTAACATGTTACTAGGCAACTCTGTACACTTGTCAGGAATAGACACAGAACCTGACCTTACATTAACACGATAGCCCGGCTGTTGGGGTTATTTCCATGTATTTATAGTACTGGAGGCTGAGTATCTGGGATTTTAGTTATATATGTCAGCCTGGCTCTGGAGTAAATAATATTTACAATCCATTGAGGATATGAAGTTTATTACCAGAAGGGAGTTACGTGTAATAATTCATCATGAATATCACATGGCATGTCCGTGCACACGGACATATAAATTATAAACACCTACCAGTGCTCAGTTAATGAATGCACTGCCCAGCTTTGTATTGGGAAATTAGAATAAATTCAGTAAGGAGCTGTACTGTAAGGTTGCACAGGTCAAAGAATAAGTGCTTACAGTGTTCTCCTTTTTCCTCCAGCTTGTGCACCCTTTGAGTACTGGGAACACTGAATTTATCCTAGAAAGACCAGGAAGATTCTTCTTATTCCATGATGAGTATCCAACTTGTAAGTATAATAGACATATTTGTTTGCTTGTAATCAGAAGAGAAGAGAACGTTGAGCGGAGATTTGATAGAGGTGTTCAAAATCATGAGGGATCTGGACAGCGTAGATAGGGAGAAACTCTTCCCATTGGCGGAAGGGTTGAGAACAAGAGGACACTGATTTAAGGTGATTATCAAAAGAACCAGAGGAGACATGGCGGAAAAATTATTTATACAGCTAGTGGTCAGGATCTGTAATGCAGTGCTTGAGAGTGTGGTGGAAGCAGATTCAATCATGGCTTTCAAAAGGGAATTGGATAATTATCTGAGGAGAAAACAATTTACAGGCTACAGGGAAAAGGCAGGGCAGTGGGACTAGGGAGTTGTTCTTGTAGAGAGCCAGCATGGATGCGACGGGCCAAATAGCCTCTTTCTGTGTTGTAACCATTTTTTATGATTCTATGATTCCATGTATAGGTTCAATAATTTTGATTCTTGCTCTGTGCACAGTTAATCTCAGCTAGGGTGACAGTAGAGGCACTAAAATTGGCATCAGAGCCCATGGCTTAAGTGACAAATAGGCTAGAGTTCCTGCTCCTGTTCCCTATCCAGTGATTTCTGCTGGAACGTTTTCCTGTGTGGATATTGGGTGAGCAGAGGATCAGACCTGGCTGCAATGTTCCAACGATCAAAGAGCTTGGTAGCACTAAAAGTGCAATTTTCTGAATGTGTGCTCCTGGAGCCTTGCTCATTGGGAGCACATATTGGGAAACTGCTAGTCCATTCCATCACTTTTGACCAGAGCATCATGGCGTGCACACCTGTGATAATTTGTCTAGGACACTTTAGAGATTTATTGAACTTAAATGTGATTGGTTGGCATCCGTCCATCTATGAAGGATGATGGACAGGCAACAAACAATCCATTTAGGTGCCATGTCTCCTCTTGGTGCACCTTTGCTGATGGCTGTGAAGGCCAATCCTTGAGAGGAATGTTCTGCCACAGGTGCTGCACGTGAAGCTGCCAAATGATGCTGTGAGTTGTTTTTGACTTTGGCGCCTGTTGCAACTGGCTGTCGTGTTAGTGCACACCAGCCCACAGGATGTGTCACCATTTCCCTCTTTGGCTAGCTAACAACGCCCAGGTGCGATAGTTGACATTTAGGGCCTTCACAGGGCTTTCACCTATATGTGATTATAAGCAAGCAAATATGTATATTATATTCACAAGTAGGATATTCATCGGGGACAAAGAGCTTCTCCTATCCAAGATAGCTCTTAGCTTTGAGGAGCAAAAAATACATGTCTCGATCCATCTTTATATGTTTCACTAAAACACACCTATTTTGGTCACAGGATATTATGTACCATCTGCTCTCCCTTTGCTAACCCTGACCTAAACCAGCTTTCAGTTCAGTAGTTTATCACATGACACTAACTGCTGTGTCATGTTCCAGTTCTTAAAAGCTTATCTCAGTTTAGTACTTTTCCATCATGTGTCCAGCATGGGAATAGTGCATGTACTCGTTATAGCAACCACAGATTGATTTTAACCCATTCATGTCAGCAGGGTTTACTGGCCAGAGCTATTAATAGTGGGCCTTGTGATTATCAATAACAGCTTCTTGAAGCCTGTTCCTGAGCCACTTACCTGAGCCCTCTGCCTGAGTCATTCACCGGAGTCTTGTCCCTGTGCCCTGTTACATAGAACCAAGTGAAAAATATTTAAGGTTACATATTAGATAGAATTTACAGCACAGAAACAGGCCATTGGCTCAACTGGTCTATGCCAGAGTTCTTGTGCTTCTGATGAGCCTCCTCCGACTGCGATGGAACCTGTGGTTGCAAAGCTTGTTTTTTTCAGACCCTAAAATTGAACAGAAATGGAAACCAAAACTGAAATAGAAGCTGGAGAAACAACTTCAGGTTTCTGGGGAAACTGACACTGGTTAGAACTAGATAAAAGGAAATAGAGTCCCCCCCAGATCAGGCAGGAGTGGAGCGCTGGCAAGCAGAAGAAAATGAAGACTGAATCCAGGAGCTGTTTCTATTACTTAAAGTAGCCCACTAACCAGACCCGGCCATACAGTGCACAGGTTGTCACTGAAGGACTCGGATAAAGGGAAGACTGGTAAATCCATGCCATTAAGGCAATCGTAAGCAGAGCTGAGGACGGTCTGGGAAAGTGTGCCTTGTGGTGAAGACTGCACTTGTGGAGTTCGGATTGAGAGGGAACTGCTGTTGGAAGAAGAACAATGGCTAAATCCTTGACGACAGGGACTGAAAATCTACCTGAAGAACTTCAGAGTTGCAAAGAACTGTGTGACTGTAATTTGGTGCCATATATGCTGGGTGGACTGCCCATTGAAGCCATGAGACCCATCTCCATTGTATCTGATAGTTAAGGTGTAATTTGTAATATGTATTGATCGTGATATGTCTGTTGCTTCATGTTTCATTCATGTTGGTTTTGGTTTGAGTGTTAAAGTAAAATTTATAAAAAAGAAAGCTTGTCCCTTTGGTTTGGTTTCCTAATTTGGAGTCAGTCGGTGGACTTGATTCTTTTGGCTTGTTGGTGTTCTCCACGGGGATCATAACACCTACCCTACTTCATCTAATCCTATCAGTGTATCCTTCCGTTCCTTTCTGTCTCATGTACTTATCCAACTGCCCCTTAAATGCATCTATGTTATTCGCCTCAACCATTCCATGTGGTAGCAAGTTCCACATTCTAGCACCTCTCTGGATAAAGAAGTTTCTCCTGAATTCCATACTGGATTTAATTATGACTGTCCTATGATTGTTGCCCTAATTTTGGACTCCCCCCACAAATGCAAACAGCTTTTCTACATCTACCCTATCAAACCTCTTTATAGTTTTAAAGATCTCTACTAGGTTGCCAGTGATGTTCCACAATTGACATGCCATGGGACCACTAACCTTCACAATATTTGTAAATGATATGGAGCAAGGTGTCTACAACAGTGATGCAAAATTTGCTGGTGACGTAAAGCTTTGCATGCAGGTGACAAGTGGAAAGAATTATCTTAAGGGACTTAAAACAAATCTGTAAATTGACTTGGGTATGGTAATTGGATTTTAATGTGAATAAATGTAAGGTGTTGCGTATAGGAAGAGTTAATAGTTAACGTGTGTTACATGAAAGGGTCCTAATTTGTATTAGTCCTGAGCCCTGTTCCTGACCCCTGTTCCTGACCCCTGTACAACCCAGCAATGCCTGGGTTGTCGAAGTCCTGCTAAATTTAATGGCAGGGCCTCATTATAATTCTCTTCTTCTGTTTTCTGTCTGGCAGCCGGCCAAATGGACAGACTAGCCAACTGTTGGGTGAGTCAACCAGCAGCAGGAAGTCGCAGTTGGGGACACTTGGGACAATCATCGCCCATTGGGAGGGGGTGGTGGAGGAACAAGAGATTTGGGCTTGGGGTGGGTAGAATTCAACAAACACGGGATGAGGGAGAGAGGGGCTACGATCAGCGGGGGAAAGCTGAAGGCTTCCTTGAGAGGCTGGAGGGGGTGTACTCCTGCTCCTTCTGGCCTAAAAAGAGTGCTGTAGAAGGCACCTAACCTTCTTGAGTTGAGAATTCCCACCTCCACTTCACTGCCGAGTTTCCCGAGCCCTGGGAAACCCACGTGGGAACAGCTAAATTTAAATCAGGCTCCCAATTGCACCATGGAGGCCTGATTTAAATATGTTAATGAAGTGTGCCCCCTTTTGAGGGCAAAATACTGGCATGACATGGAATCAGCCATCGTAAAGATGGCAATGGGCGGGGGTATGCAGTGATTTGGTGTTGGGGGGGTGGTCAGATTTCACGTTTCAGAATTTTTAATTTTTTGCCTAAACCCTCTACTGCCCTTCCATGGGATTTTAATATGAAGGCCATAATGCTGTGACTGATCGCTGTCTGCCTTTCTCTCACTCTGTTTTTCTCCTCCCATTTTCTTCTTAGGTGTCCCTGAGACAAAAGAATGGCCCCTCTGTTATGCCTCTGTCTCCTTGTTGAATTTCTGAGCTGGCTCAAGAACACAGCTGATAATGTAAAATAGAACAAGGAACAAGTGAGTCACGGTCTGAAAATAGCCCACAGCGCTGACAAAGACAAGTGCTCAACACACTTAGAATTTAAAATGGTGTCAGACAGTATATGAGAAAACAGAGGAGGACCAGGCAGGGGGAATTGATGAATTACTTTTAAAAACCCAGTCAGATCCTCGTATATCTGGTTTAGCATTTTCCTGTTTTGCAGAGTTGCTTCTGTGCAGCTGCAAATTCAGTTTCGCACCTTAAAGTTTGAGTTGACAACGTGCCTGCTGTCTCTTCGAAAGGGGATACACAAAACCGCAGTACTATTTCAACATGAAGTCCCAGTCAATAAATCACAGGATAAGGAAATCATATTTCGTGACACATTTCACTTCTTATGAATGGTTTGAGATTGTACTGCTCCTAAATAGACAGCAGTCACATCATCTTTTTAACCAGCAGAGAAATTTTGGAAGCCATAAATCACTTCAATAATTGTGATGAATGTAGTTTGGAGATGTCACAGCCTTGTCATGGACTGTCCGATTGGACTGTCCCCCTGATCCTCTCCAAATCTGTTACTCCCATTCTGCCCTCACATATCTCTAGTACCTCTTTCTCCTTTCACTTTCATTTTCCAATCTCTTTCTTGTTTCTCCCCATTGTCTTCATGTGGTCTCCCGTACCTCTTAGGCAATTTTTAAAGTTTTTTTTAAAGTTAAAAAGTCAAAAATATTTATGGATTAAAATACTTTGTACTTTCTCCATTCTCGGTGCTGTGCCTTCCTTTTTTTCTGTTTTGTCTGAATTTTTTTCAAATTTGTTCCCTTTATGACCTGCTTTGTCTGAAACACAATCTAGTTTCTGTTTGCCATATCTGGTAGGACACAAAGGGACATATATTCCAACAGTGCAGCAGTGTTCATTCCACAGTCTGAACAGGACAGTTTCATCAAAATCTGGTAAAGCTAAGGCCATATCTAATGGTTCAGGAGCTAGTTAATACATGACCCTTCCCCATTCCCCCTTCCATGGGGAGAAGGCGGGGGAATGGCATTCGGTGAATTGCTCATTCGGAGAGCTGGTGCAAACGGCCGAATGGCCTCCTTCTGCGCTGTAACAATTCTGTGATTCTGCTGTCACTTTTTCACATAGCTGTACAGTGAAGACTCCACATCGAGTGAGCATCATTTCATATCCTATTAAACAGCATTCCCATCGCTGAATCCCCCACTGTCAACATCCTGGGGGTTACCATTGACCAGAAACTGAACTAGAGCAGCCACATAAATACTGTGACTACAAGAGCAGGTCAGAGACTGGGAATTCTGCGGATAGTAACTCACCTCCTGACTCCCCAAATCTGTCCACCATCTACAAGGCACAAGTCAGGAGTGTGATGGAATACTCTCCACTTGTCTGGATGAGTGTGGCTCCAACAATACTCAGGAAGCTGGACACCACCCAGGACAAAGCAGCCCGCTTGAATGGCACCCCATCCACCACCTTAAACATTCACTTTGTTTACCACCGAAGCACTGTGGCAACAGTGTGTACCATATACAAGATGCAATGCAGCAACTCATCACAGCTCCTTTGGCAGCACCTTGCAAATCCGCAACCTCTTCCACCTAGAAGGACAAGGACAGCAGGCTCATAGGAACACCACCATCTGCAAGTTCCCGGCCAAGCCACACACTATCCTGACTTGGAAATATATCGCCGTTCCTTCACTGTTTCTGGATCAAAATCATACATTGGCATCTCCCACCTCAGGCAGTGTGTCATTTTCCCACACTCTCTTGGCCAGTCTGGACATAGCAGTGGAAGCCTTTCCCATGCGCTTGTTGATTTCTGCATCTAGAGACAGGTTACTGGTGATAGTTGAGCCTTGGTAGGTGAACTCTTGAACCACTTCCAGAGCGTGGTCGTCGATATTGATGGATGGGGCATTTCTGACGTCCTGTCCCATGATGTTCATTTTCTTGAGGCTGATGGTTAGGCCAAATTCGTTGCAGGCAGCCGCAAACCTGTCGATGTGACTCTGCAGACACTCTTCAGTGTGAGATGTTAAAGCAGCATCGTCAGCAAAGAGGAGTTCCCTGATGAGGACTTTCCGTACTTTGGACTTCACTCTTAGACGGGCAAGGTTGAACAACCTGCCCCCTGATCTTGTGTGGAGGAAAATTCCTTCTTCTGAAGACTTGAACGCATGTGAGAGCAGCAGGGAGAAGAAAATCCCAAAAAGTGTGGGTGCAAGAACACAGCCCTGTTTCACGCCACTCAGGATAGGAAAGGGGTCTGATGAGGTGCCGCTATGTTGAATTGTGCCTTTCATATTGTCATGGAATGAGGTGATGATACTTAGTAGCTTTGGTGGACATCCAATCTTATCTAGTAGTCTGAAGAGACCACGTCTGCTGACGAGGTCAAAGGCTTTGGTGAGATCAATGAAAGCAATGTAGAGGGGCATCTGTTGTTCGCGGCATTTCTCCTGTATCTGATGAAGGGAGAACAGCATGTCAATGGTCGATCTCTCAGAACGAAAGCCACACTGTGCCTCAGGGTAGACGCGCTCGGTCAGCTTCTGGAGCCTGTATAAAGCGACTCGAGCAAAGACTTTCCCCACTATGCTGAGCAGGGAGATTCCACGGTAGTTGCTGCATTACCTTTATCCACCCTTTCTGTTACTTCTTCAAAGAATTCAATAAGGTTGGTCAAGCATGGCCTTCCCTTTTGAAAACCATGCTGACTACTCTTTACTATATTTTCAGTTTCTAGATGTTTTTCTGTTATGTCTTTGAGTGGGGATTTCATGATCTTTCCTACTACCAACATTAAGTTAATTTGTCTATAATTCATTGGACTTGTTCTATCTCTCTTTTCAAACATAGGAATCACATTAGTTATCCACCAGACCTCTGGCACTATTCCCTGATTTTTCTTTTGTATTTTATGTGTATGTAGAATACTTTTACTATTTTTATATTCCTTGATAATTTAATTTCATTGTTTGCCTTTGCCTTCCTATTTGTCTTGACCCTTTCCTAACCTTTTTATATTCCCTTTTGCCATCCGTTCATTTGTTGTCGATGCATTTAAAATATGCCTTTTTCTTCAGTTTCAGTTTTTCCCTTCTTTATTCATCCATGGAGTATTATTACTAGCAAGTTTGTTTTTGCTTTTTATTGGGCTATATTTCTCCTGGACTCTATTGATCTCTATTTTAAATGTTTCCCACTGCTGTTTTATTTCTTTGTTTTTCAGTAAATCTTCCCAGTTTATTTTCCCTTCTTCCATTCTCATCCTCTTAAAATCAGCTTTTTTCCAATTTATTACTTTTGCCTTTGTCTTACTTATGTCATTCTCAAAGTTTATCTTAAACCTATTACGTTGTGATCACTATTGCCTAGGTATTTCACCGCAGTTACTTCTCTGCTTTAGTTGATTTCCCATTACTAGATCCAACAGTGCCACCTCTATTGTTGGGCTTTTTAGATACTAGGTAAGAAAGGAATCCTGCACACATTGAAAAATTTGCACTCCCTGTACCCCTTTCGCCACCTCTTCTTGACAGTTTTTTTGGGAGTAGCTAAAATCTCAGTTTAACAAGCTGTGGACTTGTGCAGCGGTGGTCTGGTATTGTTTTTATGTTTGTGACAAAGCTATCTTCAGGTTGCTGAAAAAGCTGCTTTCATTGTTTGCCAGCAGCTGCTGTAATATTTAGTTAATATTTTTAGATTTACTTTTTGAAAGACTCTAGGTTCAGCTGTTTGTATCAATATACATGTGTGATGGTGTAGTCATTTCTGCTACTTTAACTATAAAAGCTTGAAGATCCATGAATCATGCATAAGGCATGAAATTGCCTTCATCACTTTGGAATTCATTATGCTGTCAGCATGTATACAAATTAGTAATGCTTTGTTATATAATCACTGTTTTTCATTATTAAATCATTCTATGAATTGAAATTGAAATATAAATTTTGATTTTAAGTTGGGGCAGGATTGGGGCGTGTGGCAAACCCACGTGCTGAGGCCTGGAGAGATTTTGGCCCCGATATTTACAGGGCCGTGCATTCAGAGTGGGGGGAGGGCAGTGGATGGGTATAGGAGTTATTGATAAGAAATCCAATCAAAAGCCAACTTGACTGACAGGCTGGCTGTGCCTGTTGGTAGGAAAGCCTGCTGCAGAAAGATGCAGTGGAGGAACAGGTAGAATGGCGGGGTTGGGGCAACTCATGGTGGTTGGGGAGGGAGAGATCGGGGGAGAGATTCTTGGGCTTGAGAGTAGTTTGGTGAATGAGATGGTGTCCAGTGGTGAGATGGTGGTCGGGGGTGAGGTAGTGTGGAGGTCGGGATCGTGGTTGGGAGGGCCAAGATACTGGTTGGGGGGGAGTGAGATGGTGGTTGGTGATGCAGGATCACAGTGGGGACAGTGGACATATCACACGGGAAAGGGGCTGGGCAGGGGATGGTTTACAGGTTAGTTTGTTGGGCCTGTCGGAAACACTCCTGTTCTCCTTTGCCCACAAGCAGTGCTGTAAAGCCACTTACATGATAGATCTAGCACTTACTGCCTCCTTTGACCGGCCTGGCTGACTTTCATTAAAAATAAAAAGCCTGTTAAAATGGAGACACGCAACCTCCTTGCAAAGCTGTAACCAACAGACCCGCCTTCTGAGAGTAAATAGGTTGCCTGCCCCCCAGTCCCGCCTCCATTATAATCGGAGGTGGGTGGTTTTAAGGCAGGTTGGAGGCGGGTTTGAACTGCACTGGGGCAGGCTTTGCACCTGCCTGTAGTTCCTGTAGCTGATCCTGGTGAATTTTTCCTGGCTGAGCTAATTAAAACATTGTTGGACGGGCTCCTGGTGGTATTTCAGGTGCTGCAGAGGAACCTGTCTCAGGTAGGAAGGAGGAATCTTGCTGCTGGCCTTGGGCACCTGCCGAATCAAGCAACAACATAATGACAAATTTTAAATTGTCCACTGACTGAGCGCAATCAATCACTCAATCAACTGGGCTTGGGTTCATTTAAAATTCCAAAGCTCCTCCAGCTCCATAACAACGTTAGATGTCGGAATGCACTGGCGTTCCTGACATCCTCTGCTTCTATGCCATTTTAATGATGGAAATTACAGCAGATGAGGCATTTCCTTTATTAGTAAGTCATTTGAATAGACTCACCCTGCATCCATGGTCACTTCTGCAGGAAAATCCTGGAAGTAGCAGTAACTGGGGAAGCTGACAGAACGACTGTTTTTTTTTGCTCATTTTGCTCCCTTACCTGTTCCTATAATCATCCAAAGTCAGGGGATGGAGGGGAGGAAAATCTAACCCTGCGGGCTAGAAATTGGGCAATGTAGCACCTGCTTTTCAGACACTATGTGGTCTACTAAGGCCCCAAAATGGCTGGCAGGAAACACGTACGCACTTCTGGCTGGAAGTCCGCCACCTGTCATATGGTGTAAAGACAAATGAGAGGCTTCCTTTACCCACATCTGAAGTAGATATTTGATCCTTTGAATATGCAAATAAGGGCCCAATCGCCTGCTGGAGGTCTCCTCTCCAACATTTGTTAGCTCTGAGACAGCGAGTGCCATCCAGGGCTGAGCTCAAGTAAACCAGCCCTTGAATCAGCTGCAACAAAGAAGATAAATAGCTTTTCTGAATGTGGAGCCAGGAGCAGGAGTGCTCGTCCCAATGCCACATTAAAGGACCTAATTGCCACTCCCAAGCCAATCCTTCCATTGCGACCACCCCTGCCGACTGAAGCCACTAAAGGACAAAATTCAAACAAACAGCTATGTCCTTTACAAGTATGAAATGCCCTTTGGCCTCCCCATGGCTGGCTGAGAATGGCCAAGTCGCCAACAGCCTAACTCGTCCAATAATACATTTGTTTGTGTCTGTTCCACTGTTTCCTACTTGTTCCAGATTCTTACAGGCTTCCCACCAACATGTATGGACAGATGTGTCTCATACAGCATTACAACCGATTGTAATGACTTCACAGTCAACCTTTATCAGCCCTTTGAGAGCAAATTAAATTCTGCACTAACATTCAAATAAATTAACACTTCCTCTGGTGTTTTAGAACAAAATGTCTGGACACTGGGGGCTGCATTTTCATTTCAGGGTTAGAGCCCCGAAGTCGGGACCATTTCCAGGTCCCAGTGCCGCTCCACATCAAAGCCTGATCCGACACTATTCCGAAAGAGGTGGCCAATTAGTGGCCCGATGATGCGTTCGCCGTCCAATTAAAGGTGGCGATGCATTGAGGAGGCAGGCTGCAGATATGGTAGGCCCAATTTAAAGGGCACCCAGTGACCATTATTGTGAATGCCGGCATCCTTGGTGATAGCAGAAGATGGAACGCAACAGAGCAGCAGAATGGCATGTATCCATGGAAAGCAGCTTCACGATTTGCCGATGCCTCCCTTGAGGTGTTGTTAGCCGCAGTGGCAGCACGGCGGAGCTTCCTGTTTCCAGAGAGCGGCAGGAAAAGGCCAGCCAGTCAGGCACGGCTGGTGGTG
Organism: Heterodontus francisci; assembly: GCF_036365525.1. Lineage (NCBI taxonomy): Eukaryota > Metazoa > Chordata > Chondrichthyes > Heterodontiformes > Heterodontidae > Heterodontus > Heterodontus francisci. Next base: position 25,480,001 of record NC_090407.1, on the reverse strand, counting down.
GCTCAGGAGGTGAGCAGCTGCAGTGTGATCAGCAGGACGTGGGTGCAATGCAGGAAGCGCTTTAATGACCTTCTCAGGTTTGGCAAAGTGAGTGCACCCAGATACAGGCCTCCAGTTCTGGAGTCACCAGCGCACCTCTGAGCAGAGCAGCCTTAGGGTGCATAGTGCTCAGGAACAATGAGGATATCTATGCCCAGGTGCACCTTCTCGCAATTGTCCCAGCACCTACACCTGAAACACTCTGCGAGCTGCGCTCACACAATGGCCATTGCATGCCAATGCATAAACTGCTCTCTTCTCTTTCTCCCATTTGTGCAGCATCAGGAATTGCTGCCGCTTCTCTGGCTGGCTTCCGGCCGTGTAGCCGCCTCCTCTCTCTGGATGTGCTGCTGAACCAGCCTGTTTCCTGGGCTTCGCCTCCAAAATTTCATACTGCCCTGCAGCAAGCTCTCATTCGGCTCGCTAGCTTCCTCCATTGATGACCTGCCACTTTCGGGCTGGTTGACCCCGCCACCAAAATTACTGGGAGGCAGAACCGCGTTGGGAAACTGGCACGCCGCTCGGCGACGCAAGATTGCTGACACGCCCGCCTCCCTTCCCGCCTCCGTCAGGAATGAACATCCAGCCCTGGGTGACAAAGCAATTCTGAGGCAGTGGCAGTGACTGCTCTTATGATGAGTAAGAGGAACTCAGTTACTTCCTGGGTTGCTGAAGTACTTCCCCCATCTGGAGAATGTGGTGGGGTTGTCAGGACAAATAGGAGGGATCATGTGAGGAGGCCTTATCAGGGTAGGAAGAGAGAGAGAAGGCTCTCCAGAGTAGGTAGAGATGTTCAGTACCTACCTTATCCAACAGAGGTTGAATATGATACCAGTTGACCATGCTTGTGAAGCACTGGGTGGAATTTGATGAGTGCTGTGGCATTCCTGATGGCGGGACTGGAATTGGCGTATCCTCCGCTTCTGCCGCAATTCCCGTGTCGCACGCGATTTTGTATGTACATGAGCCATGCAGCGATGGGCACGGGAAACACATGGGATCATGCAGCGGGGGTGGCCTTTCTTTGGTGGAAACCCCCATCACAGGCCCAAGCAGCATGATAGCCACATTCTGTGTTTGCAGCCTCGAGGAGCAGCAGCCTTCCTTTCATGTAAGTATCTTCCTAAATTGAAACCTTAATTCAAAATGTTTTTGCCTCCCTTATGTAGTGAAAGTCACCACCAACTTGACATCATTTATTTTCACGGTAGCAAAAATGAGTCAGATGTCAGCCAGTAGGCAGAGACTAGCCCCATGGTTCAGTGATGCCTCTCTGCAGGTTCTCCTCCAGGATGTCAGGGAAAGGCAGGAGTTCCTCTTCCCTGCAGATGGAATCCGAAGACCCTCCCGCCTGACCAAGGCAGCCTTGATGGAGGTAGCAGAGGTTGTCTTGAACTGTGAGGAGACACACACAACATGGGTGCAATGCCGTAAGCGCATCAATGACTTGCTCAGATCGGCGAGGGTAAGTGGTCCTGGCAAAGCAGCTCAATTGTTTTCCTCCCTGGCTTTGTCTCTTTAAGGCAGAGGGTACACGAGGAATGCAGTGGAATGCGTGAGCAGCCATGGTGCCATTCAGTAAATGCTTGTGTGCCAAGATGAAGATTGGCTCTGTTTCTGTGCTTGGATGTGTCATGTGAAAGCAACTGCAGAATGAGTGGTGTGTTGATGCATGTATGCAATGGTTGTGATGCATCATTTGCCATGTCAGTAAATCTGCACTGTCTCCGGCGGGATAAACACAGCCACAAGCAGCGCGAGTGTGCTAAAATGGGAGGAGGGGTCCTTGACATCAGGTTGCTGACCACGGTGGAGGTGTCTGAGATAGTGAGAGAGGAGGGAGGCAGGGCGTTCGGAGATGGCGGGGCAGGATCCACAAGACGTAAGGATGAAGTGTCATCGCTACTCTTGTAGCCATATGTGGACACTAAAGGGCATTGTGTGAACTCATGTGCATCAGACGCTTAAAGTGTCTCTGTTTGTATCTCCACTGCAGGTGCTTGGCCACATGGCCCAAGACTCCTCTTCTTGAGGAAGAAGAAGCCAGTGCCCCAGAGGGTGCCTCCTCTTCCAGCTCTGCCCGTACATCTGCATGGTCCGGGGGGGGCGGGGTTTAAGATTAGAATCTGGGTCAGAAGCTGGTGGTCCTGACAATTGGAGGACTGCTGGGGACCAGGCCCCTACTCAGTCCCACGCTCAATATGATCCTCTGTTTGTTGCTATGAGAGTCTGCGGGATGTGCAGCAAAGCCATGTGGAAAATAGTCGGAAATGCATGAGGTGATGCATGGCTTTGCAGGTGCCATGCAGGTCACAACATCTGCCATGTCTCGGGTGTTTGAGCGTATGGCTTTCTCCGTCTCGAGCCTGGTGATCTCCGTGGCGAGACTGGTTGAGCACTCGAGCCAGATGTGATCTGACCTGCACTCCATCGCTGTTGCTGTTGGCTCCATGCAGCACAGTCTAAGCGAGAGGAGCACGAGGAACCGGGACCTCCCTCTGGGTGACCCTTCCCCTCAGGGAGACAGGCAGGTGCATCGTGCACACAGATGGAGGAGGAGCGCATGCCAGCTGCCCTGGGGCCTTCCTCTCAGGTCACCCCCAGGGTAAACGGTGTCTTGTCTTCCCCACCAACATTGACCCCCTTTACCTCCAGCAGGTGAGTGCACGGGGGATCCTCAAACGCCATTGCTGCAGACCCCCAGTAGGATGGAGCCATCAAGGCCCCTTTCCTCCAGAGGATGGCCACCTTGGTCATCCACAGCAACAGGGCAGCACACTGAGCAGACTGCCTCTACTTCAGTTGCTAATGTCGGGGTAGCACCTAGACGTAGTGGTAGAAAAAGAAAATTGAAACAGTTTTGGGCACGAAGGTGGCATGGGTAATGTACATATTGTGACAATAGAAAAGATTTTTCAATACATGTTTATTTCATTTAAAATTTGATCCACTCGTTAATCTTTTGCTTGGCTTCAGATGGATATAAAGATATCCTTTGGAGGCCTATGGCAGGAACACATTGATGTTTGCAAAGCATCTCAGAAAATGTCTAGTGTCCATTTCTCCTTTAAATTTGAGCCTTCTGTCATGCCTTTACTTTTGAGTTTCTGCAGTCATAATTTAATGCTGCTTGCAGTGGTTTGTGGTCACATCCTTCGTAGCCCAAAGATGATTTCAAATGCCAATCACATGAAAGTACAGCCACACTTTGTGCAGCGATGAATAAGACCTCATGCAAAAGTGAATTTCTCTGTGGAATTGTTACGTTTCTCCTCCCAATGTTCCTTAATGATGTGGTTTATTGTTTTCCTCAAATCCCCTTTAAACCTCCTGCCCCTGACCTTAAATCTATGCCCCCTAGTTATTGAGCCCTCCGCTAAGGGAAAAAGTTTATTCCTAGCTACGCCCCTCATAATTTTGTATACCTCAATCAGGTCCCCTCTCAGACTTCTCTGCTCTGAGGAAAATAACCCTAGCCTATCCAGTCTCTCTTCATAGCTGAAATGCTCCAGCCCAGGCAACATCCTGGTGAATCTTCTCTGCATCCTCTCTAGTGCAATCACATCCTTCCTATAGTGTGGTGACCAGAACTGTATACAGTACTCCACCTGTGGCCTATATTGCGTTTTATGCAGCTCCATCATAACCTCCCTGCTCTGATATTCTATCCCTCGGCTAATAAAGGCAAGTATCCCATATGCCTTCCTAACCACCTTATCTACCTGTGCTGCTGCCTTCAGTGATCTATGGACAAGTACACTAAGGTCCCTCTGACCCTCTGTACTTCCTAAGGCTTTCCTCCTCACTATTTACGACACCACCAATTTTTGTGTCATCTGCGAACTTACTGATCATACCTCCTATATTCACGTCTAAATCATTAATATACACTACAAACAGCAAGGGTCCCAGCACTGATCCCTGCGGTACACCACTGGGTCACAGGCTTCCACTTGCAAAAACAACCCTTGACCATCACCTCTTGCCTCTAAGCCAATTTTGGATCCAATTTACCAAATTGCCCTGGATCTCCTCCTCCTCCTCACCCTCTTCATTGTCATCCTCATCTGAGGAAGACTGGTGTTCCTCCTGTTTCTCCACCTGCAGAAAGTTGCGTCTAATTATAAGGTTGTACAAGACGGAGCAGACAACGATTATTCACGACATCCTCTGTGGCGTGTACTGAAGAGCCCCTCCAGACCGGTCAAGACAATGGAATCGCATTTTCAGTATGCTAATGGTGTGCTCAGTGATGGCTCTGGTGGATGCATGAACAACGTTGTTTCTCTCTTCAGCATCGTTTTGGAGATGACATACTGGTGTCATCAACCATGTACAGAGTGGGTAACCCTTGTCACCCAGGATCCGGCTGCCCACTTCGGCTGATTCCTCGAAAACTGCTGGCAGCTGGGAGTTTCTAAAATGTATGAGTCTTACAAACATGTATGATTCTTCTCCTGAGGTCGCAAACCAGTTGAACGTTTAAAGAGTGGAAGTCTTTGCAATTGACAAATACGGCAGGCTGGTCCCAGGGAGCTCTAATGGCCACAATCACCCCTTGCACTCTAGGGAACCCAGCGATGGCACCGAAGGCCACAGACCTGGCTGTCCTCGTCTTACTGGTAAGTAGATGAAATCATTGGCACGACCAAAAAGGGCATTGGTCACCTCTTTGATACACCTAAGGGTCACAGGCTATGATATGCCACATAGGGATCCCTGGAAGGTCCCGCGAGCAAAAAAATTGAATACAGCAATCACCTTGAGGGCAACTGGCATGGGATCCCACCGAAGCTGAGTGGCTGCAGGTCATGCCGCAGGATCCTACAAATTTCTGTGACCATTTCACGTGACATCCTTAGGCATCTTTGGCGTTGCCTCTCTGACATTTGTCGGTAATTTGTCCTTGTCCTGAGGATGTGATGATGTGCTAGTGCCCATTTTCGATAAGGACGTTCCTGGATGTTATCATTTGGAGCATCCCCACCTTCCTGTTCTGCCTGTTGCTGATGCTCAGGCATCATGAGTTGAGGGAAAAAAGCCCTCCTTCTGTCTCTCCCTTTGCTCTTCCCGTGGTGCTAGACAAATTGGGTGTATGAGATCCATGTCGCTGCGGCTTTTCTGAACAATAAATAAGCAGAGCAGGGCAATTCAGCCCTCTGTTGCCAGTGAGCTGACACATTGAGGCAATGATCAGCTCCCTTATATCTGCCTTCAAATTGCAGCCAGGTAGAAGACACACCCACTATCATTTGCTTCCTCCCATTCTCCTTGCAATCCTTGAGTGAGAAAATATTCCACGTGGAATTCAGGGCAAGTCTCCCCACCTTCCAACCTGCTCCTGCAACCTTCCAGCTTGAACCCATCACCCTTGACCCACCCAGTGTTACTGTTACCCTTCCATTCATTGCCATTGAGCCTCCCCCATTACCATGCACAGTATAATCTTTATTCATGCCATCCCTCCCCCACTGTTCCCACTATCGTTACTACTGACATGTGGGCTCTTACTCTTGAACCTCCTCACATTGACTGGACCATTGTTTATTAGTCCCATTTCCCTCCATATGAAATTGTCGATTTCCCACCCATTAGTCTTGACCTTCGCCCCTACCGAATCCATTTGCCCACATTGACTATGACCCTGCCTTCTCCTACCCAGTACCCTCAATTTGCTCCACAGCTCCTCGATGCTGACAGCACTTATTCCTCCCTTTAGACCTTTGCCAAATATCTTCACACTGTACTGCTATTATCCACCTACCACCCCTGCAGCCCACAACATGCAGCTTCAGCATCAACGGCAACCATGCCACACCCTGCACACTCCACTCCATCCTCCCCTGCTCCTGCATGTGCCTGACCAATGCCCACCCTTCCCTCCTCGAGTATCCTGCCCTGATCCTCCATGTTGCCCCCCTCCCCACAATGCCTTCACCGCCATCCCCTGAGAAGATTCACCCTTGTTGGTGCTGAGCCTGGAGGCAAACATCCATTTCAATGCTGGCCTTAGTTTTGCGGTTGAGTTAAAGAGAGAAGAGCACAGACTTGAGACTCAACTGCACAAATCCAACTGCTGCATGCCACGGTAAAACCCATCTTTTTCAGCAGAACATTTAATCATTTGAGTTTTTTCCTCATATTTAACATTCAGGATATTTATTGCACCTATCTTGAGGATTTTGGACCAGAGGATGGGGGAGCGGGCAGTTTTGGGTTTCTTGATGGGATCTGTTATCCCAGAAACGTTTTGGAATGTATAGGAAGGATGTGATTGCACTGGAGAGGGTGCAGAGGAGATTCACCAGGATGTTGCCTGGACTGGAGCATTTCAGCTATGAAGAGAGACCGGAAAGACTAGGGTTGTTTTCCTTAGGGCAGAGAAGGCTGAGGGGGGACCTGATTGAGGTTTACAAAATTATGAGGAGCATTGATAGGATAGATAGGAAAAAACTTTTTCCATTTGTGGAGGTGCCAATAACCAGGGGGCATAGATTTAAAGTAAGGGACAGGAGTTTTAGAGGGGAGTTGAGGGAAAATGTTTTCACCCAGAGGGTGGTTGGAATCTGGAACACACTACCTGAAGGGGTGGTAAAGTCAGGAACCCTCACAACATTTAAGAAGTATTTAGATGAGCACTTGAAACGCCATAGCATACAAGGCTGTGGGCCAAGTGCTGGAAAATGGGATTAGAATAGATAGGTGCTTGATGGCCGGCACAGACATGATGGGCCTAAGGGTCTGTTTCTGTGCTGTATAACTCTATGGCTCTATAATCGTGAATCGGGTGGCACGGGAATAGCGCTCGCTGTTCACTTCATCTGGATGGTAGGACTGAATTGTAACTTTGCGTAGGGTAATGAGTATCCATGTTATTTAAATGAATGCAAAGCTGCAATCCGCCACCATGAGGGTGAGCCCCGGAACGCCACAAACTGGCCACCGACTTAATTTCTCTGAAATATCCTGCTGTCAGGAATCCGAAAAAACACCTCCGGCCTAATTATGTCTCCCCGCGAGCCACCAAATCCACACTTGCACAGCCCATAAAGTTGCTCCCACTGTTTCCCTTATAGTGACAGATATCAATATAACAAATCCAAAGCTAGTGTTACAACATCAGCACAGGCCAATTATGTGCTCTGATCAGTATTTCATTTCCCTGATTTTTTTTTTTCCCCTTTCCGCAAGTGCTGATTCCTTGCTGGGCTACAGTTCCACAAGCGTTGGCAGTGACTGATTTTAGTCAGAATTTAAAGGAAATAACTCTTGAACCACTGATGGATTGCAGCTGCTTTCTGGGCCACTGCAGTTAGCTCTGGCACCTCATCCAAATGTCCATTCTTCACAGGCAGCTTTGGTAAGCTGTTTTACAATGGAGGGTATCACAGTGATAGTGAACAAGAGCTAGCTGATGTTTCTTCCTGTAAAGCACTATAGCTGCTGTCCTGGCTGATAGCAGCCAACATGGAAACCAAGCTGGGAGCTTCAGGTCTGTACAGCTTGACCACATGTGGCAGTGCCTTTACCCATTGAGCCATGAGGGGGTCGTTCTGCCAATTGTTGATTTGCTTTGCTGAAATGTTCACTAATTTGGTGTTTACTTGAGTTAAATGAGAGAGGCCAGAATTATCTGCTTGTGTGAACCAAAGGGGGGGTTACAAAGATGTATAGAAGAGTGGGAGTTTAATTGCAAGAGATAGCAAACTACAGGGTGGGGGAAAAAGTGTAAATGTGGGGAAGATGGGGAATATTTTGAGATCATGTAATGCTACTGAGCACCCCCATTCATATCACATGGGATAAGCAGTGCACTGGTACAAGGTAATAAGGATTAAGTCATCCCCAAGTTTTTCTGCACTGCCTTTAGTGTGCTATGCTTGAGACTGAACCCTTCCCCACCTCTTTGTGACTGTTCCCAGCTGTTGGTTACAGCATTGGAGTAGATGCATAGGAGCACATGGAGTTTAATGACGGGATAATACTCATCAGGGTAAGGCCCCATTTTGGATATCCTGTTAAATAACATGAAAGCCTATTATTCTGAAGCAATTAGGTTGTATGTGACAATCGTAGTTTCATGAAAATTTGCTGCGATGCCTATCTTCCAGAACAGTAAAGATTCAATTTCCACGATATCAGAAAGTATATTTATTCATTAAAACACAAATACAGTGGAATTGTTAGATATAATAGGAAGGAAGAAATACATTTATTTATGTAAAAGTAATATGAATACTAGTTATGACTATTACTCAGGAAAACATTAGAATGGGGTAAAAATGAGCTATCATGAATTTTCTTTTCCAAAATAGCATGTTCTTAACTGTCTGTGGGTTCAAGTGCACATATAGATTCAATATAAATCTCAAATATCCTGTAACAGCCATGATTCATTAACACTGTTTCATCTGTCTAATGTATTTATGGTTTTAAATATGCATAGATGCTGGGAGGATGCTTCTCCTGGCTGGGGAGTCTAAGCTAGGGGTCACAGTCTCAGAAAAAGGGGTCGGTAATTCAGAAATTCTTCATTTAAAGTGTTGTGAACCTTTAATTCTGTACCCCAGAATGCTGTGGATACTCAGTTGTTGCAGTAGGAAACTAAGTATCAGCACTGGAGTCATGATTCTTCTCTTTACAATATCTTGTTCACCTCTTCATAAGAGATCAAAGATGTAGGACAGCACCATTTGCACTAATGAGTGTGCTGTATAGCATAGCACAATATGGTGCTGCAGTATAGCTGTGCCATCTTGTTTGATCAAATTGTGTGTGTGGGAGGAATAATTGTGAACCACCAAGAGCCTTGACTAGTGATGAATGGCTCCGGTGTAAACCACAGAAAGCCTCTAAGCCCTATAACTTCATTGCATACTTTCAAGAGAGCTCATAACAACTCCATGCATTCTCAGAAAGGATTGTTGAAATTCCTCTATGTGATAAACTTGAAGCAGAAGAATCCTTGCTGCTATGGTAGAGAATGCCCCATGCTATTATACAGTATTGTCTGGCACTCTTCTTAATACCATATATGTTAATATTTAGAGTGAGATGCTGAAGAGCTGCTGGCATCTATGTCAACTATGTCAAGTAATAAAACATGACAGGTGTAAAGGACATGATCTATGAGAAAATGAATGAAACTCTAATTTTGTAATGTAGAAGGAAGATGGTTGAGGGGATCCTCATCGAAGTATATTTGTTAAATGGTATAAACAAGATTGGGGACTGAGTAGCTCAGTTGGCTAGATGGTTAGCATGTGGTTCAGGAATACCATCAACAGCGGCAGGTTCAATTCCTGCTCTGGCTTGAGGAAGGCAATGGGAAACCGCCTCATATACCCACTTCCCTAGACATGCTCATATCTCCTGGGGGGGAGGAAATGAGCAGAGGACCTGCCCTTGGATCGACCACCACCACAGCATAGCACATAGACAAGACAAATGTGGAATACTAATTTATAGTAAACCAATAAATTAAGAGTAGGGAACATAATGAGGAATAAATTCTATACTTAGAATAATAAAGTAATAAATGCTTGTAATAACGTGTCGGGTATTAGGGTAAAAGCATTGGGGTATTCACAACTGGCTGCTATAATGGGAAAGTTAGGGGATTACAGAAAGGAAGAACATGCTTGTATTTCTATAGCAGCTTTCATGTCCTCAGGACTTCCAAAGCACCCCACAGCCCATGAAGTATTTAGTTTTTGAAGTGTAGTCACTGTTGTAATGTAGGGAAATATACAGCAAAGTCCCGCAAACAGGAAGGAGATAAAAGACCAGATAATCTGTTCTGGTGGTGGTTGAGGAATATATGTACGCTCCTTTGCTCTCCTCCAGATAGCATTATAGGATCTTTTAAGTCCATCTGAAAGGACAGGAAGGGCCCCAATTCAATTCCCCCTAAGTCTGTGTGGAGTGGGACTTGAACCAATGGCCGAGTACCCAAGAGGCCAGGCCTGAATAAGATGAGCTTTCATGGACCACATTTTTTTTCTCATCCATAACTTCTTATTTTATGAAAGGATCATGGATATATAGATGGGAATCAGCACTTTTTAATAAAGAGTTAACTTGCCATCGTCAGAGATGAGCAAAAACTGTTTTTACTGTACATTGCATTTGCAGTAAAAAATCGCAATCTGAGCTTCGAACTTGTAGGCTTATCTGGACACTTTAACATCAGTTATTAAAGGGACAGCTCAGACTCAGCTGCCATGAACTCAGTTCAGTTGTCTGAGTAAAGACACTCTGCCCCCACTTCTTGCCCCCCCCCCACCCCACTCCCACCACCACCTGTGGCCACAGCGATCATTGCACAGGGCTAGCACTCCCACCACGTATACATTTTGGTCTGATAATTAAATTATTTTATTGAAGGTTACTACATCAGAAGAGCACCCTGCAGTTACACCATTAGTAGATTTGTATCTTGCGGTAAGATGGCAGCATCATATCTTAAGTGGCGATTCAAATATTGATTTTTGGCCATATTATATAATTTTAGTTTTCATCTACGAAAAAGGAACAGGACTGATGTGCATAATGGCCTTTTCCTATTCCTGAAGAGTCTTATATTCTTAGGTTCTGTAACCATTCCTCTAGAATACTATCAGCAACATACACTCCCTTTTACACTTGTCGAAGTCACAGAAATTAAACTCTTGTTAAATAACAAAATACAGTGTAATGATGCAAATCTTCATACAAAACACATATACAGGAAAATTAAACCTAGGAAGGGTCAACTGATAAGATATTCTACCAACGTTACCAACTGTTTTTACCTTACAGTACAAGACCATTCACACACTCACAGCATTGATTATTACCATTATCATCTCTGTATAATGAACCTATCAGTCATTATGAAACAAGTCTGCCATTGTATTGAGTCATGGATTAGTAATGGATACATAATATAAATGGAATTACTAAATAATGTGATAGAAAGTGTCAAATATCTTATTGCACAGGCTTTGCTCAATGTTTCCATGCTTACAAGAGTTGAGATGATATTTTACAATGGTATGTTGGTAGGGTGCAGTGTGAAAGACCAGCACATGCTGCATTTTGCATTACTGAAACACTACTACTGGCATTATCAAACACCACCCTGCATTACCATGAAGTAGCTCTCATCCCTCCCTGCTCAGATATTAATCTCAGTTCTGAAAGTCTGTTGCACATGTTCGGTGTGCTTGGCTGGGTGCCTCTTCGCTCTAATTGTCAGCGTCCCATCATCACCCAAGGCGGAGGTCACAGAGGTGGGGTCAACATCATCTGGTAGCTGACATTTGTGTGTGAATGTGTTCATTACAGTTCCATCCGCAGCAAGCTGAAAATGAAAGACATTTGCTTTATATTTGTACTAGTTACAGTATTTGAGCATGTGAAAACTGTGGGCTTACTCTCTCGTTTGGACAGACTCGCACATGAGATTGTGCTATACTGCCTCAAGAGCCTGATCTCACATATATGTATTGACAGTGATGATAATTTGCAGTACTTCTCTTGTTGGGAGTACAAGAGCTGTCAATTTTTATTCATGGCATTATCAATGGTGTATAATGGTGCCGCACCAAAGGCATGGGAGTCTTTAGCATTTTAATCACTTTCGTGTTAAACTAGAAATGTTTCAGGATGCAGTGAATTGAGTAAGTTGATCATTCCACTTTCATAATCCACTGGCATATTGGAGAAATTCCGGGAAGACCAAGGAGAGTGATGCATACAGGGCACAGGGTTTCATTCACCAGCTGCACATTTTGGGAAATCATATGTGGCAGCCTGTGATGTTCTGCCGATTAAAGTTATCAGATAGAAAATTGTGGGCCGTGCATGCTCAATTTCCCAATATGTGATTTTGGCAGATAAAGCTTTGTGCCAGTTGTGTGCAAGCAAAACATGCACAGTGTCTCTTTGTTTAATTTGTTCTTGGGATGTCACCAACACTGGCAAGGCTGTATTTATTGACTGTTCCTACTTATCTGACCTAGTGGTTATAGGTCTAGACCCAGTAACTCAGAGTTTGAGAGTCCCACTATGGTAAGTTGGAACATTGGAATTAATAAATCTGGTAATGTGTGGGTTAACACTAGAAAATTACTGCGAAAGTTGCTGGATTATTGAAATACCCAACTATCTCGCTAATGTCCTTCAGGGATTGGCAGAACTGTTCTAAATTTCATATAGCACGAGCCCATGCTTTGCGGTTGACTTTTAATGCACTCAGAGAAACTAGGGATGCACAACAAATAGTGCCTTGCCAATTGCTCACATTCCAAGAATACATTTTTAAAATGTGGTGAGCATTCTTCTCGCATTTTTTTAAACAAATGTGTGTCTTGCCAGCCCACTTTAGATGGTATTAAGAGACAACTGCATTAGAACTAGAATCATAGGTAAGCCACACCCAGGAAGGGGTAGGAGGTTCACTTCCCTGAAGGACATCTAGTTATTAAAAGACACCATGAGTTGAGTTTACATTCAAACGTGAAATAAAGATCTATGACCAGTTTCTTAAAATGCTGAAGCTCAAGCTGTATATTTCATAATAGTGGAGGTTAGGGAGAGACTTCATTCAGGTGAATAGAACCTTAAACTGTGCAGGTAAGGTAAACCAAGAACATTATTTCAAAAAGAAGCTAGGAAAGTAAGACAAGGAAAAAGGAAACAAATTTAAGATTAGTGAAAAATAAACTTAAAACATCTTAGGAAGAAATTTGTTAACTTAAAGATTGCTAAATGTTTGGAACAACCTGACAAACAGCATCATAGGTGCAAAATCATTGTGGATTTTCAAAATGTAGTTGGAGGTACTGGGGGAGACGTGCATTGATGAGCTTAAGTCTTCTTAAGAAGGCACACCATGCATAAAGGATTTGGGAGAATCATTGGGGCAATTCCAGGTTTTGGAGTGAGGGAAAGGAAAGCACAGTCCACGGGAACAAATGGCCTTGCCAGCCATTGCGGCTATGCTATATAATAGCCAAGGAGTGCAACATGCTCCCATGGCACATGTTTTGGGAATGAATGCTCACACATGACAGTCAGAGCTTGTAATAACGGGCTCGACTCTGGCAGCTAGGCTGCTCATTGTGTATACCGAACAATAGATTGTGGGGGCTTTCCCCCCTACAGAATTTGGGTCTGTATTTCTGCACCTTCCTTTTCCTTACGCGACCTGCCCTCCAGCAGACATCTTTAGCCGCATATCTTTTCAGTGATTCCTGGCTGGCATCTGGTGGGATTTGGGGCGGAGGTGGAGAATCACTGTGAGTTGAGATAGGCCTGAGAAGAAGGTGCAGGTCATTGGGGCAGGGTGTTGCTGTGAGGTGATTGAAGCTTAATTTTTTTTTATTCGTTAGCTGGATATGGGCGTCGCTGGCTAGGCCAGCATTTATTGCCCATCCCTAATTGCCCTTGAGAAGGTGGTAGTGAGCTGCCTTCTTGAATCACCCTTGGGGTGTAGGTGCACCCACAGTGCTGTTAGGAAGGGAGTTCCAGGATTTTGACCCAGCAACAGTGAAGGAACAGTGATATAGTTCTGAGTCAGGATGGCGTGTGACTTGGAGGGGAACCTGCAGGTGGTGGTGTTCCCTTCATCTGCTGCCCTAGTTCTTCTTGGTGGTAGAGATCATGGGTTTGGAAGGTGCTGTCGAAGGAGCCTAGGTGAATTGCTACAGTGCATCTTGTAGATGGTACACACTGCTGCCGCTGTGCATCAGTGGTGGAGGGAATGAATGTTGAGGGTTGTGGATGGGATGCCAATCAAGCAGGCTGCTTTGTCCTGGATGGTGTCAAGCTTCTTGAGTGTTGTTGAAGCTGTACACATCCAGGCAAGTGGAGAGTATTCCATCACATTCCTGACTTGTGACTTGTAGATGGTGGACAGGCTTTGGGGCGACAGGAGGTGAGTTACTCACCACATAATTCCCAACCTCTGTCCTGCTCTTGTAGCCACAGCATTTATGTGACTGATCTAAGTTTCTGGTCATTGGTAACCCTCTGGGATGTTGCTAGTTGGGGAATTCAGTGATGGTAATGCCATTGAACGTCAAGGGGAGATGGTTAGATTCTCTCTTGTTTGAGATGGTCATTGCCTGGCACTTGTGTGGCTCAAATGTTCCTTGTCACTTATCAGCCCAAGCCTGGATGTTGTCCAGGTCTTGCTGCATATGGACATGGGCTACTTCAATTTCGGAGGAGTTGCGAATGGTACTGAACTATGTGCAATCATCAGCGAACATCCCCACTTCTGACCTTATGATGGATTTATTGATACAGAATAAAAAAGGTCTTTACAGAAGCTGACAGGGTGCTATTTTCTGCCATTTTGTATTTTATTATCTGCCATTTTGTATAAAATGTTAAGCTAACAAAAATTCCCTGAAACATATGTTGAGGAAGGAAATGATTGGTTCTAACCAATAGGAAACTTTTTTTTTAACATGACGAGTTGTTATGATCTGGGATGCACTGCCTGAAAGGGTGGTGGAAGCAGATTCTGTAGTAACTTTCAAAAGGGAATTGTACAAATACTTTGAAGGGGAAAATTTACAGGGGCTATGGAGAAAAAGCAGGGTCGTGGGATTAATTAGCAGCTGTTTCAAAGAGCTAGCACATCATGATGGCCCAAATGGCTTCCTTCCATGCTGTATCTAATATTGTATGAATATTTGGCACGTTTGGAAAAAACCCTATTTCAGCTGAAAATCGCTTCTAAACCATTTGGAATATATAATTCTTAGAATGAATTCCCAATATTGAGCCTGATTTTGTAGTGTATGTTGCTGTAATGAGGAGTTGAGATTTAAGCATGTTTTTAGTTTAGGTCTTATTTAAAAAGCTAGTTTGCTGAGAGTCAGAGTTATTTTTAGAAGTGATGAAATACAGCTCATCTGCTTTTCATTAACCGCAGTATGTAAAAGAAAAGGTACGTGCCAAAACTGAGTGCAAGTTCTGAAGAAGATAATTAAAAACACAATGCGAATCAAATTTCTTTGCAGGGTAGAGTTGTGGAGGGTGGGGGGGAGTGGTGTGCGGGGATTGGTGGTGACAGTGGGACCTGGAGGTAGTACTCTTCAATGCTGTGCTCTTACATTTTCACCATGTCATCTACCACTGTGAACTCTGAAGGTGACTGGTGGTATTTCACTGGTGTGACTCAGTTGGTAGCACTCTTGCCTCTCAGGCAGAAGGTTGTGGGTTTAAATTGTATTCCAGAGACCTGAGCACAAAAATCTAGGCTGATTCTCGAGTGCAGTGCTGAGGGAGTGCTGCACTGTTGGAGGTTCTGTCTTTTGATTGAGAAGTTAAACCGAGATCCCATCTGCACTCTTGGGTTGCGTAAAAGGTTCCATGACACTACTTTGAAGAAGAGCGGGGTATTTAGCCCTAGTGTCGTGGCCAATGTTTATCTGTCAACCAACATCACTTAAAAAAACAGATTATCTGTTCATTATCACACTGCTGTATGTGGGAGCTTGCTGTTTGCAAATTGGCTGTCACAGTTTCTACATTACAACAGTGACTACACTTCAAAAGTACTTCCTTGGTTGGGAAGTGCTTTGGGACATCCTGAGGTCATGAAAGGTCCTATATAAATGCAAGTCTTTCTTTTCTTCACAAATTATGACAACCTTGCAGCAACCTCCTTTGGACAGAGGAAAAAGCTTCCTCGTGACCAGGAGATAGGGATATGGTGATTTACAGGTGTTGAGCTGTATGGTAGATTGGGAAAATTATGGAATGTGTGTTTGAGAGTTGGCCTTCTTTGAGAATCATACTGTATGCATATTGTGTCACAGGATAAGGTATACAGGAGTTCTTACAGTGAAAGCCCTTGGGTTTATCAAACACAGTGACTGGAAGAACCAAAGATACAACAGTATATATAACCTGGAGGCACATGCAATCGACCCAAATGAAGTCTACTGAGGATTTTCTCTCTTCAATTTTTTATTCTAAGTGTGGCAGAGATTAAGAACTTGACAATGGTGCCTTACCTTCTCAGCATGGACTTCAATCTGATTGTTGGAGGTGGTAACAATAATATCTTCAGGTGAGAAGTCGCTCACATCTACTGTGAACTGGTAATTGTCTCCCATGGTCTTTACATTCCCCATGTTTCCTGGACGGCCTATTGGGGTAAAATACATCGTGTAATCCCATCAGATATGTTTGCATTTGGTGAGATGGACAGTGTATGTTGTTGGATGAGTTGGACTCTCTCCATTATAATGGGGTGCGATCCTAGGGACAAATGACTGTATATAGTTAATAAAAACAAGAAATGCTGGAACCACTCAGCAGGTCTGGCAGCATCTGTGGAAAGAGAAGCAGAGTTAACGTTTCGGGTCAGTGACTCTTCTTCGGAAGAAGGGTCACTGACCCGAAACGTTAACTCTGCTTCTCTTTCCACAGATGCTGCCAGACCTGCTGAGTGGTTCCAGCATTTCTTGTTTTTATTTCAGATTTCCAGCATCCGCAGTATTTTGCTTTTATTTTATGACTGTATATAGTTTAGTTACTGCGAATTAATGCTGGAGTCAATTCTATACAAGTGCCGTGATAAGCCAGGCTAACAGTTTAGTATCAAATATGTGAATGATATTTACAGCAACATGTAAAAAAGCATGAGTCATTATCATGCCCAGACACTTTTAATTTGAAATCAGCAGTGTGACCTTTCCATGCAATTAACATTCCATCTGCAGGCAGATTATGGAGTGCACATGCTTTTTCATTCTGATGAAACAGTAATACATGGTAGCAAATGAGTAGGAAGATGCATTTGGAATATGAGTTATCCAAATCTAATTCAGAAGCCTTTAATGGAGCTCGGTATACCACAACCGATATAGACTACTGCAGAGATAAGATGCAGGTAAACAAACTCTAATCCAACAATTTGCATCCACAAACACAGCAAAATTACACAAAATCGAGCAGAGCTGGACTAAAATGAGGCCTGGTTATTTAAGAACCGTTTGCTTGTTTTCTTTGAAATTGATTTTTTTTGCTTGCTCCTATTTGTTTTTCTTTGTCTCCTCATTTCTCATTTATCTCTTCTTTGTTTTCTCTTCCAACTTTTTAAAATTTTCTTAGCCCCACCTTTTCTGAAGGTAGTTAAGTGTGGTACCATGGATGCTGGCAGGCATCCAGCATCTCACCAAAGTGGCCCTTCATGTGTAAGCCGAAACAAGTGTCAGGAAGATATTGCATTGCAAGGCTTATCACAGCTGACTTTTCTGACCTGCCATCGATACACATACTGTTCTACCCTGGTCACAGAAAAGAGTTCAGGAGCAGAAATTCTGGCTGATTTTCCCCCACTTCCATCAGTCCCTGAACGAAAGGACGTAAGGCTAATTGTAACACCCTGACCACCTTCTGTATTGAGGTTGGCTAACAACACAGCCGGAGATTGAACCTGGGACCTATCTGGTTTGTGTGATTGTTATGTTGTGTGGTGAACTTACCCAGTTAGCCCTGAGGGATGTTCCATTTTTAAATACATCAGTCTCTTCATTTCTTTTTTTTTGTCCCTGTCATACTTATTTCATTCTTTTCTGTGTGGATGACTGTACATGAAAGATACTGAGCAACTTTTGCTGCTCTTAGGATTCTGTGTGTATGAGGTTTCTCAATCCTTACTGGATCATTCATTACATATCTCGTAATCTGCAAACTTGAAAATCAGGGCCACAAGCTGTAAACATCAGGGACAGAGATTAAAAATCAGAGAAACTTTATTTTACCAAGCAAGGTGTCATGATTATTCACATATACTTGAGATTTTCATATTTTGTACTATCATATGATGCTGATGATTTTTGATGCATTATTATGGTTTCCACAAATACAGATTAGGGGAGTTGTTTGCAGGTAAATTTGTATTTTTTACACTTGACATCAGAAGGATTTACACCTTACAGTGTTATGGAGTACATAATTTAAGTTTACATGCCGTCAAAGAGTTCCCTCGAACTGAGAAATGTGAAAAAATGAATTAAGCGATTTTTCAGACTTGCTTAATCATCCAACACCCACAACTCCAAAAGCAAGTCTAAGGAGAATAGTTTTAAACATGGCAAAGATTTTAACATTTGGAGTGTCACCCCAAGGTTGAGGACAGCAAGGCAGGATTGAAATTCACTCACTCAATTGGCATGCCCAAATTTAATCAAGGCAGTTGAAAAGTACTGTTCATTATTACCTCGTGCTCCATTTTCACCATGTGCTTTTTCTCTGTCCCCTCTCACTCTGCTACTCTAGTATGGGACCTGCTGGTTCGTGCTCTTGTCTTAGACTAACCTTGTACCGTAGTTAGCTTCCTGCCCCAAGATTAGGATACAATTAACATCCATAGAATTTGTTCTTATTTTGCATAATCATGTTTAGGTGTTTTAATTTGTTCCCTAAAGTGAATTCAAGTAATTATATGAATATACATACATTTGCATAACCATACGTGTTCAGTCAAACACACATTTCCAAAATAAGCTCATGTAGAAAGACTCATTTTGAAGTATGAATTAGATCAATTTGAATCTTGCAAAATACCTTCAATTAACTTTATCTGCCTTGATTGTATATTTACTCTCTTCAAAGATTTTAAGTTTATGCTCAGCAGTAATCCCCTGCGGGGACCTCAGTATGCACCAGCTCACAATCATTTCACTTTTCTGTGATTTATTGATCATTATTTTCTATTTCTGTGAAATTAGATTTTTTTGTGTGTGCATTTTTCTCAGGAGATGTAAGACACAACTTCTAATTTTAAATAGCAATATCAATTTAAATAGCAAAACTAGAACAGCACTTTAATCCTTCAGCGCATTTGGCATTAATAAAAGAGTATATTTGTTGCTCTGGACAGATTCTCACTTGCCTGAAAATCCCAGTTGCTCATTTCGGGGCCTCAAGAAGCTTCCATGGAGGATTGAGGACTTCTCAAACTCGTCCCCAAAGAGACCCCTTGTTTTATCCATGCACTGATCCAAGCTTGGACCCGAGGAAGAGGAGGAGGAAGTGGTGTTCTGATGAAAGGAACGCTCAGATCTGAAAGCAGTAGAGGATTTTGCACTCATGGAAGGCAGATAAACTTTAAATCTCAAAAAATCAAATTAACCAGCTCCTTTCTAGCAACCGTCAGGTAATACTGGACAAGCTTCCGAAGACTGAAGCGTCTTTTGTGCTCCGATGGTATTCTACTGTGCTTTTATACAGACTCCTGCCAACTAGCCTGACTGCCAATGTCAAAACTTGATGTTAATTTTAGCTCTGGCCACATCAGGCATGCAGTTGTGAAAATTCTAACAGATGAAAGGTCGTCAGAGTACTCCAAACAAACGGAGTGATCCAAGAATGTGTTCTCATAGCAAGCATTCCAGCCCAGCTCGATGGAGAACCTAAAAAAGCAATTTGACTCCCAGCACTGCAATTCTTGTTAAAGCTGCAGCTCTACTGTCCCGAAACTGGAAAATGCTTAATTTAGACTCGCAGTGCCAGATTGGGACAATTGTGAAGATTCGAGAAAAGTCTAACCTGACTTTTTGAACATAAATGTTTGTGCATTCAATCAATAAAGTTGTCAGGAAAGTTCCAACTCATTTAAACAGTCCCCCACAAAGCAGAGCAGAATGAAAAACCTCTGGTTGCGTTCTGTCATGGATGTTTCACAAACTCTGCAATACACTGACAAACAAAACCTTATCATTTCAAATAAGCTCACGTTCAAAGCAGTAGAACACAGGGAGTTTGAATGTGATATCCTTCAGAAATTGGATTTGAACTTGGATCTTAGGGCTTTGAATTCTGGCATTTGTGAAGCTGAATCTGAATATCCATTTTGATCATACTGACCAGTGTTTAGAGCACCAGGAATACAGATAGAGTTTATTACTATGGCGACACACCATTTTCTAAAGGACAACCAAGAAAGTCGATGGATATTGGTCTATCAGAGGTTGGACAACCATTATACTGGCAGGAACCTGATCACTTCCCACTGGCCCACGTTAAATAGGGGAAGATTAAATAAAAGAAAATGGAAGTGGTTGTATACATGCATGAAAGGGCAGTCTGTGAAAAGATAAGCCAACCTGAATAGGTATTTGCATATAAACTATATCTTCCTAGTGAACTGGCTAGATGTCATTTATGATCCGTTACACTGCTGTTGATGGAGGGATGTGAAGAAGAAATTTGTGGGAAAAGTGGGGGAAGCAAAAGGAAAATGCTTATGACAAATATAATGGTTAACAGCACACAGAACATTTTCAACCTAGTAAGATGTTTTGATTGCAATTTTAATGAAATAGATTGATTTTGAAATGCATGCTAGTATACATCCAGGACAAGACTTCATTAGGCCTCAGGGTGCAGTAAAAGGCTAGGATACTGTAGGGTCACTCTGGGTTTTACTTCTTTCTCAAGAGAAGTAGATGATCCAGCTAGTCTATATCAACTTTATATAATCAGGGTAAGAAGAGGCAGTCAAGATATGAGAAGATGGTGACCAGTGGATGCCAAAGTTGAAGAACTGAAACTATGTTGTTATTTGCTGCTGGCTAACCATTCCACTTCTGTTCCACTAAAGTTGTTGAACCAGCTTGTTGGAAAGCACAAAGAATAGTGACCCAGATATTGGGGTGAAATTTGACTCCAGCAGTAGTGTAAAACGGGCAGTTGTGAATCGACACCCATTTTGCACTACTCGATTGAAGTTTATTTCCATTGACTTCAATTGCTCACGTTGTTTCTGCATTTGTAATTTTTAATGGTATCCACGTTCAAGCAAATGCACTAACCCTGACTTCCCACCAGTGATGATACTGAGCTTTCAGAAAAGATCCATCACAATAATACTGCCTGGAAATATTAAGATTCAAGTCCATTGCCTTTCGACTCCTCTGTATTTTAAACACCTTTATCCTTGGTGTGATTGTGCAGACAAGAAATGCCGAAACTTATGATCAAGCGAATTTGTAGAGTTTATACGGTTATAAGGATTAAAAAAACAAGAAAAGTTGCCTTTTATTGAAGTATAATATAGGCCCTCAGCACCATTCTTGATTCATAGCCTGCACTTTCTCCATCTCCAAATGATGGAGAGGAGTTTTGATCAAAGAAATCTAAAACATTTTTGACAACGATTAGAATGTGAGTCACTCAAAGAAAGCTCCTTCAATCTATTGAGATGGTTGATTGTACTGTTACTCTGATGGAAGTGTTTCATGCCCTCACTGTCATTCTTAGTCTAATGGAGGGGGCAGGTCTCTGCAGCTGTATCTGTATATTGAGCTCCTATAATAGTTTCAACAGATTTACATTCAATAAAAAATTATATTGTGGATTAGAAATAGTTAATCGAAACCACAAAATTGCACAGAATAAAGGAGCTGTTTGGGCAACCTTTGCTGCCGTTACAGATTTAGTGTCTTACCTGTTCTCTCAGATACATTGGTGCTCGTCATTCCTGTAAACAGTTTGAGCATTTTGTGCCCACTATATAAATAGTGCAGCTCAGGGATGGAACCGTCCTAACCATCGCCCCCACCGGTTATCTGAACTGGATATTCATGTCATTTGCACATCCTATGCACAGCCTCTGAGTTTCGAAACTGCACCAAGGAACACTTAGTCAGACAATGCTGGATATGAATTATTGAAGCTACTTTTTTGCCGATCAGTAATAGTTATGATTGAACTCACTTAATCCAATCAGTACAACTTATCTCTAATAATACAAAATAATAAACCTTCCGCATGCAGTGCTTCCCCACATCAGTGGGTTGTCTTACTTGACTTAAATAATATAACTTTATAGCTACCAAAAGACTTGCAGGTTGATAGGTAAATTGGCCATTATAAATTGTCATTAGTATAGGTAGGTGGTAGGGAAATATAGGAATAGGTGGGGATGTTTGGTAGGAATAGGTGGGGATGTTTGGTAGGAATATGGGATTAGTGTAGGATTAGTATAAATGGGTGGTTGATGTTCGGCACAGACTCGGTGGGCCGAAGGGCCTGTTTCAGTGCTGTATCTCTAATCTAATCTCTAATCTACTCTCCAGCATTCAGTCGTTCTGAGTCTGGCAAAGGCATGCTCTCACAGCTTTCCATTTAAAAACCTGTCCGTGGTTCTGTCTCAGTTTTTATCTTCCTGTTTTCACAATCAGAGGGGAGAGCAAAGTCTAGTAAGCTTTGTCAAATGCCTTGGGCTGGGACTTACCGACACAGTGGGTGTGAGGTGATTGCTAATGGCCAAGTCAAACTAACCGATTGCTTGTTGTTTTCAGTTGTTAGAGAAACTATTATCAATTTGTTTTGCAACGGTATATCGATATCTAGATACTAATGACATCAAGGGATACGGGGATAACGCGGGAAAGTGGCTTTGAGGTAGATGATCAGCCATAATCTAATTGAATAGCAGAGCAGGCACAATGGGCTGAATGGCCTACTCCTGCCCCCATGTTCCTATGTTCCTAACACATCATTTTAATTATGGCCCTGATTTTAACCTGAAGCGGGAATCTTCATGCGCTCACCCCCACCCCCAAATACAACTCAACTCTGGTCCTCATGGCGGTGTCGTGTGGCAGAGACAGACCTGAAAAATTGCTGCATTTGGTGTAAATCTGAACATTCTCTCATGAAGTGTGATGAGGCCAGCAACGCAATGCAGTGTACAATTCTGTTCAATTTGCATTTTAAATAGTTTAATTATTAATTGTCCTTCTCTCATTCCAGGCATTAAGTTACACTTCAGTGAGGCTCAGTGTGCCTCCGAGCACAGTGTCCCTCATATTCTGTAAACAACCTTGACCCCTGATGATAAATTGCTGGTAGGACTGACAACCTTGTTTAAAAAACAGACTAACAATCATTATCACACTCATGAATCCCTCTCTCAAAACATTGTCGCTTCTCTCCCTGCTTTCTAAAAAACAAAAGACCTTTAATGTTGTGCTTTTATCCTTTGCCCCTCCTGCTTGGTGTCCACTTTTTGTCCACCGCCCTGTAAAACACTGAAATATCTTTCAGTAAGTGATGAATGCAACTGAAATATATCCTGTTTTCTGAAACAAAACTGAAGATAATTTTTTGTATACATTGAAGTGAAATGCTGAGCTGTGCTGAGTGAGAAGTTTTTTAAAATTAGAGTTTTTTGTTGAATCAATTAATGGGACTCCGTTATGGTTGTTATGTTGATGGTGAAGAACCCAATCCTGGACATGCATGTACGCCTGTGGAAGCCAAATGAGGCGGATAGATGAGTTTCCTGGCATTGGCAGCCAGATCTCACACCCTCGTAGTCTTAAATTCAATCAAATCGGCCTGGTAGAAGTGGTGCCATTGTGGTATCAATGGCTGTGTTTTCCGAGCACTAAATATTGCAAGATTTTAAGGTGGCCTTTAACTTTTGATTTGCCCATTTATAGTACGATATTTGGTTTGTAGCTCTCCGTAGAAGACAGCTTTGTAAATTCTACAGACAGGCATGTGAACGACATGTCTAGACCAGTGCAACTGGATCTTTTTGATCATGGTCTCAATTCCAGTTGTATTGCAGCCTTTCAGAATATCAGTGTTAGGCACCCTCTCCTGCAGGGATATGTTATAGACAGAGCAAGTGGAAATGGTCAAGTGAGTAGTGGTGCCACAAGAGTGGAGTAGAAGGACATGGAGCTGAATTTTATGAGGCCATTTGAGATGCAATGGAGGTGGAGGTGGCCACAAAATTGAGACAGAAGGCGTCGAAGAGGAAGTCCAACATCGTGATGTCCCTTCCGGATTTTTGAGTTGGCAGCCAACATGGAGGGCGGGCTTCACACACTCACGAGGTGAGAAGCCAATTAAGGTATTTAAGAACCCAATTGGCAACACTTTTATTTACCGTTTCAAATTTTCCTGATGGCACATGGGAACCATAGGGCTTCAGGCCCTCATCTGTGCAAGGAGACGCCAAGGAGGTGGGAGCTCAGTGATGACTTCACTGGAAAGCCATCGGGTGAGCCAGTGTCGCTTCTCAGAAAGGGTGGAGGAGGGGGAGGGGAGGCATCATGAAAGACTGTCAGGAGTGGAGGCCAATGTGCCAGCACTGCGGGGCATCCACTCCAGGCTGGCTTCGAGGCAGTGCCATCACATTGAAAGGCACAAGTTGTCGGGTGGGGGGAGGGGTTGTGGTGGGAAGGTCAGTTGGCCTGAAGGCCTTGCGCTGAGGGAGAGGCAACCTGTCATGGGCCTCTTAACTATGACTGTGAGGCCCCCATGGAAGAGGAGGAGGAGAGAGGGAGGAAACATCAGGGAGGAGCAGCAGAGCACCAGCAAAGTGGGGTCCCACAGGAGGGCCAGCTCCGGGCACAGGAGGCTGGAGAAGGTTGTAGAGGGGCACAGCAACAACCTCCACCACACAGAATAATCTACTGTCTGGAGAGAGTTTACTGGTCACATCTCAGCTACCTGCAGATGTCCGAACGGCAGTGTCTCTGAAGACTGCGCCTCTCCAGGGAGGCTGTCCATGATGCACGATGAGCTGAGGCCCATGGGACTTGATGGGCACCTGATGCCTGTAGCACTGAAAGTCACCGTGGCACTAAACTTCCACGCCACTGGATCATTCCGGGAATTCACTGGAGACATGTGCGGTATCTCCCAGTCTGTGGCACATCGCTGTATTAAGGAGGTCACCAAGCCATGTTCAGGAGGGCTGGCGACTATGTTCGAATCCACACTGATGCGAACAGTCAAGCTGAGAGGATTATAGTTGTTGGGGCCATCGTTGGCTTCCCCCAGGTACAGGGGATGATTGACTGCACACATGTGGCTGTCAAGGCTCCAATGGACAAGCCTGCTGCCTTCATCAACCAGAAGGGCTTCCACTTCCTCAATGTACAACTGGTCTGTGATCACCGCAAACAAATCTTACTGGTGTATGCATGATTCCCGGGAAGCAGCCACGATGCCTTCATACTGAAACAGTCCCAGGTGCCCAACCTTTTCTGTGCCCCGTGCGCATGCAGGGATGGATTCTTGAAGATAAGGGCTGCCCACTGAGGACATGGCTACTGTGCCAGTGAGGAACCCATGCAGGGATGTGGAGGACAGATACAACACTTGCCACAGGTCAACCCGAGCGACCATTGAGCAGACTATTAGTCTCCTGAAGATGAGATTTGGGTGCCTAGCTTGATCCGGTGGAGCCCTTCAGTATGCCCTGGTGAGGGTCTCCCGCATTGTGGTAGTCTGCTGCACACTACACAACCTGGTGCTACAGAGGGATGAGGCGTTGATCAGTAAGGATATCATGGAATGTGATTCCTCCTCCGATGATAAGGATGCGGAGGAGGATGCTGTCCAGGCACTGCCAGATGAAGGGCTCCAGGCGAAGCATGAAAGGTGCCATGCGATGCACACAAGGGAAGCAGAGACACCTTTATACATTCATGTTTCCTTTGAGTCTTACCACCCTCTGGAACTGCAACAATAAAATCTTACCATTAAACAGCCCTGTTGTCGCATCCGTCCTTCTGTACTGCAGCACCCAGGTGCAGGTTGCAAAAATGGCAAAGCTGAAGCTTTGTGCATTTGGGTCTAGCTCACTTGCTATCGGTCCCTTTAGAAGGAAGGTTCACAAGGACCTTCCAAAAGGAATCCACAACAGGAAGGAGACATGCTGAGTTAACAACATAGTTTATGTATGCATGACACCAATGCAACAGGTCCCTTTTCCACAACATTATCACCCGTGATCCTCCAAGTGCATCCATGTGGTTTTCTTAACTCATTTGCGAGTGCTGTTACATAGTGCTCCCACTGCGCCGTCAGCTGAGGCGGGAGGCAGACTGCTGATCTTCCTGCCCCCTGGCTTGGGATGGCCTTGGCAGCTGTCCTCTGGCTGCCTGAGGCCTAGTGGGCCCCAGAACACAGAGGGCCTCCTGCAAAGGTGTAGGGACAACCTCAGTCAGTGGGGATGATGGAGGCGCTGGCGTCACTAGCCACACCAGGAGCACCCTGAGGGGAACCCCCAGATGCAGTAGGAAGTAGCTCCTCCCCCCTTATAAGGCACTCTTGTATCTCCCTGCTGACCTGAGAGGGAATTGGACCTGGTGGAGACTCCAAGTACCTTGTCCCCCTTTCACCTTGCCACTGCTGCATAGAGCCCTTGGGCAAAGCGATGGTGTGCAGGTCATCATGCATCTCCAGCAGCCACTGATTGTTCTGCTGGATCTGGCTCTCCATGAGAGTCGCCAGTCTCTCAATGTAGGAAGCCAGACATGCAATCGGCAGAGACAGTGCAGCACCCAGGGCCTGGACGGACACCTCCATCTTCCGCTCTTATGTGTCCAGAGCCTCTGGCATCTCTGCCAGATGTTGTCAGAGCTCGTTCTGCAGATGCAGCATTTCCCATGTTGCTGCTGACACCAGAGGCACATCATCAGCCTGGTCCTCAGCATGGGCCTGGCCTCCCACAGTCCTCTGAGTGCCAGTGGCCTTGACTATCACTGCCTCCGTCAGCTGCCCTGGTGCATCTGTGCTGTGCTCACCAGGTTGTGTGCCCATATCTAAATGCGCACAACTACCCATTGACATGAAAGTAACCTTGCTGGTGGAGAGTGCTGGGGAATGATGTGATGGTGGACCCTCTGAGGCTCCTTCCTCTTCCTTAGGAGTGGCCAGTTGTCCCCCAGACTCTTCAGCTCCTCTCGGTTGCCATGACCTGCATGAGAAAACATTGAAATAGAAGGATTAGTGTCTGCCCATTGTCTCATTCATACCACCCCAAATGTACATTTCCATTGCTGCCATGAAGATTACGTGCTACAAGGCTCTTCAACACCAGAAACACCGTTGTGCCCTGGGAGATGCTGGCTCACTCTCTTGGGTGGGTGTTCCTGTCTTCCTATCAGCCAAGGCACGGCTGTCTTGTCACCCTGCCACTTCCATAGCTGCCTCCTCCATTGGTGTAATCATATGGAGATAAGGCACTCCTGCCTTGACACGCTCCTTCCTGCTGTGGGTCGTCTTCTCCTGCAGACACAATGAGGGACAATGTTAGTTTGCCAGCAGGTAAAAGCCCCAGACCTCTGATGATGAAAGTCCACTGAGCCATAATAGGGATCACATATGCCTCCTGCGGCCACTCTGGAGGGTCTGTACAGGGGAATGCATTGACAGACAGGAACCTCTAACTGAGTTGCGGCCACGCCTCAGACCCCATTGCCGTCTAGAACTTCACGGCTGGGTAGTCTCTCCCTCTCCATTGACTGAATTCTCTCACTCTGACACAAATAAAGGATTGGAATGGAGCACTCACCTTGGCAGATCGGATCAGGTCATTGACCTTTCTCCGGCACTGCATCCAGGTCCTTAGGTGACCCCAAGGCTGATGACTTCCTCCGCTATCTCTGTCCATGCTTGCTTGGTCAGTGGGGCTGGTCTCCTCCTCTCATCCCTAAGGAGGAGGACCTCCTGCCTTTCTCTTCCAACCTGGAGCACAGTCTGGAGGGAGGTATCACTGAACTGTGAGGCCATCCGGGGTCTTCCTTCTGTCATTATGCTCGGCTCTTGTGAAAACAGGGGTCCCTAGATGAAATGAGCAGTCAGGCAAGGGGGTCACTAGATGGCATGAATAGTCAGGCAGGGGCTGTCATCCCTTTAAGTATGGTACCTGGACCTTCCGCGGCATCACTTGACGCTGTCTTCGCTGCCTCTGTTCTCTGCGAGGCCGTCCCCGCGACTCCCAATCCTTAATTGGCCAGCTGCCTCTCAATTGCTTTCGGCCAGCCGTTGATTGTCCCAACGGATGCCACACCCGCTTCCGGTCCCGAGGTCAGGACCTGCGGCCTCGCAATAAAATTCAGCCCATGGTGTGGATATGAGTTGAATGCTGTGGATTCACGTGGAGAGGACAGAACCTAAGTGGAAATGACATTGCTTTGTTGGAACTGGATTTAGGTGATATGCTTCATGTTCCCTGGGAAATGTTTCAAAACTGTGCATTATGGAGGCTTTGTACAGAAGGAAATCAATAGAGGTTTAAGTAATTGGCAGCTGGTGTTGTCAGTTCCTTGAATGAAATGACAGCTGGTGTTGCCACAATAAACTTTCAGGTTATCCATTACACACGCTCAGTATTGTTAACCATAACATGATCATCCTTGAAACCACCTACCTCATCCAATTTTTAAGCAATTGCCCATTTTATCTTAACACTGTCAGACAAGGCTGACTGGGCTTGAGCAAAGTCATTGGTATATGATCTGGTGAATAGGTGATGGATCTAAGTAATATTGGTGTCCAGTGGAGATTAGCTGACTCGGAGATCTAGTGAGACGACATATTCTTGAGTTAGAGGGACTGCAGCACAAAATAGCATAGATTGGAGTAAAATGTTAGAGCAAAAGAGTGACAGTTGTTTCTAGTCATCCTTGCTTTGTCTCAGGACACAGTCAGTTAGTTCCTGTTAGAATGCCATAATGAGGACTGAAGGTGAGACTGTGCTGTGGTCAGCCTCAGTGCTTAACCCAGTAATCAGTCTACCTCATGGAAAATCAATCTTGTGCTATCAGGGTGATTACGTCTGGATGTTGGGATGTGTGGAAAATTCTGCAGCCTCATTCCAGAGCAAAGCCCTTTTCCCTCCAAATACAATGTCAATATAGCAGTCTGTCAAAGCTGTAAGAATATGTCTTGAATTTTCAAATGTTGTTTGCCTATTATAAGTGGTGGACCAAATGTGGATATTATTATGTCCAATTACTTATACTGATACTCGTGAAACAGATACGTGCACATGTTACTGATCCATTCTACCATGTCTCTCATCCTTTGATGAACTCTCTCTTTATCCTTTTAACTGGCATCTTAAAAATGAATGGTTTTACACCTCTCCTGTCATTTCCTCTGTTTTTTAAACATTTGTGATTCAGTTCAAAATTTGGGATTCTGTGGTGCTTAATTCATGGTGCTGAAATTCTCAGTGGAACATTGCAAAGAGTCATATATTTTTGCAGACTTTGTAGTGAAAGTTTGTCCAAAATGATTCTTATGTCATTGTTTTATTAAAGGTATGTTACACTTTGGTGAAGTTACATATGCTATTTTTTCACTCGATCCTTTATCCCCTTTCAGTCTCCTCTGGGCTACACAACACCAAAGGCTGGAGAAACCGCTGATCTTAAATTTTCCAATTGGCTGTCATTCTGAAGCAGTGCAAATTGTGAGCGCTGATCTTGCCAAACATGGACACTGGGTCCTTTAACTTCTTCTCTGCTTTCTGCTGAGTACGTAGCAAACCTGGATGATCATTTTAAATGGGTGAGAAGATGAAACAGCACAAATGAGGGGGCATTGATGGAAAAAGAGGAATGTATCATAATAGTGTTATTTTAGCATTATTTGCAGGCAAGTACCTAGAATATGGGCAGGTTCTTGATGTAATCACTGGTTATTCAGGGTTTCAATTAATTTTCATCAGCTAAAAAAATGCAACGATCTCACCTTCCCAGCCAGTTTCCTCCTCTTTCAGTTTTGGATGATATCCCTAACCTTACCAAAAAATTGCATTAAAAAAAAGACTTGCATTTATATAGCGCCTTTCACGACACCAGACATCTCAAAGCACTTTACAACTAATGAAGTACTTTTGAAGTGTAGTCACTGTTGGAACGTAGGAAACATGGCAGCCAGAATGCACGCAGCAAGCTCCCACAAACAACAATGTGATAATGAAGAGATAATTTGTTTTTTTGATGTTGATTGAGGGGTAAATATTGGCCAGGACACTGAGGATACCTCCCCTGCTCTTCCTCAAAATAGTGCCATGGGTTCTTTTACATCCATTCAAGCAGTCAGCCTCAGTTTAACATCTCACCTGAAAGGCAGCACTCCCTCAGTACTACAATGGAGCATCAGCCTTGATTTTTATATTCAAGCCCTGGAGTGGAACATGAAACCTTATGACTCAGGGGCAAGAGTGTTAGCAGCTGACACAAACTCGTCTTAGCTTGTATTCCCCTGAGTTTAGAAAGTTGAGGGATTCAATAGCATAGATACAAATAAAGGCTATTTCCTCGGGTGGAGGAATCCAGAACAAGAGGGCATAGCTTTAATTTTTAAAATAAGTCATTTAGGAGTGAAATCAGAAAGCACTGGATCACACAAATGATAGCGGAAATTTCAAGCTTGGTCCTTTAAAAGGCTATGGATGCTGCGTCAATGGAAATTTTTAATACTGAGAACGATAGAGTTTTGTTAGGTAAGGGTTTCAAGGGATCCAGAACAAAGATGAGTAAATGGAGTTGAGGTACAGTTCGCTGATGATCTAATTGAATGGCAGAACAGGCTCAAAGGGGTGAATGGCCTACTGTTGTTCCAATGTTTCTATGTAAAAATTTCAGAAAGAAATGTACAAAATAGCAAACTGAGAAACTGGTTTCAATAATGGCCGCTAATTGGCCCAAAAAGGCAGTGGAAGTTAAGATTTAATAAATTGAATAAATTCTAATAGCAAATGGACTTGTCCTTGATAGTAATGGATGTTTGTGTTGTCTGGGTGGTGGGTTGCAAATACTCCATACGTCCTTTTGAAAAAGCTTTTGACTGTTTTAAAGAGCCTTCCAAGGGCAGGCAGGTTGTTACTGTAAGTGTTATGTGTGCTATGTCGGGGGTGGCGGGGTGGGGCAGCAGGTGCTTTGAGCCTGTTTAAACCGGGTTTGCAGCAAACTGCTGCATGGTTCAGGTGCACCAGGCAGGGGACAGTTAGCAAGGGACTGTGTGTGTGCCGAATGGCACAGGAATCTGGTAGTGCCTTATGTCTACAATGAGTGAAGTATGGAGACAAGAGAATGCTTCCACTCGAGCAAGAGAAGAAAGTATCCCTCTGCAGCAAAAACTACAGAGACCTTGGCCCAAAACTAGGAAGAATGTGACAAGTAAGTAAGACTTGCCGATTGAATAACCTTCCAGTTTAGGATTATGCCTGTCTTTGTCACCATGTAGCATGCAAACATCTTAATTGATGTTTGTGTCATAATAGAATTTAGTATAATTTGGAATATTTACAGAGCAAAATAAGAGTCCTTATTTAGTGTATTTATTGTAGTTTATTACATGTGGCTGGTCATTAAACCTGCTTGGATACAAAGCACAGGGTAGCACTGATTGTCGTTACCAGCAAAAAGATCTGGTCTACTGTAAGAAGCAGCCTCTGCAATTCCCCACTCCATAACATTGCATTCATAATTCCTAAACCAGTTCTAAGTTTATGTTCTGTGTCATTCTGATGTATGCAGAGGTACTAATGTCATGATTTTTATTGGGTGACTACTTGAAAGGTGATTGCCTCAGTCTCTTTGATTATTTTTACTGGCCAGCATAGTTAAAAATTTAGATTCTCAGCAATTTGCCATCCCTGGTGGTGTGCAACACTACACTGCTTTCTTTATGCTGAATAGCTATCAAAAACAGATAAATTGTTGGGCTTGGTTAATCTGGATGCATTGGGAGACCTCAATCTTTTTAATGTAGTAAAACAGTCAAAGGCACTTAAGTTCATTGTACCAATATTGCACAAAGACAAGTAATCTTCGTTATCTGTCTTTTGTTCCATTAGAGTCCGGTTAGTTCATTTCACTATATTAAGATATCACAAGAAGTGCGGCTTTGGTAATTTAAGTTCAGAAAGTATTTTACCGGAAAATAAAATAAACTGTGTTGGTATTCTCTGAGAATGACTGAGCAACAGTTGAGCACCAATAAGTGTGTTTAATTGATCATACTGATAGTGTGCAGCTAGCTCCATGCAATGTGTTAAGCAGTTATTAACTGCTGGCATTCATCAGAGTGATCATGCATGGCAGGGCAAGTCTGGCAGGTGCAAAGTATTAACTGGCTTTTCATATTGGAGGTCAAAAACAATGGAAATTTAATGGTTGGTATTCATTTCAAACAATTTGGATTTTGGAAACAGAATTTATGTATTAATTGTGCAAAAAACAATGGTTTCAATTAAACTTCTGGCTCCACATTTACCTATCCAATCCTATCCACAGAATCCCCTACAGTGGCTTGAATTTCTGCCTACACAACATTATCTCAAGTCCCTCAAGCATCAATCCTCGGCACCCTTCTATTTCCCTTTATATGCTGTCCCCTGGCAACATTATTTGAAGATATGCTGTCAAGTTCTAGGGGAATGTTGATGACACCCATCTCTACCTGTCTCAGGCTGAACCAGACGGTTCACATCCGCAGCCTTCTACTTGACCCTGAACTGAACTGAGCTTCCGACCCCATATCTGCTCCATCACAAAGACCGCTTACTTCCATCACCATAACATTGCCCACCTCCACCCCTTATCTGCTGCTGAAATCCTTCATCCACTTGACTTGACCGTTCCAGTGCTTTCCTGGCTGGCCTACCATCTTCCATCCTCCATAAGCTTGAGCTCATCCAAACTGTGCTGCCTTAACCCACACCTTTTACTGCTGTGCATACTGTCCTATGTAGGCTACAAGTATGCCCATGC
This sequence comes from Heterodontus francisci, assembly GCF_036365525.1. Classification (NCBI taxonomy): domain Eukaryota; kingdom Metazoa; phylum Chordata; class Chondrichthyes; order Heterodontiformes; family Heterodontidae; genus Heterodontus; species Heterodontus francisci. The sequence goes on along the minus strand of NC_090407.1, from coordinate 25,447,410 downwards.
CTTGATATTAAAATTCTCATTCTCCTGTTCAAATCCCTCCATGGCCTTACCCCTCCTTAGCTCTATGACTTCCTCCAGCCCTACAACCCTCTCCAAGAAAGCTGTTGCCCCAACTATGGTCTCTTCTGCTTCTTCACTCCCTTGACTCCACTATCGGCCGTCGTGCCCTCAACCATCTAGGCCCTAAGCTTTAGAATTCACTCCCTAAATCTCTCAACCTCTCTCTCCTTTAAGATGTTCCTTAAAACTTACCTCTTTGATCAAACTTTTAGTCATCCATCCTAATAGATCCTTCTTTGACTTTGTGTCAACTTTTGTGAGCTTTTGCATCTGTAGGATATTATCCTAGGCTAAAGGCATTATATAATCCATGTTGTTGTGACATGTTTCATTTGCCTGGAATTACATAGTATTAGCCAGCTTTGACTATAATAAATGCAGAATTTTGTGAAGAAGAGTTGATTAGAGATACAGCACTGAAACAGGCCCTTCGGCCACCGAATCTGTGCCGAACATCAACCACCCATTTATACTAATCCTACACTAATCCCATATTCCTACCAAACATCCCCACCTGTTCCTATATTTCCCTACCACCTACCTATGCTAGTGACAATTTATAATGGCCAATTTACCTATCAACCTGCAAGTCTTTTGGCTTGTGGGAGGAAACCGGAGCACCCGGAGAAAACCCACGCAGACACAGGGAGAACTTGCAAACTCCACACAGGCAGTACCCGGAATCGAACCCGGGTCCCTGGAGCTGTGAGGCTGCGGTGCTAACCACTGCGCCACTGTGCCGCCCCACATAGTTCTACATAATTACCTGCTCCAGAGTTCTTCTCGGTTTTAAAGTCTATAACATATTAACTAGGGAAACAAAGTATTAAATGTACAGATATTTCCCATTGTAACAGTTGGAATTTGTAAATGAAACTTGGCTGAGAAGGCCATTCCTTCTAACAGACTGTGCAGTTTGCACTAATGTGGATTCTACCCAAAGTACATAACTGCCTGAGGGAGGTAAATGACCAGAATAAAACTTCAAGAAAATAAAGTGGAATTCCCCCTGACCTCAAACGTAATTGAACAAAATCTCCAGGATATGGATCTAACATTAGAACCTACGTTACTGAGCCATGACCAGTTACATTCCTCAGATAACATTTCCATGATTGCGGTAGCAAGGGACCCAATATGTGCCATAGAACAGTGTGCAATATTGTCTGTCTACAATTTTCAATTCAATTCTTCTTTTAAGGAGTAATCGACACATTTTTTGTGCCTCTGTATTACTTGTCTAATCTACAGTTTGACGTGAGGTTTGTAAATCTTGTACTCGTATTTTGTATAGAAATTTACATGAGGGAAAAGTACAAAATTAGAATGCCTCAAGCAAGATGGGGGATTGGCAGGAATTCACATCCATCTCAGAATAATGCAACTTAATTAATACCAAGTTAATTAAGAAATTGTCATAGGATAAATGGAGTGTTTCTTTACAGGGCACAAACTGTGAAGTGAAGGTGGGGACTAACCCATTTTGCAGAGAGTTGGAAGGTACCTTTGTGACACTGGGAAGCTTGGTGGGGTTAATTGTGTAACATTTTTGGGCAAGTTTCCCTACTGCTCTTCTCTTGAAGGCATCGATTAACACTGATGATATGATTCTGTGACCATCCATCCATCTCCTGTAACCCACTCAAATAGCCATTTGTTATGTATGACACCTGATAATTAATGCAGGCAGAGAATTTGCTCACAGGAAATGATGGTTCAAGCCTTGATCTCCTCACCCAATGACTACAATCATCTAGTTTCTCCATTAGGGATAACTTAACAGATAAATATACAAATAATGAGTGGGAACCCTAGCTGATTTTTCCTCTCCCTAACTCAGGGCAGAACAGCCAATTGTTGTATTCCTACAGCAGCATAGACTGGGATCTTCAAGTTTTTATGGCTCAGTTTCTTATAGCTTTTACCAACTGAACTGTCAGGGAGTTCTAATTGAATAGGTATGTGCCGTGAGCAAAACACAATGATTAAGCAGCCAGCAGCAAATAAACAGCACTCGCATTCATTGCATTTAAAAAAAATCTGCAATAATAATTGAAATCTGAAGGAGTGACACTCCACACTTGTAAAAGTAATTTTTCAGTGCCAGAGGGGTTTCTTGGTAGTAATTAAGGCTTATCACACTGCTAAAAATTCACCTACGCTTGAATGGACAAGCCCTAACTTTTCTGGTGCTTATTAGGTATCTAGCGGGTACATATAGCAACTTTATGTGTTTAAACGCTGTATCTATAAGCGAGGTATCAGTGTATTGAAGTTTGTGGAGGATCAGGGCAAATTTGACATCAATTTCCCAATTTGCATGTTTAACTATGCAGATGCTGGAAGTTGTTGTCCAATTTGTTCCAAAATAGCGATGAGTGCTGATAGCCTCACTTATTATTACTGCAAAATGCAGGCCAATGATAAACTGAACAGTCTCTGTAATGACAGTTACATGTATGTCCTTATTAACAAAATCTTTTCATGCTTCATTTGATCTGTCCTGCAGACTGTTTGGCTTTTGTCAAGCGCCAGCTCTTCCGGGTAGGAGACGACTGGTACTTTCTCTTCATTCTTGGTGTGTTAATGGCTCTCATTAGTTTTGTACTGGACTTCACAGTGGTCAAACTTTTCAAAGGTGAGAACAAAGACAGAGATTTACATTATTTGCTTTACTGTGTCTTCCTCTTCAATGATGTATCCTTCCATATACCTTGTAGCTGGGAGAGCAGCAAATCGGCCACATGTTCAGGAACATGTTTTTATATAGGGTGAGACAGAGGGTCATACTTCTCCTGGTGGAACGCTGACCTGGCTGAGAATTAACAGAACATATTACGTGTAGTGGTCCTGGAGCTTGTTCTTATAGAAGAAAGCTAACAATTCCAGAGGAGTGACCAATTGCAAGCTAGGTGGCTTGCTTTGACCTTTATGCAATACCACACAAATAAATGTGATTACCGGTGGTGGTCCTATGACTGATCTCTGGGGCAAGTTTCTGGTCACAGCTGCCTTATTGTTGTTGATAATTGCCTTTTGTTTTGAATTTTTAGCATGGCAAGTTTTTCCATGATTTTTTTGAAGGTAATGGGCAGTGTTTTCTGCAGCAATGACATCCCTTTATAGCAGTGCTGTCCAATAGAAATCACTGACTAGCCACAGGCTTAGCTGCAGCGACATAGTTTGAGCTATGTGTAATGATTTTATTAGAAAAGGCCTCATGCACAATGCAGGTAAATCCACTTTACTAAACGAATATCTACCACCATGGCATGTCTTACTGCAACTTCTCAGAGCAGAATATCGTCTGGAGAACCACTCCACCTCTCTGCTGATTGCTGTTAGTTCTAGGATTTTCTGCTGGAAGTGATGGCGGACATTGAATGCTCCTGCCCAAATATTCATAACGGACGGTCAGCATGGTGTGATTGTCATTTGCAACATTTCCCATCATTACCACAGCAATGTTGGATGCAAGGAATGTCAGTATGTTAACTGGTGTCCAGCATCGCTAAGGGTCAGTGGAAGGCCCTTTAAAACTTAAATCTCCCCGCAGAATCCGGGGAAATTTTAACACTCAGCAGAAATATTGGATGCCTTTTCCTGACCCCGCGGTCTTCTGGCCTCGCTGCACATCCACAAATGCCTGAGGCCTGCAGCAGACATTCGTTCTCCCCACCCTCCAACACAGGTGGGGATCCTGCTGGAAGCTCAACAAAAGTATGCAAATTAGGTTAACCCCAGGACATCTGCAAAAGTGCATTCTTCAGGCATATGTTCCATTCTGCAATCCTTACAAATGTCATAGGCACCTTAGAGGAAACTATCAGACACCCACACTGATTGCAGCACTGGCACTCCCTCCAGGTTGGCAATCTTCACATTAACCAGGTTATTCGACTGTAGAGGGCATCATAGCTGAGCTCAAAACGGGTACTCGCCTACCATAAACACACATACCCTTTCCAGCAGCAGTCACTGAATGGTGATCAGGGCTGGTGACTTTGCTGGATTTTTACTCCTCTACACCAGGGGCACTGAATTTAGTTTTAAATCTCCAGCTGCTGACTTCTCCTTGAGATAACAACACAGACTGGGGATTGAACCTGAGACATTTCATATCAGTATAGGTTTGGACCACTAATGAAGCTGTTTCCTACTGTAATCAATTAATAATTAAGGGAAAAAAAGCATGCTCGTAATGAGCCCTTCTGTAAAGTAGAATGGAGATAGATCACCTAACTGCTAGGTGCAATGTCCAAGATGATTTTACCCCATGAGTTGACAACTCTTACTTTTATGTCAAAATTGGAGACTGCACTGACAGCCAGCAAAGTAACATTTTAAAATCCTCTTGTCAAGTTGTTTTTGATGGAGTAAAATAGAATGATATAGTTTCATTGGTTATAATGAGTGCACGTGTTTAGTAAATAATCAAAACTATGGGATGAATTTTCGGGGGTGGGAATGGAGGTAGGCAGGTGACAAAAGTACCTGTGCTGGTTTCCTGATGCCATTCTCAGTGCCAAAGAGTTTCACCAGGGCGGCCCTGAGAACCCACTCGATCAATTAAGATTGTTAAAGAGCTCATCGAGAGCTCGTTGAGGGGCATGTTCAGAGTTTGAAGGGGGTGCACGGGCTGTAGACAGGTGGCAGACCAGGTGCATGGAGGTGGACACATAGCAGGGATCCATTCATGGCCACCACAGGGAATTCGGTGGGCCCCATGAAAGAGTGAACATTGCAGAGGGAGACTTGGCCATTGGCACACAGGTGCCATTCAGTCAGTGCAGGGGTTGATACCTTGCGGGCATCATGGGGACCATAAGAGGAAGGGGAAAGGCTATCAAACACAACTGGGGGGGCACCTGAAAACAAGGAAGGCAGCAACAACAACATCTTATATTTTTATAGAAACTTCTATGTAATAAAATGTCCCAAGTTGCTTCCCAGGAGCATTATAAAACAAAGTATGACACCAAGCCACAAAAGGAAATATTAGGTCAGATGAGCAAAAGCTCGGTTAAAGAGATGGGTTTTAGGGAGTGTCTTAAAGGAGGAAAGCGAGGTGGAGAAGCAGAGAGGTATGGGGAGGGTGTTCCAAAGCCTGGGGCCTAGGCAACTGAAGGCTCGGCTGCCAATGGTGCAGCAATAAAACCAGGGATGCAGAAGAGGCCAGAATTAGAAGAGTGCAGATATCTTTGAGGGTTGTGGGGCTGGAGGAGATTATAGAGATAGAGTGGGGCAAGGCCACGGAGGGATTTGAAAACAAGGATCAGAATTTTAAAATCAAGACGTTGCTTGACTGGGAGCCAATGTAGGTCAGAGAGCACAGGGAGGATAGGTGAACGGGATTTGGTGCAAGTTAAAACATGGGCAGCAGAGTTTTAGATGACCTCAAGTTTATGAAGAGTTAGAATGTGGGAGACCAGCCAGGGGTGCGTTAGAATGGTCAAGTTTAGAGGTAACGAAAGCATGAATTAAGGTTTCAACAGCATATGAGCTGAGATAGGGGCAAAGTTGGGCAATGTTATGGAGGTGGAAGTAAGCTTTCTTAATGATCGTATGAATATGAGATAGGAAGGTCATCTCAGGTCAGGGTCAAATGTGACACCAAAGTTGTGAACAGACTGGCTTAAGTTCAGACTGTTGCCAGGAAGAGAGATGGAGTCCGTAGCTAGGGAACGGAGTTTGGAGCAGGGACCAATATTTAATTGGAGGAAATTTCTGCTCATCCAATACTGGATGTCAGATAAGCAGTCTGCTAGTTTAGTAAAGTGAAGGAGTGGAGAGAAATGGTGGTGAAGTCGAGCAACTGGCAATGGGGACACAACTCTCAGATTTTGGGTCCAGTGGTGATGAGGAGCAACACCCTCCACGGGAAAGGCAGAGCCCCAGGCATCAGGAGCACAGAGGAGAGGGATGAGTGGCAGGAAGGACATGGAGGCCATATCTTCAGCATAGGATCTACTGCTTAAGATGGAGCTACTTTGTGATGACCGAGAACCAGTGCTGCAGGGGACGGTTCTGTCCGGCCAGAGGGTCACAGAGATCTGTGCCCTTGTCACCGAACACCTCACACCTCACAGCACTGGTCTCCATGCCCTGCCAGTAGCCATCAAAGTCACTGTGGCCTTGAACCTCTTCGCTTCTGGCTCCATCCAAGGATTGGCTGCGGAGCTTACTGGCATCTCACAAACGGCTGCACACCATTACATCTCGCAGGTCACTGATGTCCTCTTTGCCAGAGCTGAAAACTACATTCAGTTCCAGATAGATGCGCCTCGCAGGCACGGAGGGCCATGGGTTTCACCTCCATGGCTGGGTCCACTAGGTGCAGGGCATCATCGATTGCACCCATGGGGCCATCAAGACACCCAGTGACTGACCAGTTAGTTTCATCAACAGGAAGGGCTTCCACTCCCTCAGTGTTCAGCTGGCCTGCAATCACAAGAGCTTCCTGCATCTGTGCACTTACTTTCCTGGCAGCTGCCATGACTCCTTCATCCTCCACCAGTCCAGGCTGCCGCAGCTTTTCACTCCACTCCCCAATGGAGTGAATGGATTCTACGGGACAAGGAATATACCTTGAAGAGATGGCTACTCATCCCTTTATGAGAACCCGAGACAGAGGCACAGAGGTGCTACAGCCAAAACCATCTGCTCACTAGGACCACCATCAAGCATGCCATCTGCCTTCTGAAGATGTGACTCTGGTGCCTGGACCAGTCGGGCGGTGCCCTGCAGTACACTGCTGCAAGGGTCTCGCTCATTGTGGTGGTCTGCTGCACTCTCCATTACATGGTCCCTCAGAGGTGGGTGGACCTTGAAGGCGGTGAAACATTGATCGGACACAGCTCTTCTGTGGAAGAGGAGGAGGAAGATGCACAGCACAGACGTGTTCCGCTGCAGAGGGAGGTGGCTGGGGCCGGTGTGGGTCTCGTCAGGATGCCATCAACGTCAGGGATCATCTGATTCAGGCATGTTTCAGCTGAGTCCCTCTGACCCAGGAGGAACGGCACGGTCTGGAACTCACATTGAGCTGCCTCTGAGAACACTTCCATTGAAGACGCAGCCTGGAGCAGCTCAACTCTTCCCATCAATGAAGGAGGGACATCTGCCCAGAGGGTTCACTGTCTCTGTTCACGAATCCTTGCTCCGTTTCACCACTTTATCCCTCTTCTCCTGTACCATCATTTATAAAAGGAGACTACAAGTTTGGCTTCATGTGTCAATATTTACCGTGTGTTAGAAAAGTGACAAAGTGCACATTTACAAGTGAAAGAGACCCCAGTGACCCACTCGATGCTCCGCCCCACACAGTGACCTTTGCTCTCGGCCACGGACGCCTCCCCTTGTGACCTTGGATGAGCAGGAGGCAGCGTGCTCACTTGTCTTATCTTGCAGCTGTGATGCCCGTGGCCGTCATCCTCATTGTGGAGGTGCCAGTGGGGGCATCTCCAGAGGCTGCTGCACCAGTGTTATTGTAGGGGCAGCCTCCATCACTGGGCCCTGCTGCACAGGTGCTTCCTCAGTCAGAGTGTCAAAGAGACCACTGATAATGATGGTGCCCCAATAGTGGTGGCACCCTCATCCTCCTCAGTGACTGCCTCAGCCCTTGGCTGGCATTCCAGATAGCTGGAGGGGGCCACCAGTTGCGGCGCAACTGGGCCATCAGCATCATTGACCGGTCAAGACTACGTAGTGTGGAATACATCCTGTGAACGTCAGTGCACAGTTCCTGCATGCACTCCGAGTGCTGCCACATATGGCTCTCCATGAGGTTAAATACTCTGTCCATGGAGGAGCTCATGTGCTCAAAGTCCTGAGCCATGGTGGCACACATGAGCTTGATGGACTCCTCCATTCTCAGCCCTTGAACCTGCACTGCCTCAGGGACATCCGACATGTGGGAGCACATCTGCTGCTGCTGGTCTAGTTAGAGCCCCCTTTCCCGTGACTCCTGAGGCCCTGCATCTGTGTCCAGCTGAGCAGGGCTGTCTCTGTTCTCCATCCTCTGGGGACTGCCCACAGTTGCCTCTGCCTACCTCATCCTGCCCACTAGTGCCATGCTCATCACCCAGTGCCACCCTATCTAACTGCATGCAAGGGCCCACCGAGATGACTGTATCTGAGTTGGTGGAGGGTGGTCTGTGACCGTGCTTGGTCTGAGCTTTGCTGTGGCTGCGCTTGGCCTGGTGCTGGTGAGGGAGTCGGTCTAGTTGCTTTGACGTCAGCACCTGTGGGAGACACAAGAGGAGAATATGAGAACCAGCCTTGGAGGACAGAAGCCTCTGCAGTGCTGAGGCTTCCCAATGCATCACAGTCTTCGCTAAGGTTCCGAGTTCAAGTCCCACTCCGGTGCTTGAGCACAAAAGTCACAGCTGACATTCCAGTGCAGTAGTGAGGGAGTGCTGCACTGTCAGAGGTGTCATCTTTCGGATGAGACATTAAACCGACTCCATCCGCTTGCTTGGGTGATGTAAAAGATCCCATGGGACTATTTTGAAGATGAGCAGGGGAGTTATCCCCAGTGTGCTGTGTAGTCAGTGTTGTAATGCAGGAAAGATGGCAGCAGTATGTGCACAGCAAGCTCCCACAAACAGCAATGCAATAGTGACCAGATGATCTGTTTTTTATGATGTTGATTGAAGGATAAATATTCTACCTTTGCAACTCTTTACAGTAATTGCTGCCTGGCATTTCCTTAAGTAACTGAGTGCTGCAGCAGTCTGTAATTTTCAACCAGATGATGTACACAGTGACTTTTAACAGATTCATTTAGATTGTGCGATTAATGGGGAAATAGCACAAGGAGAGCTGAGCAGGTAGTAATTTCTCGAAATTATTGGTTTAAAGCCAGATTATTTATTGTCTGTCTGTTAATACATGCAATGAAAACATTAGCCTGTAGGTTAACTAAATAGTTTGAGCACATTTGCACATTGAATTTGACCATGACACACAAGCAGAATGTGCAGCCTGTTTTCTTTATTCCTGCATTATGGATTTGGGGTTTCTCATGCTTTGTATGTCTCTGCAGCTCATCGATGGCTTTATGAACAGTTAGAAGGCAGCAATCTTCTGCAGTACATCTCTTGGATTGTGTACCCTATTGCAATGACCACATTCGCCACTGGCTTCTCTCAGTGTGTGTCACCACAGTCAGGAGGTAAGCCTGTCACTACCAGTTTATTTATAGAGCAAACAGGATTCATGTAATCTGTTTCCCACTGACACTGTGAACATACCACAAAATACAGCTGCTTAGTCCCGTCTTCTGGGAAGAAAGTTCTCATGTCATGATAAACTGAAATGCAGAGTTAGATAGTCAGCAGTCCATTTTGAATTCCCATCCATAAATTCCAGTAATAGATTCAGAGTTTCAAGCTAGAGAAAAAGTTAGTATAGTAAAGATGTCATTAGCAAAACTCTCCTGAGAGCTGAGATAAATTCATTGTTCTCATGCTCCCAGCTGGCAGCTATGCTCAATAAGAGTGCAGTTGATAGGACTAAAATACTGCAGTGCTGATTCTCTGACCCATGCTACCTTTGAGCACAGCATCCCACTGGGAGTACGGATTGGGGAATTTACCCTCCTGTGGCCAACTTTCGCCTAATGTAATACGAAGTCACACGGACCGGGAAGGTCCCAGGTCCAATTCTCGGTCTGATCTGTGCTGATCTCAACTGGGTTAGTGGTTGGCTTGTGATAATTGATAGTACGATGGTGTCAGTAGAATATAGTATTGCGCCATATGTACGCTGATGACTCCCAGCTCTACCTCTCCACCAACTCCACAACCACCTCCATGTTGTCAGACGGCCTGATCCAACATCAAGTCAAGGATGTCTCAGCTTCCTCCAACTGGACACCTGGAAAGTCAAATATCATTTTCGAGCAGTTGCCACAAACTCCACCCCCTTGCCACCGACTCCATCCTCCATCTGCCACGTGCTCAGGCTGAACTGAACTGTTTACAACCTCGGCATTTGCTCATCCCTGAGTGGAGCTTTAAGCCTCATATCCTATCCATGACTAAGATTGCATAGTCCCACCTTTGCAACACTGTCTGCATCTGTGCATTACCCAGGCTTTTGTCACCTCAATACTCAGTTATTCTAATATCCTCCTCGGTGGCCTACTATCCTCCATGGACTCCAACTAGTTCAAAATGCACTGAGTCCCACTTATCTGTCATCTGTATCCTCACTGACCCAACTTGCATCCAAGGCTGCCAATGTATTAAACTTAAAATCCTTGTCCTCATCTTCAAGTCCTTTCATGACCTTGGTCCACCTTTAATTCTTCAATCTCCTCCAGCCTTATGTCCATTCTCACAATCTTTGACCTTCCAACTTTGGCTTCTCCTGTCTTCACCATACTGACTTGACTCACCTACACTCCCTCCCTAAGCCATCGATCTCTTCCCTTCTCTCTATACCTTAAAAAAGCTTTTAAAAGCCCAACTTTTTTACCAAACTTTCAGTCACCTGTCCCAATCTCTCCCATTGCTTGCCATCTGTTACAAACATACAAATGCACGAAATAGGAGCAGAAGTAGGCCACTTGACCCCTCGAGCCTGCTGTTCCATTCAATAGGTTCATGGTGAACTGATTACTCCACATTTCTACCTACCCCCAATAACCTTTCACCCCCTTGCTTATCAAGAATCTATCTACCTCTGCCTTAAAAATATTCAAAGACTCTGCTTCCACCACCTTTTGAGGAAGAGAGTTCCAAGGACTCACGACTCTCTGAGAGAAAAGCTTTCTCCTTATCTCTGTCTTAAATGGGTGACCCCTTATTTTTAAAGTGATCCCTAGTTCTAGATTCTTCCACAAGAACATCCTTTCCACATCCACCCTGTCAAGACCCCTCAGGATCTTATATGTTTCAATCAAGTCGTCTCTTACTCTTCTAAATTCCAGTGGATACAAGCCTAGCCTGTCCAATCTTTCCTCATAAGACAGCCGGCCCATTCCAGCTATCAGTCTAGTAAGCCTTCTCTGTACTGCGTCCAATGCATTTACATCCTTCCTTAAATAAGGAGACCAGTACTGTACACAGTACTCCAGATGTGGTCTCACCAACGCCCTTTATAGCTGAAGTATAACCTCCCTAATTTTGTATTCAATTCCCCTCATGATAAACGATAACATTCTATTAGCTTTCCTAATTACGTGTTGTATCTGCATACTAACCTTTTGCGATCCATGCACTAGGACACCCAGGTCCCTCTGCATCTCAGAGTTCTGCAATCTCTCACCATTTAGATAATATGCTTCTTTTTTATTCTTCCTGCCAAAGTGGACAACGTCACACTTTCCCATTATACTCCATTTGCCAGGTTTTTGCCCACTCACTTAACCTATCCATATCCCTTTGTAGCCCCCTTATGTCCTCTTCACAAGTCACTTTCCTACCTATTACTTTCTCTATTATATTGTTTTTCCTTTCCCCCTCAGTAAAGTAACTTGGGCCCGTTTTTACATTAAACAAATTGCATAAATGCAAGTTGTTGTTGTAGCGGGAGGGTTCCAGTTTGAAGGCTTACACATAAAGAGCGGACATGAGCTAGCACCTTCAAAAGAGGAGGAGAGGAAATCAGGCAAAAACCAAATAGAATATTATATTAGATGTGATACTACAATTCAACTTTCCCAGAGGAGAATGCTGTTGATAACAAATGGATCTTTTGAAATCTTGAACATGCAGCTGCGATTCTCTGACAGTAATAGTTACTGGACAAAAACTCATGGACTGAGTGACAGTGACTTCCCAATTTACACCTTGCGAGCACTGCCCTCCAATGTGGGCACTAGTTGTGCCCCTAGAGATATTTTGCCAGTCAAGAAGAGGAGCACAGAAGTTAAGGCAGGATAGGAAATTGGAGGACAGTGGGGGTTAGCCGGCAGCGGCCCCCATTTTTATTATGCAAGCAGGAGTCGTAGAGTCCTGCATGTATTACGGCACAGAGGGAGGCCATTCGGCCCATCGAGTCCATGCCGGGAGTACTCTAAAATGAACGAGGAATGGCAAGCGGTGACAGGTATGACAGAATGGTCCTGCTACAGGCCAAAGAGCCTCCTTTGCAAATTTAAATTGGGCCAGCACTGATTTCTAGTGGCCATTAGGGACACCAGGCAAAGCAGCGCAGTCTAATATCAAGTATGGCATCAAACAGCCCTTGCAAAACTGGAGTTAATGGGAATTAAGTGGAAAACTCTCCACTGGTTGGAATTGTACCTAGCACAAAAACGATGGTTGTGGTTGTTGGAGGTCTTTCATCTCAGCTCCAGGAGTTCCTCAGGGTAGTGTCCTAGGCCAGACCATCTTCAGCTGCTTAATCAATGACCTTCCCTCCATCATAAGGTCAGAAGCAGGGATGTTCACTGATGATTGCACAATATTCAGCACCATTCACGACTCCTCAGATGCTAAAACAGCCCATGTCCAGATGCAGCAAGACCTGGACAACATTCTGGCTTGGGTTGATAAGTGGCAAGTAATGTTTGTGCCACACAAGTGCCAGGCAAAGACCATCTCAAATAAGAGAGAATCTGACCATCTCCCCTTGGTATTCAATGGCATTACCATCGCTGAATCCCCCATTATCAACATCCTGGGGATCACCATTGACCAGAAACTGAACTGGAGCAGCCACATAAATGCTGTGACTACAGGAGCAGGTCAGAGGCTGCAGCGAGTAATTCACCTTCTGATTCCCCAATGCCTGCCCACCATCTTTATGCACAAGTCAGGAGTGTGATGGAATACTCTCCACTTGCCTGGATGGGTGCAGCTCCAACAACACTCAAGCAGCTCGACACCATCCAGGACAAAGCAGCCCGCTTGATTAGCACTCCATCTACCACCTTCAACATTCACTCCCTCCACCACCGACACACAGTGGCAGCAGTGTGTACCATCTACAAGATGCACTGCAGTAACTCACCAAGGGTCCTTCAACAACATCTTCCAAACCCGCGACCTCTACCATCCAGAAAGACAAGGGCAGCAGATGCATGGGAACACCACCAACTGCAAGTTCCCCTTCAAGCCACACACCATCCTGACATGGAACTATATCGCCGTTCCTTCACTGTCATTGGGTCAAAATCCTGGAATTTCCTTCCTAACAGCACTATTGGTTTACCGGCACCCCAAGGACTGCAGCGGTTCAAGAAGGCAGCTCACCACCACCTTCTCAAGGGCAATTAGGGATGGGCAATAAATGCTGGCCTAGCTAGCGACTCCCACATCCCATGAATGAATTTTTTAAAAATGGCTGCTAGACGGTTCCAGGTTTGTTGGCAGTCTGCCTTGAGTTATCTAATCTCAGTCTATTGGCTTCAGCGTCTCTGCTCCTGAAGTAGGGAAAGGTAAAATCAGCCAGGCTTCCTGCTCCTGGATACTATCCAGTGACCCCTGCTGGACAGTGTTACGGTGTGTAAATTGAGTGAAGTCAAGATCGAATTTAGCTGCGATGTCCTTAATAGGTGAATTGCCTGCCAACGATGAGTATCATAACATTTAACACTGAATAGAGAAGAATGTTTAGAAAACTTATTTTCTTGTATTGTATTACCTGTGTAAGGTTAATTGCTGCTATAGGATTACAATACTGATTTGTATCATTCAATCTGTTTATTATCCTTACTTGTTATTATGTTAGACACTGTCCACCTTTCCAACTCTACTTGGTTTATAAATGCAGTGTTGTGTGGATGGAGTGCCCCCAATAGGCTTTATACATCACTGCAACAAGTTAGTTATGCAGTCAACAATTACAGACCAGAATTAACTGACAGAACTAAGCATTTAAATTAAGTATCAGCTTTGTAATGAAAGAGCTTGTATTTATATCCTGCCTTTCATGACCTCAAGATGTCTCAAAGCACTTCACAGCCAATGAAGGACTTTTTAAAGTGTCATCGCTGTTGCGATGTAGGGAAACATTTGTAAGACAAAGTAGACATTTCATGACCTTCCTGGTTTGGGTTTCTGATGGGGCTGGAGGTAAAGTGGTGCAGTGAAGCTGGATTAAATGAAATTGTTGCAACTTCCATGTAATCCTACATAAAATGACAACATAGATTTCTACCATACCCTTAAACAAGTGATCCCAGCTATACGTTTGCAGAGCTTCCCTTCCAAAAAGTGCTTCCCAGCACTCTGACGGCTCACCTGGGCAAGTCAGTTAAATTGTATACAGCAAGAAATTTCCATGTTTGATCCCTGGTGTCTGCTTGAGTTTGCTGATCTCAGCTGGGGCAGAGGTAGAAGCACAACAATGGGCCTCAGTAACTCTGGGTTATGGAGGGGAAATCAACAACAGCAACTTGTTTTTACACAACACCTTTATGGTAGTAAAAAATCAGACAAAATATTGAGCCAAAGAAGGAGACATTATGACCAAAGATGAGTGTCTTAAAGGAGGCAGGCAAGGTGGAGTGGCAAAGCTGTTTGGGGAGGTACTTCTATAAGTAGTACTATTGCCTCTGAGTCAGACGGTTGTGGGTTCAAATCCTACTCTGGGCTTTGAGTACAAAAGTCCAGGCTCTCATGCCAGTGCCACCCTGATGGAGACGTCCACCCCTTCAGGTGAGCGTAAAAGATCCCGCGGCACTATTTTGAAAAAGAGCAGGGGAGCTGTCTGTGGTGTCCTGGCTAATATTTATCTCTCACTCAACATCATCGCAAAAACAAATTATCTGGTCATTATCACACTGTTGTTTGTGGGAGCTTGCTGTGCACAAACTGGCTGTCGTGTTTCCTACATCATGACAGTGACTACAAAGTACTTCAAAAGTACTTCATTGGCTATAAAGCACTTTAGACGCCCTGAGCGTGTGAAAAATGCTATATAAATGAAAGTTGTTCCTTTCCTTATAGATGTGGCAGCTTACCCCTTATTGCCAAGGGGTAGCTTGTAGATGGGGAAGAGGGGACAACAGACATGGAACAAGTTGCCACATGTATGCAAGTTGTTGTTGGATCAGGGATTGAATATAAAATAGAAATAAAACTCACTTAATAATGTGGCATTAAATATAATGCTTCAATGAATTAATCAGATTATTTGTACTTCCCTGTTATGGTTAACAGGCATCTTGAGGAATGACCTATTTACTGATGGTTTGAGCCTCAGGCTGTTTAGTGGGTGGTGATTTTTTTTAAAACCCTGGGGACTCCAGAGGCTAAAATGCTTTGATAGGAAGGGAACCCATTGCTCGAGAGGTAAGGGTGGAACAAAGCAAGAGCAATCGCACTGACAAAGACAACAAAGGAGAGATGTTGGAGGAAGATGGTTTGGTTGACCATGTTGAAGGCTACAATGAGATTGAGAAAGGTTAATGTACCACAGTCCCAGTCACAGAGGACATCATTTGCAACTTTGGTTAGGGCCATTTCAATGTTGTGGCAAAGGTGGAAACCCAATTCAAGAGATTCAGATGGAGTAAAACGGGGAGATTCAAAAGAGACAGAATACAACAACAACAACAACTTACACTTATACAGCGCCTTTATCATAATAAAACATCCCAAGGCGTTCACAGGAGCATTATAAAATAAAATATACCACATAAGGATCTATTGGGTTGGATTTTCATTATGGAGGCAGGAAACAGGAGCCTGGTCTGGTTTTTGGTCTGAAATCAGTCTCCTCTGGGAAGCTGATTCAGATTGCATTTTACAAGTGGGGAAAGCCCTTAATTGGTATGGAGACGGGGCTTTTGTCCTCTTAGTGCCAGTGGGATTGAAAATGACAGTGGATCAGATCAAGTGTGGGGTCTATGTCGACTTCCACGTCAGCTATCACTGAGGCTGCTGGTTGTCCCAAGGGAGAGATTTGCCTTCCACATCACCAGAGGGAAGCAAGATGTCACAGGATAGCTGGAGGCCTGGCACTAGGGACAGGGCAGACCCTCGCTTCATCGATGCTCACCTGGATCTAATGCTGGAGGCTGTGAGAGAGAGGAGGAAGGTCTTCTTCCCAGAGGGTGGTAGGAGGAGACGACATTGTCATGCAGCATGGGTACTCTCTGTTCAGTGTTATCCCCCTCTCTCCCCTATTCCTCCTCCTCTCTTATCCCTGCACATCCGCCAATGAGCTGTCTTTTTCCAGGGCCTCACTGTCCTCAAGGTCCACACCTCTCTGGAGGGCCATATTATGGAGAGGGCAGCAGACCACCACAATGACTGAGACCCTTGCAGGAGGGTATTGGAGGGTGCCAGCTGCTGATCCAGGCACCAGAATCGGATCTTCAGAAAGCCTCGGGCCTGCTCAATGGTTGTCCTACTGAGCAGGTGGCATTGGTTGCTTCACCTCCATGCCTCTGTCTGTGGCTCTATAGAGGGGTCAGTAGACATCTCTTCAAGGGGTTTACTTTGTTCCCCATGGAGTCAGCCATTTACTTTGAGGGATGGAATGAAGGACCGAGGCTGCCTGGACTGGTGGAGGATGAAGGAGTTAAGGCAGCTGCCAGGAAAACGAGTGCACACATGGATGAAGCTTGTTGTGGTTGCGGACCATTTGGATGTTGAGGGAGTGGAAGCCCTTCCTATTGATGATCTCACTGGCTTTTCACAGGGTGCCTTGATGGCCACATGGGCGCAAGCGATGATGCCCTGCACCTGGGGAAATCCAGCGATGGAGGCTGAACCCAGTGCCCTTTGTGCCAGTGCTGACCCATCTGTATCAAAATGGGTGTAGACCCTGCCTCCTGAAAACGGCATCCATGACTTGCCTGATGAAATGTCGACTGTGAGATGCCACCTGAGTCCACAGCTGATCCCTGGAATGATCCAGTTGCATAGAAGTTCAGGGTGATGGATTCCTCGATGGCTGCAGGTAGGGGGACTGTCATGGGAGCCATGAGGCCTCAAGCCATTGTGGATCAGAGCACACAGGACCAAAACCATCTGCCTGGATAGGTGCAGCCTCCTACAGCACTGGCACTCTACCTTTTGCAGGTAGCTGACTGTTGGGCTGTGCACCTGATGTCTTGGGTAATGTCTTCATCCCCTTGCAGCCCCCCGCTGTGCTCCTCTGGCCTCTTGCTTTCCAGGCGATTGCATATGCCGCAGCTCATCCTGGCTGCTCTGTCCAATGTCAGAGTACCCTGTTCCCACCTGAACTCCCTCAGCTGGGCTTTGTACATTCACCAGGCCTTCCCCAGCCAACCCCAGCTGCCCCCTTGATGTCAGCGGGTTCACGTTCCTCTCTGGTGTCCTGCCACTTACCAATGAGAAATTCACCTCTTCCTGCTGCAGTAATAGTCACACTGAGGCATGTCTGAAGCAGCTGAGCTTTATTTGCTGCCTCTGCTATATTTCAATCAGCCCTTCCCTTAGCCCTCTGGCCCTTCACAGTGTTCATATCTTCACAACCCTGTCATACTCCCCCTCATGGTGTCTTCCCCGTTTCCAACCTTTAAAAATTGTGAACTGATACTGGCAAACCTGCTAATGAGCTCTTTAATAAGTTCAACAGGCACCTAATTGGAGGTGGGCACTCGACCCATTCCCAAGCTGCTGGTGTCCCTTTAAAAATGACTTTGCATTCCAGAGGCGGCAGGTCCCAGTGCCGATCTCCGTGAACGCGATATTCAAATCGCATTCGCCTCAATTCCCACACTCAGCAGGCTTTGACAATCCGACCCATTAAATCAGATGACCAAAAGCTTGGGCAAAATGGCTGGTTTTAAGGAGTGTCTTAAAGCAGGAAAGTAGGGTAGAGAGGCAGAGAGCTGAAGGGAGGGTATTCCAGAGCTTAGGGCCCAGGCAACTGAAAGCAATGGTGGAACGAATAAAATTGTTGTAGAATAAAAGGTAAAAAATTAGGACATACTTTCTCCAGTTGTTCAGGGTTCATAATATTTATTTTTGATAGTTCAAAACCTCAGATCTTTTTATCTCTGCCAGGACTTTCTTTTCTGTTGTTTCTCTTTGTAATGTTTAGAGATTTATCTAAATATACTTGTTCTTTTCTAGGTTCAGGTATTCCAGAACTAAAGACTATTCTGACTGGAATAATTCTGGAGGAGTATCTGACTATGAAAAACTTTGGAGCAAAAGTGGTTGGTTTGACATGTTCACTGGCAGCAGGAAGTACAATATTTTTGGGAAAGGTGGTAAGTTAAGGCTTAATTGTATAGCATGAAAGCATTGGGAAGAAAGTAGGGGTAGAAAGAGATGGAGAGTGTGCAAGTGCTGCCGAGGTAGGAGAACAAGAAGGAAGAAAAGAATAATGAAGAGAGGAAAGAAAGTGGTGGAGGGACAGAGAAGTGGGGAGGGAGAAAAAATTGGAAAGATGTGACGAAAAAGGTGTCTTAGAGACATAGAGAGGCAAGAAGGGAGAGAAAGTATTGAAAAGATGAAGAAACAAATAGGGGGAGAAAGAACCTGAGGAGGCCTGGAGGTGCCCACCATTAACACCTGAAGCTTTGCCACGGGGACAAGTATAGGTTCTTGAGTGAAGGACAATGTCAAAAGGAAGATAGAGAAGATTGAATGAGGAAGGGGAAAATGACTAAATAACATTTCTTGACTGATTCCCAGGGTCCCTTTGTTCACATCTCCAGCATGATTGCCACCTATTTGGGAAGAATCCAAACTACAGTCACCAGAGATTATGAGGTAAGGAGGGACATTGAAGTTAAATTTGTAAATCATTAAACCAAATCACGTGATTGATGCTGTGAGCTGGGATGCAGACAAAGTGAGGAAACCTCACTTCTCTTATCAGATAAATTGCAGTCCATGAACAATGTCTGAATGCCAATGTCCCTGAGCTGTATGAATCAGGAAGGTTTGAACTCTTGTCTGTTAGCTGATCTTCCTGGAGTGGTGATAGAGATAACACAGTTGGTCTCAGCAACTCCTGACGTGGGAAAGGAAAATGTCAGCCAGGATTCCTGCTGCTGATTGCAGTCCAGCTACACTTACTGGAAGTGCATATGCATGGATGCTAGATGAGAACAGAATGGGATTTGGCTGTGATGACACCCCCCACCCCCAACTCAAGCGCGTTAGCTTGTGGAAACTCCCGCTCAAGGTTCATATTTAAATCATGGTCACTTGGGTGAGGTACCTGAGGACCACACCTGACTGTGAAACTGTATCCGAATGAGGGAACCAGTGACTCCAGGAAAGGACAGGAAGGGTGAAAATTGGAGGAAAATAAATTTCTCCAAATGTTTGCTACGTTGACTGAACTCATTGTACCTTCTAATTGCTATATTCCAGGAGGACAGTCTTCTACCATAAACAGAGTAATAAAGGTTATTTCATGCATTCAGCAAAGGAATTCCTAAGTCATGTCAGCTTGCCGAAGTCCTGCCTGGTTTCAGTTCTGCTCGAGTAGCTTCATTTCCACAGAACTAAGCTTATTTCAGCCTGTGATATATTTCTTTTCTACAGAATAAAAACAAGCAGTATGAGATGCTGGTGGCGGCTGCAGCAGTTGGGGTCGCAAGTTGCTTTGGTGCACCCATCAGTGGTAAGAAACTGTTCAGAAAAAGGTAACTCCCCTCTGGTATAAGCCAGAGATAACCCCCACTCCCAGAGGAGGAAATGCAAGGTTTCATTCATGGCTTAATAATGTCCACAGCAGAAAGGAAGGAGGCAATGTGGCAAAAGACAGTTTGGTTGGATGGCACTTGCTTTTTTGCTAATTCCAAGTTCACTGATGTGTGACTAACCCTGATGAGTTGACATGACACCTTGCACTATTAGAGTTGCTGCCTTCCTCTTCTATTGAGGAGATCTTGGCTATGAATTTCCTTTGAGGGGGGGAGGGTGGTATTTCCTACTTGTCCGCCATAACGTCAGCGGAAGAGCTGTGGGAACTACAGAAAAACGACACACACCTTCTGGAGTTTCTGCAGATATTGGCAGATCTCCCATTGGAAATTCCTGCTTTCCTTCATCTCTTTTTTGATCTTTGAAACCAGTTCCTCTTCTCTGCCAACTCTGCCCGTCTCCTTCCCGAGGTACAGTTCCACAGGGGCCTGTCACTTCATTTCTCAGTCCAAGTGAACTTTAGTCATCGTCAGCCTTAACAGTGGCTACCAGCAAAGATATTCAACTGTGGGAGCACAGGTAACACCATTCCTATACCCTCACCCAATGTCAACACACACAGCACTCCAACGGAGGTCACTGAATAGTGATCAAGAGCGGACATACTGGGCAATTTTTCTCCTGAATAACTCCCAAAATCGGGGTAGCGAAGCCAATTGGGGGGTGGGGAGGGGTTAACCCTCCTGGTCTATATGGCTCAACCACTTACTGTGCAAAACATCTGCACCGTGGGGGAAACTTCTATGATTCTGATTTAATCTAAATTATGAATAATGTTATGCAAATTGGGTTCCCATTACATCAATAGGACGGCGATTGGATTTTAACTTGGGCCTGAGTGGGTGAAACCACTGTGGAAGAGCAGGACTGCTTCTAAAAGGAAAGTCATGGTCTACCATGCCCCATCCACTGGCCAGTTGCTGCTTTCCACCCGTTTGGGCTGGGCAGCTGATTGCTGTGTGCAGATCAGGACTGGGTGTTTAAAAAAAAAAAGAACCTAGGCCTCAAACATAGCTCCGCAAGTGTGTTTTTTTTTAACTCATTCTGTTCTGCTTGGCTGAAACCATCAGAGAGTTTAAATTCAATCCCAGAACTACAATCAGGCCCAGCAATGGCTGAAAAGTCATTCATATTTTAAGACAGAAAGCCGCAAGGTTAAGCTTTTATCAGGGTCAGAAGGAGAATGTGTGAAAATAGGTAGGAGTTATTTTGTTTCAGTTAAATAGGGCAACATACTGATGTGGGGAAAGGTAGCACATTCATTATTTTGTATTATTGTGTAAAGACAAGTTGTATTGATTGAAATTGATTAATCCAGTTATAACTGTTGTTCTGTATGTTCACATGATGCAAAGTAAGACAGTTTAACAACTTGGAATCTGGCCTCTTTGTTTTCGCAGTCCACCTTCAAGAAGATTAAAGAACCTCACTTGCGCAGATATGAATATCCAATTAAGATCACAAGGGGCAAACTATTCTTCCACCTTGAGTTACACTATTGTATAGTTAAATACTGGTCAATGCAGGCACACTCCTGAATGGAAGATGCTCAGACTACTTTCAGGAGTGATTAGCCTTGCTGTACCCAATACAGTATCTGAGGCAATACCCTGGGCGTTTTGACATTAACAGTGTTAGTCTCACTGATCCTGCGATACATAAAAACAGTAACAAACCACTCCTGTCCTATGATCCCTGTATTGAAATGCAGTCTGTGCTTGCTTTTCTCAGGTGTCCTGTTCAGTGTGGAGGTGATGTCATCTCATTTTGCGGTGCGTAACTATTGGAGAGGCTTCTTCGCTGCTACCTGTGGCGCGTTCATGTTCCGACTTCTTGCTGTGTTCAACAATGAACAAGGTAAACACCACATTATGCCACTGCCTGGGAGGGCTGCAAACCTCTCCGCCACATCCGCTAGAATTCTCCATTTTGCTAATTTTGACAGGTTAATTCTGATGGCCTCAACATTGGAAACACCCTTCAATCCACAAATGGGCAAATGAGACAAGGTTGACATATTTATCCAATTGTAAATGCAAAGATTTAAGAAAGTGATTCAGGAGTAAGGTACATAACATTGATTTCACAGGTAGCAGGGTTAATTTTGACTTTTGCTGATCATGTAAAATGATGATACTAGATCAGTCAACCCTCATTTATCTCTCCCAAAACATTAACTATTTCCAACACTACACCAGGTGAGTACTTGATTTCAACAATGGAGGAAATCCAAAGAGCCAGCACAGGCATGATGGGTCAAATGGCCTCCTTCCATGCTGTAAGATTCAATGATTCTGAAATGAATAGGGAAGGATGATAAAGCCCCTCAGGAACCTATTGTGACCAGATGCTCCCCACGAGTGTCATGTGTGGAATAGCTTGAAGCATCTGCTGTGAGCCATCATGTAGACCTGGACAAGTGACAGTAGGCATTGCCCTTGAAAGCACAGAGCCCACAGAGCCAGACAGGGTTCCTGCTTCTAATTGTCATTGCTGGGCATGTGGTCAGATGCTGGGTGAGGGCATAACTAGGTTTTGCCTGTAATGTCCTCCACAGTTGGATAGCCTGCCCGAACTCACTGCCATTGCTTACATGTGAATAATGTCCACTTGCGCGAGGTACCACTGTCTGCGGAATTGTATCTGTGGGGATATCAGTTTCTCCATGAGGGGAAGAAAGACAGGAAAGTTGGATAGCAGCCAAATCAGAAATCGAAGGAAGTGTCCCAGCAACATGGAAAGCAGGTCAGATCACTGCCTGCTCCATATCTTTGCTTTAAGGCTAAAATGTACTCCTAATTTTCTTTTCTTTCTTTTCCCTGCAGAAACTATCATTGCTCTTTTCAAGACAAAATTCAAAGTTGACTTCCCGTTTGATTTACCAGAAACATTACTCTTCATCATCCTTGGGTGAGGTGCCTTTGCAGCTTTATCTTGTGTGTATCTATTTAAAAGATGTAATGGTAATAAAATCAATGGCAGCTATAGCTTCTTATTTACATGCCATTTCAGAGTGGCACACAAGCTATCACACAGACTATTTAGGTTTGCATTCACCATACAATGTTACATGGGCACCGAGAGTATCATTTGTTTATGCAGAGCGTTAAGGTTGAATAATACTGAATGCCAACTGGAAGGTAGATTAAAAGTTAATTTTAAAATAAATATTTGTTTCATGGGATGTGGGCATGCTGGCAAGGCCAGCATTTGTTGCTGATCCCTAATTGCCCTTGAGAAGGTGGTGGTGAGCTGCCTTCTTGAACTGCTACAGTCTATCTGGTGTGGGTACTCCCACAGTGCCATTAGGGAGGGAGTTCCAGGATTTTGATCCAGCGACAGTGAAGGAACGGCATTATATTTCCAAGTCAGGATGGTGTGTGGCTTGGAGGGGAACTTGCAGATGGTGGTGTTTCCACCTGTCTGCTGCCCTTGTCCTTCTAGATGGTAGAGAAGAATACAAAAGCAGGGATGTGATGCTGGAACTGTATTAAACTCTGGTTAGGCCACAGCTGGAGTATTGCGTGCAGTTCTGGTCACCGCATTACAGGAAGGACATAATTGCTCTGGAGAGAGTGCAGAGGAGATTTACAAGAATGTTGCCAGGACTTGAAAGTTACAGCTATGAGAAAAGGTTGGATCGACTAGGGTTGTTTTCCTTAGAACAGAGGAGGCGGAGGTGTGACTTAATTGAGGTGTACAAAATTATGAGGGGCCTCGATAGAGTAGACAGGAAGGACCTGTTACCCCTAGCAGAGAGACCAATTACCAGGGGGCACAGATTTAAGGTGATGGGAGAAGGATTAGAGGGGACGTGAGGAAAAACTTTTTCACCCAAAGGGTGGTGGGTGTCTGGAATTCATTACCCAGATCGGTGGTGGAGGCAGAAACCCTGAACTCATTTAAAAAGTACCTGGACCTGCACCTGAAGTGCTGTAACCTGCAAGGCTACGGACCAGGTGCTGGAAGGTGGGATTAGATTGGGCAGCTAGTTTTTTCAGCTGTCGCAGACATGATGGGCTGAATGGCCTCCTTCTGTGCCATACCTTTTCTATGGTTCTGTAGAGGGTCTGGAAGGTGCTATCGAAGGAGGCATGGTGAGTTGCTACAGTGCATCTTGTATATAGTACACACTGCTGCTGCTGCACCTTGGTGGTGGAGGGAGTGAATGTTTAAGGTGGTGGATGGGGTGCCGATGAAGCGGGCTGCTTTGTCCTGGATGGTGTCAAGCTTCCTGAGTGTTGTTGGAGCTGCACCCATCCAGGCAAGTAGAGAGTATTCCATCACACTCCTGACTTGCACCTTGTAGATGGTGAACATGCTTTGGGGAGTCAGGAGGTGAGTTACTCGCTGCAGAATTTACAGCCTCTGACCTGCTCTTGTAGTCACAGTATTTATGTGGCTGGTCCAGTTCAGTTTCTGGTCAAATTAATGCCAGCAAAAGACTGCACCGAACACTGAAATAATAAGTCGATCATGATTCTTAAACATTCTCCAAGGGACACATCTTAACAAATAAATCTTAGCACATCCGGCAATAATGTTAGAATATTACTCTGTCACATGCACCATAACATCACCGAGCTTAAAACGATGCGATTCTTCCAGTGAAAGCAAAAAAGGAATGGCAAAATACATTCGCAGTAATCTCAGCATAACCAAAGAAACAGACCTTTCTGACTCACTGACCTTGATGCAGTTGTGAAAACAGGGCCCTCACATCCTGAAACTGCGATTTCATTTTGTTGCTTGGGTTTGGACCTGTTTGTTGGTTCATTATCTGCTTTTCAAGGTAAAGGGGGATGGTGCTGAAAATAGAACTTTTTGTTCTCTTGTACTCACATTGTTACACCCAAGACAGATAATGGCTGACAGTATTACACTCTTGACAGGAATGATAAATCAGATACTGGCAGTACCCTATTCAGGATGGGTATGACAAAGTAAGGCACTGACAAATTCACACTCAGAATAGGTGTGGCACACTAAGGGCAGAATTTTGTGAGGCCAGCAGGAGTGGGGATGGAGGTGTGAGGTGGGGGGTCGGGGGCAAAAATTGGGATCGACGTGCTCACCCGGAAACTCGACGATGTGACGTGGGTTCCGGATTTTGTCAGCGGCGGGAAAGCTCCAAGGCAACGTTGCTGCCCCGACGTGGCAGGACTGCAATTTAAATTGCTGAACAGCTTGTTGTAATACATTCGCATTGAACTGATCACAATTTAAAGGTTGGTGGGAGGGGGGGGAATCGCGTGCCTTTTGATCCCCGGCCGTTTAAAGGTAGCGGGACCGAGGCGAGGCCTCAGTGCTACCACGGGAAAGCAGTTATGGGGAGCAGTGAATAGGGGAAGGGAGGGAGCGGAGGCCCTTGTCAGCCTCCACTGCTGGGTATTCTGCCCGGGTGGGCTCATTCACAGGTGCCAGGGTCCAGTGGCCATAATATTGGGTGACAGGGCCAGATGAGCTACATCTCTGGTGACAAGGCTGGGTGGGCATAGTATCGGGTGCTGAGCTTTCTGCAAGGGTGGGCACTGAGGGACATTAGTGCGTACTCCAAGGGGAGTAGCAATGGGAAAGGTGCCAAGGCAAGTTCGTCTCTGCAAGGATAGCACTACTGATCAGCTGGCATGGGTCTCATACACCCCATTTTTATGGACCCGCATGCCATGCAGCAGCGGCTCAGATGGAGAGAAAGCCTAGATGCAGCTGTGCCTGCCTGTGAAGCTCCGAGAGGAGAGTGGCAGCAGCCAGCCACGCCAAGGAGGGTTCACCTGCACTAGAAAGTGTACCAGACTACAGCTACCTCCAAACGTCCGAACAGCAGTGTCAGTGAAGACTGTGGCTCTCCAGGGAGGTTGGCACCTACTTATACGCCATGCTGCAGTACAAGTTGCAACCTAATGGCTTTGGTGGACAACCAATGTCCGTAGCCCTGAGGATCGCCATGGCACTCAACTTTTATACGTCTGGCTCCTTCCAGGGATCCATCGGGGACATGTGTGGGATCTCCCAGGCTGCAGCCCACCGCTGCATCAAGGAGGCGACCAATGCTCTGTTCAAGAGGGCTGGTGATTATGTGCTCAACTGGACCAACCCTGACAGTCAGGCCAGGTAGACCATCGGCTTCGGGGCATTACTGAATTTCCCTGGGTGCAAGGTGTGATTGACTGCATGCATGTGGCCATCAAGGCTCCCACAGAGCAGCCAGCCGCCTTCATCAAGAGGAAGGACTTCCATCAATGTTCATCTGGTCTGCGACCACAAAAAGCATTTCCTGCAGGTGTGTGCCCACTTCCCAGGAAGCAGCCATGGTGCCTACATACTTCGACAGCCCCAGGTACCACAGCTTTTCAGGCCATCACTTCCCCCTCCCCCTCACCCCCCCCAACTACCACTTGCCTTCAGGGATGGATTCTCGGGGGCAAGGGCTTCCCATTGAAGTCATGGCTACTCATGCCTCCAAGGAACCCTCACAATGTAACAGAGGAGAGGTACAACACTTGCCATGGTTCCATCCGAGTGAGGGACTTGTGTAATGTGGTGCTCTGCACAATCTAGCACTGCAGAGTGAGGAGGCCTTGCATAAAGATTGCCAGTCCTCAACTGTCTAGGAGGACATGGAGAAGGCTAATGAGCAGGCAGCACTGGATATTGAACCCTTTGCACCGGAGGCCAGGCACATTGAGAGACCCTCAAGGGGAGGCAAGAGATAATCTCATACTTACCCGCTTCCTGCCACCCTGATGGCCTCTCAAAGTAAACTCTATCTCAGTTCTGTGCCTAACGCCCAGCTTCACCACATGCTCTGGCACATCTGAGATGCTTACCAATGGCGGCCTGTGTCTACACTGGCAGTCCATTGAGGGAGCAAGGGTGAAGGCAACATCTCCCAATTCAGGCATGAAAAAGTGAGCATTTCACAATGATGAATGTGAACTGTATTTATAACAAAAGTGCAAAAAACAATCTAATGTCAAATAGAAAACATCCGTGATCCTCAAGTGCGAATAGGTGCTCTTTATACATTTACAAGTGCTTCTATGAAGTGTGAACCCAGCACTAGCAGCAGCTGGGATGGAGGCAGGCTGCTGATCAGGTTGTCCCTTGGCCTGGGATGACTTTGGTGGACATCCTCTGGACGTCTGAGGCCAGGAGGGCCCCAGCTGGCTGTACCTCAGTCGTCGCGCCTACTGGAGCTGGGCTCACTGGCAGAGGGCCTGATGAGCCAGTGTCCACACTGACAGCCCACTGAGGGGAGACCCCAGATGTGGAGGTCTGCCTCTCCTCCTCCCTTTCAAGGCTCACCTGAACCTCCCTGCTGACCAGAGAAGAACGAAGACCTGGAGAAGACTCTAGGCACCTTGTCTTTCTCTCGCCTTGCCACTGCTGCGTTGAGCTCATGGCCAAGGTAATGGGTGTGCAGGTCTGCGTGCATCTGTGGGATCTGGCTCTCCATTACGGTCATCAACCTTTTGATGAAGCAGCATGCCTGAGACATGGCAGCACTAATGACATGGATGGACCCCTCCATCATCTGCTTATGGCTGTGCATTGCCTCTGCATCTCTGCCAGATGTTGCCTTACCTATCTCCGCAACTCCACTAGAGGCTTGTCATCAGCCATGGGCTCAGCATGGGCCTGGCCACCCACAGTCCTCCGACTGTCAGTGGCCACGGCTATTACAGCCTCCGTCAGCTGCTCAGTGCTCTCAACAGCTTGTGACCCTGAATCTAAGCCCGAATGCCCGAGGTGGAAGTATCTGCACTAGTGGAAGGTGCAGCAGAATGATGTGATGGTGCACCCTCTGACTGCTCCTCCTCCTCAGAGGTCGACAGCTGGCCCCCTGTCACAGTGCCAGCATTAGCCTCCTGTAGACGATGACCTGCATGAGAGAACGCATTTGTGGGTTGGGTTATGCACTTCTCGTCATGCCAACCGTGCATAATGTGGATCTCCAGAAGTGTGGTGGAGGGCAAGTGAACACAATCCTCACTCTCTCGTGCGGGCACTCCTGTCTCACCATCTGCTGCCCCGGGCCCCCGCTAGCTCCAGTGCCTCTTCCTCAGCCGACGATAGAGGCTGGCTATCTGGGATGCCCCTGCTAGTCCTCAAGGTCTCCCTCATGTTGCGGGCCCATTTGTCCTGCAAGTGGAAAGAGGGACATGGTAAGACTTTGCAGGAAGAGCAGCAGAACAGTTATGCTAGTGGCAGCCCCTTGTCCTCTGATGGGGTTTCCTACATGGCTTCTCCCCAGGTTCGCTTTCAGGGGACACAATGGGGGTGAGCTGTGAAAGAAGTCAGCCTATCACCAAGATGCAGTCATGATGTGGTGATGCCTAACCCCCTTGCCAGCGCCTCTGTGGTCACTCAGTCTCCATGTCGTGCTCCCTCCCACGTAGCCACATGCAAGCTCCAAAGATGAGAGACGTATGGAGGACTCACCTTGGCAGAGCGAAGGAGGTCATTGACTCTCTTGCAACACTGGACCCGGTTCTGTGGGATGACCTCCTCTGTGATCTCCATGCAGTCTTGCTTGGTCAGGTGGGAGAATCTCTTTTGGCCATCCCTTGGAAAGAGGACCTCACGCCTTTTCCTAGCAGCCTGGAGGAGAATCTTCAGGGAGGCATCACTAAACCGTGGGGCCACCCAGTGTCTTCCCTCTGCCATGGTGCCAGGTCACTCTGACTCCATCCCAATGGGGATAAGGTAATGTACTGACAATATCAGACGCAGGCCACATGTGATGCGCTGAGGTACTGATATTAACACAGTGAGGTCGACTCTGTTATTGATAGGTCACTGTTAAGCATGTTACCATTTTGGGTTTGCTGCACTCTGATGGACAGTGCAACTGAAGCAGTTTCCTAGAATTGCTGCACTACCTGATTATATGTAGCACAGTTCTTTATATCTGAAATATTACTGTCGTTGTTTAGTTTAGAAAATAACTTCTATATCTGCTTATTGTTATTAGGATCATCTGTGGCATGCTGAGCTGTGTCTACCTGTTCTGTCAGCGCTGGCTGCTGGGATATATCAGGAGAAATGCTTTCATCCTGAAACTTGTGGCAGCAGAGTAAGATTACAATACAATCCTTACAGTTTTCACGGAGCGAAATATGATAATAGACACGAAGATCAGTCCTGAGAATATTTCTAGAGATGTGGAAAAAGTAGGAAGTCATTTGCAACTATTTGCAGCCAAAGGGTAATAGAGTTGTGGAATAGGTTACCTGGGAAGACCATCAAAATGGGCAGTATAAATGATTTCAAGACGCAATTATGGGACTTAATTTTCTGTAGAAGAGGAATAGTTCAAGTATTTATGTAAAATTCCTCAATATTTAATGCAGCTGTTTAAAATAAATTCATGTGTTAATGAGGAGACTGGGGGCTGAAGTTTTCCAGCTCTCAAAAACTGCAGGCGCATGCACGGGAATTGCTCCGCGGAGCAGCCCCGATATTTAGCGCAGCGGTTCATTTACATGGCCGGCATAGAGGGGAGCGGGCACTCCGTCCTTGGCAACAGTGTCCAGCGCCACCGCGCAGGCGCCATTTTTAAAGGGCTTCAAGCCCTTCCAAATCATTGAAATTTTTTAGGTTGTAGGGGACATAAAATTAAAAAGAAATATTTAATAAAAGTTTCAATCTCCTCTCCTACCCCCTCACGACTGAACAATTTCGTAATTGCCGTCCCCCCCCAAATAAAACTTAACTATTGATCCCGACCTTTCTCCCCGAAAGTTTACAACCTTCTGCCTTCAACCTCTTCCCACCATCCCCTCCACCAATCGCAATGGTTTTCCATGCGCTCGGACCCCCCGCCCTGAAAACCTACCCTCTCCGCCCTCCCAACCAGTATTCCGCCTCAGATCTCCGAACAGAGATCTGAAGGCACAGGAGTTTCGGCAAGCAGCCGCAATATCGCAGTGGTACGGCCGGTGTGATGATGTAAGCATTTATTCATTAATCTATATAAATTAACATATTTTAATTATATTCCCGCCACCAACTGGCAGGGGGCTGCCACGTGGCCTCGTCACCGCCATTAATATGGGGCACGCCTTCAGAGCGTCAAGGCCTGTGGCGGGCCTCTCCCAGAGATATTTTCTGAGCCCCACTGCCATGACCCCCAACATCAGGGGGCTGGTAAATTTCAGCCCCGGGTCGATATTCTGTAGAGTTTAGAAGAATGAGAGGTGATCTAATTGAAGCATACAGAATTCGTACAGGGCTCAAAAGGGTAGATTCAGGAAGGATGTTTCCCCTGGCTCGGTGGGGGGGTGCGGTCTAGAATCCCCCCCCCCCCCACCTCCCCTGCAGAATAAGGGGTAGGCCATTTAGGACTGAGATGAGGAGGAAATCCTTCACTCAGAGGGTGGTGAATCTTGGAATTCTCTACCCAAGATGGCTGTGGAAGCTCAATCATTGAGTATATTCAAGTCAGAGATCGATAGATTTCTAGATATTAAAGATATCAAGGGATACCGGGTAGTGTGGGAAAATGGCGTTGAGGTAAAGGATCAGCCATGATCTAGCTGAATGGTGGGGCTGACTCGAGGGGCTGAATGGCCTACTATTTCCTATGTTCCTATAATTTTAATATAGCACACAAAGTAATATTATGCAAATGAAGAGCCAGGGCACTACTAGAGAAATTTAAACCCCTCCATCTGATTCTAGAGAGAGTAAAGGTTGAGAGATCTGGCAAGAATGTGAGTAAAAAGCATTATAGCATCATGGAGTGAAGCAGTACAGAAATAGGCCATTCCGACAATCAAGTTTCTCTGTTTTTTTCCACCAGCTACCTGGTCTGTTCCCACTCTCCTGCTCACTCTCTATACCATTTCGAGTTCCTCCTTTTTTCAACAATTCTCTTTTAAAAGAGTTTATGGACTCTGCTTAAACAACTGTATGTTGCAGAGAATTCTACATTCTAACCACCTTCTGTGTAAAAATAATAAATTCTAACCTACCCTTTATTTCTTTCTGTTTCTCTGTTTATGCTCTCATTGTCAGGTCATCAATCAGTGGAAAGAATCTATCAATATTTACCTTGTCATAACCTTGAAAACCTCTATTAACCTTAACCTTCTGAGCCCTAGTGGAAAAGCTCCAACATCCCAAGTCTCTTGTCATAACGGGAATCACTTATTTCTGGTTACATCCTGTTGAGTGAAATTTGCAGTTTCCATTCTTTCCTTTGATGGGATACCCAAAACTGCATCCAAGACTCCAACTGCGACTAAAGTAAGGTCTTGTACAAGTTCAACTTTACTCTTTTGCTTTTGTAATGCTGTGCCTCTAGATACAAACCTGAGGATATGATCCATGCAAAAGACTTGTTGCATCTGATGATTATTTCATTTTTATAGAAATTCTTGAGAAACCTTGGGCTGGATTTTCATTATGGAGGTTGGAAACAGGAACCAAGTCTGATTTTGGGTCAGAAATCTTCCTCCTGTGGGAAACTGATTCAGATTGCAATTTTCAAATGGTTAAGCCTTTAATTGGTATGAAGATGGGGTTCCTGTCCTGTTGGAGCCAGTGGGATTTAAAATGGCAGTGGGTCAGTTCAAGTGTGAGACTCATCACTGAGGCTGCTGGTTGTCATGAGGGAGAGATCTGCCTTCCACAGCACCAAATGGAAGCAAGATGTCACAGGATTGCTGGAGGCCAGGCGCTAGGGGCAGGGGAGACCCTCTCTTCATCGATGCCTACCTGGATCTAATGTTGGAGGCTGTGTGGGAGAGGGTGGCAGAAGGAGGACCCGTTGTCCTGCTGAGCGGGTGGCATTGGTTGTTTTGCCTCTCTGCCTTTGTCTGGGACTCCGTAGAGGGGTCAGTAGCCATCTCTTCAAGGGATTTCCCTTGTCCCCTTGAATGCATCCACACACTGGGGGATGGAGTGAAGATCCGAGGCTGCCTGGACTGGCGGATGATGAAGGAGTCATGGCAGCTGCCAGGAAAGCGAGTGCACACCGAGGAAGCAGACCAGTTGGACGTTGAGGGAGTGGAAGACCATCCTGTTGATGGATCTGACTGGCCAGTCACTGGGTGCCTGAATGGCCACATGGGTGCAAGAGATGATGTCCTGCACTTGGTGGAATCCAGCAATGGAGGCTGAACCCAATGCCCTCTGTGCCTGTGCAGGCCCATTTATGTCAAAGTTAATGCCTTCCTGAAAAGGTTATCTGTGACCTGCCTGATGGCCTGATGGGCTGCCAACTGCGGGATGCCACCTAGGTCCACAGTTGATCCCCGGAACAAGCCAATTGCACGGGGACTGCCATGAGGGCTGTGAGACCTCAGGTCATTGTAGATCAGAGCACACAGGTCTGAGACCATCTTCCTAGATAGCCGCAGCCTCCTACAGCACTGGCGCTCTGTCATTTGCAAGGAGATGACTCTTAGGCAGTAGACCAGATGCCTTGGGTAGTGCCTTCTTTCCCTTGCAGCACCCGTCCCCTCCCCCCACCCCCGTGCTCTTCTGGCTTCCTGCTGTCCAAGAGGTTGCATCTGCTGCAGCTAATCCTGGCTGCTCTGTCCAATGTCAGAGTGGCCTGTTCCCATCTGAACTCCCTCAGCTGGGCTTTGTACATTTACCAGGCCTTCTCCTGCTGCCCAAGTGATGCCAGCAGCCTCATATCCCTCTCCGGATTCCTACCACTCACCACTGAGAAAAGCAAATCTTACAGCTGAAGCAGCTGAACTTTTTTTTTGAACCTCTGCACTATTTTAGTCAGCGTACCTATAGCCCTCATGGTCCCCCGCAGTGTTCATGACTTGAACATGCTGTTGTGTTCCCCACAAGGCGTCTTTCATGTTCCCAGCCTTTAAAAATTAAAAACTGCTGCTGACAAGCCTTTTCAATGAGCTCAATAGGCAACTAATTGGAGGCGTGCGCCCAACCCATTCCCTGCCTCCTGGCGTCCTTTTAAAAATGGTGTCATGTTCCGGTGGCAGCGGGTGCCCGTGCCAACCTCCGAGAAAGCAATCCTTAAATCCCACTCACCTCCATACCCGCATTCAGTGGGTTTTGAAAATCTGGCCCCTTATCCTTCCAATATTGTAACTGAGACATTTTAATCATTTTTGTTCTGGAAGTGAATCTCAATTAAAGCAACATTCTACAATCTAATAAATATATAAATGATTTATTTGCAGTAAGATGTTAGAAAAACAGAGTTTGATTTTTTTCCAAATGCCTTGAAGTGAGATAAACAATAGATTGCCAAATCTCAGTGTACAGAGCATGATAAACATGACAAATAGACTTCCGATCTGTACTGGAGTAAATCGCACATGTCGGTGCTACACTGTTGAATAAAAAGTGAGGGAATCCATTGGGATTCAGTGCCAGCTCAGCTGGAAGGCTATCTTGAGTTAACTGTATTGCATTGAAACTTGAAATGTTTCCAAATAAATGCAGAGTGAGGGATCAGCCTAGTTGTCTTCCAGTGTTCATTACTAGACAGTCACAGTGAGAGCAGATTGTACTCTCTCAGTGGGAAAAGTTCTCTGACAGATCATTCATCCCTTTCTATTTACTTAGACCATTCACATGAAAATGACTAAATTGGTGTTTGGTTGGGCTAGTTGGTGATATAATTGTTCAAACCTTTTTAGATTAATGAATGAGACTTTGGCTAATATCTGAATAATTTTCAATCAACAGGAAAGCAGTTTACTCTGGACTTGTGACCTTATTTTTGGCATCCATCACCTTCCCTGGTAGTCTGGGGCAGTTTATGGCATGCAGGGTAAGTATTGATGAACATGAAGCATTTTTCAACCTTGTAGTCAGATTCAGTGTCACTTCCAAATAATATATAGAATAGGGCAGAAACTGAACTTTATTTAGTTTATTTTCAGTTCCATACCACCTGACTTAGTGGGCAGAGCAATATCCATATTTGCTGGCAGTCCAGTATGTGTCGGGTAGTATGTGTGCTTCAATGTCTCTGACAGACCAGTATCTTGCGTGCAGAGCCCGGCCCGATCTTCCTGGCAGCGGTGAGGCATTGTGATGGCCTTCCTGCCGCCGGGAGACGGGACCATAATTTGAATATTTAAATCAATTAAAATAATTAATTTAAATAAAGCTACCTCACCTCCTGCTGTCCTGCTGTGATCTTTGGCCCGGTGGCCGGCACTCCCGTGCCTTCGGATCCTCGTCTGGGGAAACGAGGTGCCACACTGGTGGGGAGGGAGGAGGAGATAAGTTTCTCAGTGCGGGGGGTGGGGATGTGGTCAAATTAACCTCATGGGTGCAGGGGATGGTGGGAAGGGCAATAGTTGAAGTTTGTGCCGTTGTGGGCGGGGCGTTGAAAGGTCAGATGGTAAAGGTAAGTGTTTTTTTTGGGGGGGGGAAAGGGAAAATAAATAATTTAATTGTTATAGTGGGGAGGGAGAGGGGCAAAAGAGATGTATTTATATAATTTCATTAAATATTTCTTTAAATATTTAAATTTCCTGGTAGGCCTGACAGCATTTAAAAATGGCATCAGCACCTGCACACAGGCAGCTGACACCATTGCTGGTGATGGACAGCGCCCCCCCCCCCCTCATGTGATCAGGGTGGGGCGGCCCGCCGTGGCTATTTAAATGAGCTGCCACGCTTGGAATCGTGGCGGCTCTTTGGTTTGCAGCCCATATGGATGGGCCGCCATTTTTTTAGGCCGCCACCGAAATCGGCAGCGGGCTTATAAAATTCAGCCCAATTGATTTAACCATATCTATACTTGTTGGAGATTGTTGATTTATGGACCCTTAGACTGCAAAATCTGACTCTGTAGTTTCCTTTCTCTCAGTGTTACAGGTGCTGTTTTGGGTGCAAAATGATGTCTGTGCCACGTGTGCAGATTTCTGGTGCTGATACCATTTTGGTGAGGGTGTTAGTGCATTTGTTAAGAGCATGTGTCGAATGTATGCAGAGTAGACATATGGTGATGTCAATAACGCTGATTTGGCTATAGCAGTGCCATTTTTGACCTCAACACTACAGCTAATGCCCTTAACCTCGCATAGCTGAACATACATTCAGCAGTACATAGGACAACCCCCAACCATCCATCTACACCACCAGCACTATTTAAAGGGGTCATCAACTACCTTTAGGTTAGATTCTGATTGATTTCTACCGGCTGCTGCTGAGTTTGTAGAAGTGCAGTGAGTTTTCTACTGCTACTTAACATTGGTAAGCCATGGTTTCCTCACCTGATCAATATGGTGATCCATACCGGAAGTGCATGTACGTGAACCACAGGTGAGGAGAGGGTCACGCTCAGTTGTTCTATCCTCTATAGTTGGCCTGCTTGCTGGCAGTTAGCTAAGGTTAATGATTTTTGGAGAGGCAGGAGCACCGACTGAACCATACTTCAGTGAAGGAGTCAACATGTGCTTATCTGTCCCACGAATGAAATGGTCTAACTTTCACATTGTTCTGACTCTATAATGTTACGACTGATACGGGAGGAGTGCATTGTTTATTCTAATCCCACTTCTCCACAGGTCACAACATTTAAATTTTCCCACTTACCGATACAGTCAATCATAGACTCTATTTTTCCCAGAACAAAACACACCAACCCGGTTTCTTTAATGAACAACAAAATTATCCATTTATTATAAAACAAGTCTTAACCAGTAATGCAGTAAAACATAAACACGGAGATCGAAATTTTAATGTTCCCATTTTACCTTAGCCCCTCACACTCACACACATACACTGGTTAACCAGAAAAATAAAAGAGATTTTTGTTCAGAGCTCTGTTACAGACAAAAAAAAAACACTTGGGCTGAATACTTGCTCATTCTTGAAGAAAACAGCAGATGAGATATGCTGTGTTCCAAATCTGGCATACAGTCTAGCCTTCGAGTACACGTAGACAGGTCACTGGGATCTTTTAGAACAGTTCTTCTCAGGCTGTGTTGAGAATTAATGTAGCAGGCTTTTCTTTAAACATTCATCAGGAATCTGGTCTCTTCCTCCATGACACTTCTTCAGCAGCAGGAGCTAACTTTATCTCACTCCAGAAGGTAAACACACTGACACTACAACCAAAAGCTTGCGAGTTTGCTGCTCTCTCAGGTGCACACTGCTGCTCCTGAGCTTGTCCTATCAAGGGATGCGCGACTGACTTCTCTGTCCACATCTTCCCCAATTACCAGGGTTTCTGTTCTATTTTTAATTTGTGTCATGTGACAGCCAGTAAACATTGCTACCAAACTAGTTCTTCCAGTGTCCTCTTGATGACCCTCTTTTTAAAAAAAAAAGTCCAACATTTCATCAGTTTGACTATGAATTCCTCAAAAAAATATTTTAAACAAAAAACAGAAGCACTTTCATAACAATAAAAGGGAAATGAAGAAATGACTTCTGCATAGAAAGGATAATCTTTGACTGCATTGTTTCTCCCTTGCAGCTCACCATGAAGGAACTCCTCTCTTCACTCTTTGATCACCGCTCCTGGGGTGTGCTCTCTCAGAATGTAACGTTTAACATCCATGCAAGAGTAGATCCTGATAATCTCTGGATTGAGTGGTGCCACCCAACCTTCACTTTTTTTGGGACACTCCTGTTCTTCTTATTCATGAAGGTACGGTGCGGCTTTCACTCCCAGTATTAAAATGCTGCACGTCATTAATTGCTGAGCCAACATGAATTTTAGTGATTCAATGTCCAGGACACATACGTCTGTGATTCATTGCATTTATGAATAGCCTCCACATTGAGCCTTGAACATACAACAGGAAACCAACCCAGTTAGAGGTTTAGTGCTAGGCTGATTCTGCATTATTTTCCCTCTAGTTTTGGATGCTGATTCTTGCGACCACAATGCCAATGCCAGCTGGATATTTCATGCCTGTGCTTATATATGGTAAGTTCAAGAAATAAATCTTCATCCTAGTTGAGGTGTGCACTAACTGTACACAACAGAACAGTACTTTAAAATCAATAGTAATCTTGAAACCACCTGAATCTGAACCTGTGCCTTTCTTTATAAATATTTACTGCATTTGCGACTCTGAAACATAGAAACATAAAAAATTTATAGCACAGAAGGAGGCCATTTGGTCCATCCTGCATGTGCAGGCTGCAAAAGAGTGATCCAGCCTAATCCCACTTTCCAACTCTTGGGGGGGAGAGTTTTACACTCTCCCCCATGGCGGGTTTGCAGGCGGGGAGAGCATAAAATTGGGTGGGATGGTGGCGGGGTGGGGGGTAATGGTTCCCGCCTCTGCCAAAATTTAGTCTGGGGAGGGAAGGCTTGTGAATGGCCTTCCCACCCCGCTGCCAATTGAGGCCCTTAACTTGGGCAATTAAACTTCAATTAAGGGCCTCTTCCTGCCGCAGCTGCAATTAGCCATGCGGCAGGCGGCCCCGTTGCTGCACGGCAAGCACGGCACGGGAAACAGTGCAGGTTGCTTCCTGGCTCCGGGGGTTTGGGGAGGCCCTCGTTTAAAGGCACTTAATGCCTAAATGAGGGACCCAGCATCGAGAAAGAGGGGGGTGCTGAGAACCACCCCCCTGCCCTTGCTGCCGTCTCCCTTCCGCCTACCACCGCGAGCCCCACCCCGCAAGACCCCTCCTGCCCTGACCTACCTGAGGCCTGGTTCCATTGATGCTCCTCGGCCTCCGGTAGGTGCTCCTCCAGCAGCAGCCACCGCCTCTGTGGTGGCGCTGCAGCTGCCAGCCTCTGATTGGCTGGTAGGTCTCCAAGGGCGGGCCATCCAATGACGAGCTCCTTGGTCTTGTGGAAGGCCTGCAGCTGTCTACTTAAGTGCCTGATTGGCATTAGATTCGATGGGCCTTCCGGAGAAGAGGCGATGGGGGGATCTCAGCATCGCTTTTTCCAGATGTCAAGTCCCCCGCCACCAGGATAAAATTCCCCGCTTGGTCTGTAGCCCTGCATATCCAAGTATTTTTTAATTGCGAGGAGGGTTTCTGCCTCTGCCACCCATTCAGGCAGAGAGTTCCAGAACACCACCATCCCCCACTCTCTGGGTGAAAAAAAATTCTCCTCAACCCCCCGTACTCCTTCTGTTAATTACTTTGAATCTATGCCCCCTAATTATTGACCTCTCTGCTGAGCAAAATAGGTCCTTCCTAGCTTCCTCTATTCCGAAGAAAACAATTCCAGCCTATCTAATCTTTCCTCATAGCTAAAATTCTTCATTCCTGGCAACATCCTCTAAATCTCCTCTGTAGCCTCTCTACTGCAATCACATCGTTCCTGTAATGCAGTGACCAGAACTGTACACTGTACTCTAGCTGTGGCCAAACTAGCATTTTATACAGTTCTAGCATAGCCTCCCTGTACGTAGAATTAATTGGTTCAGTTAAATCCCTGCACCACTTGTGATCAAGACAGTTTAATGATTTTTGACAGCAGGGTGTGCATCACATGGTTTAATCCTTACATCTGGCATCAGTCTGGAATGAGCATCTCCTCTTCACAGGCATCCTGGAGTGAAACCCTCTGCCATCTCTGGAGAAATCTCTGCTGTGGAGATGCAAATGCCATCAATGATGAACAGATGGTAGTTTTGTTTATAGAAAAGGAGGGTATGTAGTCTCTCCCTAGGTGACTAGGTGATGTAGCGTTGTCCTCGTGGTTAATTATAGGTAGGGTGATGTACAGCCTCCTTCCAGATTATAGATGGTGTAGGTAGACCCTGCTCCAGGATGGTTACACATGGGGAACATGTAAAGCCTGTCACAGGAGTACCTTACATACGAACATACAAATTAGGAGCAGGAGTAGGCCACTCAGCCCCTCGAGGTTGCTCCACCATTCAGTACGTTCGTGACTGAACTGATTACTCCACGTTCCCACCAACCCCCGATAAACTTTCACTCTCTTGCTTATCAAGAATCTATCTACCTCTGCCTTAAAAATATTCAAAGAATCTACTTCCGCCACCTTTTGAGGAAGAGAGTTCCAAAGACTCACGAGCCTCTGAGAGAAAATTTCTCCTCATCTCTGCCTTAAATGGGCGACACCTTATTTTTAAACAGTGACCCCTAGTTCTAGATTCTCCCACAAGGGGAAACATCCTTTCCACAACCACCATGTCAAGACCCGTCAGAATCTTATATGTTTCAATCAAGTCGCCTTTTATGCTTCTAAATTCCAGCGGATACAAGCCTAACCTGACTAATCTTTCCTCATAAGACAGCCCGCCCATTCTGGTCTAGTAAACCTTTTCTGAAGGCCTCCAACGCATTTACATCCTTCCTTAAATAAGGGGACCAGTACTGTGCACCGTACTCTAGATGTGGGCTCAGCAATGCCCTGTATAGCTGAAGCATAACCTCCCTACTTTTACATTCAATTCCCCTCGCAATAAACAATAACATTTTATTAGCTTTCCTAATTACATGCTGGACCTGCATACTAACCTTTTGTCACTCATGCACTAGGACACTCGGATCCTCTGCATCTCAGAGCTCTGCAATCTCTCACCATTTAGATAATATGCTTTTTTATTCTTCCTGCCAAAATGGATAATTTCACATTTTTTCACATTATACTCCATTTGCCAGGTCTTTGCCCACTCACTTAACCTATCTATATTCCTTTGTAGCCTCCTTATGTCTTCACAACTTACTTTCCTACATATCTTTGTGTCATCAGCAAATTTAGCAACCATACCTTCGGTCCCTTCATCTAAGTTATTTATATAAATTGTAAAAAGTTGAGGCCCCAGCACAGATCCCTGTGGCATACTGCTTGTTACATCTTGCCAACTTGAAAAAGAACCATTTATGCCAACTCTCTGTTTCCTGTTAGCTAACCAATCTTCTATCCATGCCAATATGTTACCCCCTACACTATGAGCTTTTATTTTTTGCAATAATCTTTGATGTGGCACCTTAACAAATGCCTTCTGGAAATCTAAGTACAATATATCCACTGGTTCCGCTTCATCCACAGCACATGTAACTCCCTCAAAGAACTCCAACAAATTGGTTAAACATGATTTCCCTTTCACAAAACCACGTTGACTCTGCCTGATTACTTTGAATTTTTCTAAGTGCCCTGCTATAACGTCTTTAATAATAGCTTCTAACATTTTCCCTAAGACAGATGTTAACCTAACTGGCCTGTACTTTCTTGCTTTTTATCTCCCTCCCTTTTTGAATAAAGGAGTTACATTTGCTATTTTCCAATCTAACGGAACCTTCCCCGAATCTAGGGAATTTTGGAAAATTAAAACTAACGCATCAACTATCTCACTAGCCACTCCTTTGAACACCCTAGGATGAAGTCCATCAGGACCTGGGGACTTGTCAGCCCGCAGCTCCAACACTTTGTTCACTACCACTTCCCTGGTGATTGTAATTTTCTTGAGTTCCTCCCTCCCTTCCATTTCCTGACTTACAGCTAATTCTGGGATGTTACTTGTATCCTCAATAGTGAAGACTGATGCAAAATACCTGTTCAGTTCATCTGCAATCTTCTTATTATCCATTATTTATTCCCCAGACTCACTTTCTATAGGACCAACGCTCACTTTGTTAACTCTTTTCTTTTTTAACTATCTATAGAAACTCTTACTAGCTGTCTTTATATTTCTAGCTAGCTTTTTCTCGTACTCTAATTTTCCCTTCCTATCAATCTTTTAGTCATTCTTTGTTTTTTTTTATATTCTGTTCAATCTTCTGACCTGCCATCCATCTTGGCTTTTTCTTAAGTTTGATACTATCTTTAACTGTTTTAGTTAACCACGGATGGCGGTCCCACCCTTGGAATTTTTCTTTAGAACCATAGAAAAAGTATGGCACAGAAGGAGGCCATTCAGTTCATCGTGTCCGCGCCAGCCAAAGAAACTAGCCGCCCAAACTAATCCCACCTTCCAGCACCTGGTCCATAGCCCTGCAGGTTACTGCACTTCAGGTACATGTCCAGGTACCTTTTAAAATAATTGAGGATATCTGCCTCCACCACCTTTCCTGGCAGTGAATTCCAGACACCCACCACCCTCTGTTTGAAAAGGTTTCTCCTCATGTCCCCTCTAATCCTTCTACCAATCACCTTAACTCTGTGTCCCCTGATAATGCACCTCCCCGCCAGAGGAAACAGGTCCTTGCTGTCCACTTTACCTCGGCCCCTCATAATTTTGTACACGTCAATCAAGTCACCCCTCAGCCTCCTCAGTTCCAGGGAAAACAACCCTAGCCTATCCAATCTTTCTTCATAGCTGCAACCTTCAATCCCGGGCAACATTCTTGTAATTCTCCTCTGTACTCTCTCCAGAGCAATTATGTCCTATCTGTAATGTGGTGACCAGGGCTGTACGCAAAACTCCAGCTGTGGCCTAACCAGCATTTCATACAGTTCTAGCATCACATCCCTGCTTTTGTACTCTATACCTCGGCCAATAAAGGAAAGCAATCCATATGCCTTCTTCACCACTCTATCCACCTGTCCTGCCACCTTCAGGGACCTGTGGACATGCACGCCAAGGTCTCTCGCTTCTTCTACCCCTCTCAATATCCTCCCATTTATTGTGTATTCCCTCGCTTTATTTGCCCTCCCCAAATGCAATACCTCACACTTCTCTGGATTGAGTACCATTTGCCACTTTTCCGCCCACTCAACCAAACTATTGATATCATTCTGGAGTCCATGGCTTTCCTCCTCACTATTAACTACATGGCCAATTTTTGTGTCATCAGCAAATTTCCCAATCATGCCTCCCACATTTAAGTCCAATCATTAGTATATACCACAAGCAGCCAGGGACCCAACACCGAGCCCTGTGGAACACCACTGGAAACCGCTTTCCATTCGCAAAAACATCCGTCGACTGCCACCCTTTCTTTCCTGTCCCTGAGCCAATTCTGAATCCAACCTGCCACCTTGTTGAAATGTATCTGTTCTGTGTATTCTGAAATATCCCCTTAAATGTCTGCCACTGCATCTCTATTGACCTATCCCTTAACCTAATTTGCCAGTTCACTTTAGTTAGCTCCGCTTTCATGCCCTCATAATTGCCCTTATTTAAGTT
Source organism: Heterodontus francisci (assembly GCF_036365525.1). Classification (NCBI taxonomy): domain Eukaryota; kingdom Metazoa; phylum Chordata; class Chondrichthyes; order Heterodontiformes; family Heterodontidae; genus Heterodontus; species Heterodontus francisci. Next base: position 25,405,739 of record NC_090407.1, on the reverse strand, counting down.
TAAAATACTAGTCTTGGACCCACCCTTCTCTCCCTCAAACTGAATGTAAAATTCAATCATATTATGATCACTGCTACCTTGGGGTGTCTTAACTATGAGGTCATGAATTAATCCTATCTCATTGCACAGTACCGGGTCTCATATAGCCTGCTATCTGGTTGGCTCCAGAACGTACTGTTCCAAGGAATTATCCCAAAAACATTCTATGTACTCTTCATCTAGGCTACCTCTGCCCACCTGATTTTTGCAGTCTATATGTAGGTTAAAATCCCCCATAATTATCGGCGTACCTTTCTGACAAACTGTCATTATTTCTTCCTTTATGCACCGTCCTACAGTGTGGTTAATGTTAGGTGCCTGTGCATCACTCCCACAAGTGACGTCTTGCCTTTATCATTTCTCATCTCTACCCAAACTGCTTCTACATCCTGGTTTCCTGAACTTAGGTCATCCGTCTCTATTGTGCTAATACCATCATTAATTTACAGAGCCACCCCTCCACCTTTTCCTAGCTTCCTGTCCTTCTGCAATGCTATATGCCCTTCAATATTCAGGTCCCAATCTATGTCATCCTGCAGCCATGTCTCTGTAATGGCTATCAGATCGTACTTATTTATTTCTATTTGCACTCTCCGTTCATCTGGTTTTGTTTTGAATGCTATGTGCATTCAGATACAGAGCCTTTAGTTTTGTCCTTTTATTATTTTTGTAACTTCTAGCCTTATCTGTTGATTTACTCTTAGATTTGTACGCTATTTCCCTACCTGCCACTGTCTGTTTATCATTTCCTATATCAATACCTTTCTCTCTTGCCTTCTCTCTACCCCTTGATTTACCATATCTTCCCAAATTTGATCCATTTCCCCCATTATTCAGTTTAAAACCCTCTCTACCTTCCTCGTCATGCAGCTCGCTAGAACACCGGCCCCAGCACAGTTCAGATGTAGACCATCCCAACGGTACAGCCACTACTTTCCCCAGTCCTGGTGCCAGTGCCCCACAAACCGGGACCCACTTCTACCAGACCAGTCTTTGAGCCAGGCATTAATTTCTCTAATCTTATTTGCCCCATGCCAATTTGCACGTGGCTCAGGTAATAATCCAGAGATTATTATCTTTGAGGTTCTGCTTCTTAATTTGGTGCCTAGTTCCTCTTACTGACTATGCAGAGCCTCTTTCCTTGTTCTGCCTATGTCATTGGTACCTACATGGACCACAACAACTGGATCCTCCCCCTTCCACTGTAAGTTCCTCTCCAGCCCTGAGCAGATGTCCCGAACAATGGCACCGGGCAGCCAACATAGCTATCTAGACTCCCGCTCTTTGCTGCAGAGAACAGTGTCAATCCCCCTAACTATACTGTCCCCTACTACCACTACATTCCTTTTTTCTCCCTCTACTTGAATGGCTTCCTGTACCATGGTTCCATGGTCAGGTTGCTCATCCACCCTGCAGTCGCCACTCTCATCCAAACAAGCTGAAAGAACTTCAAACTTGTTGGGCAATCGCAAAGGTTAAGGCTCCTGCACTCCTGCCCTCTGGGTCCCCTTACTTGCCTCAGCTGCAGCCACACTCTCCTGTCCCTAACCACTGACCAAATCAGAAGACCCTACCCTAAGGGGTGTGACCACTTCCTGGTACAAAATGTCCAGGTAACCTTCCCCCTCTCTGATGTGTCACAGTGTCTGCAGCTCGGCCTCCAGCTCAATGACACTGAGCCGAAGCTCTTTGAGCCGCAGATACTTACTCCAGACATGTTTGCCTTGGATCACACTGGCATCCAGGAGCTCCCGCGTGCTGCAGCCATGACACATCACCTGTCCTGCCATCCTTAATGTGTTTCAATTAACAAATTAATTATTTTATTCAATTATTTATTTTATTATCCTTTTTTATATATTTTATTAAGCTTACCACTAGTTCCTTTACTATTTTAAACATTAGGATTAGAATAGACCTTAACCACTTACCAGATACTCACCAAACAGGTAGCTTCTGTGATTTATTTTGTTGGTTTATAAAGCCCGAACACTTATCCCGTGCATTTTGTATTATGTAGGTGCTGTTATAGGTCGTTTAGTAGGAGAAGTTATGGCTCTTATATTTCCTAATGGCATCAAGTCAGAAGGAGTTTTGAACCCGATAATCCCTGGGGGATATGCCCTTGCAGGCAAGTATGTGCTGATCATGCATTTCTTAAATATGTTATCATATTGCCGGTTTACCTTACAAGTCTCCTGATCTGACGTGTAGGACTGAAAATTACTTGTATCCAACTGACTTCTGGCATTGCAGCCAAGTCTTCTAAATGCATTGCTCTATTATCCAGTCTGGAGCAGCCCAGTTGAAAGATTTTCCCACTATATTAGGAGTCCTCTTGGATGAACTGTAGGGTGCATTGTTCTCTGTTTATTCTTCCCCAACATGTACAGTCTTTCTGTCACAATCTCTTATTTAGCATTGATGGCCATTATGGCACCCACTCCTTTGCCAGTCTCACACCCTTAGATATAACTTTTCAGCTAATGGAAGTTCTATCTTGATAGACCACTGTATGATGTTGTAGCCTTTCTCTTCCATAAACTCAAAGAATATGAAGTAAATCTTTTTATCTTGGCAGGAGCAGCAGCATTTTCTGGAGCTGTAACTCATACATTGTCCACAGCACTGTTGGTATTCGAGCTCACAGGACAGATGGCACATTTCTTACCTGTTCTAATAGCTGTACTTGTAGCAAATGCCATAGCACAGAAATTCCAACCTTCCTTCTACGATGGAACCATTATTGTGAAGAAGCTGCCATATTTACCCAAAATACGGAGCAGTGACATTGGGTTCGTATCACTCCTACTGTCAGTAGGTTGGTGATGGGATGTTTGATGGGTGTGGTTTGCTATGGTAGGTGAGGTAGCGAAAGACTGAGCTCTCTACATTTACTTGGGTGGGTTTTGTGAGTGGCAAGGAGTTCTATCTGGAAGATCTGGAACTTAACATGCTGTTCAGTTTTAACATCACAGTATGCGTCTTTTTCTTTCAGACAGGTTCCTCACCCAGAAACCAGCTTGATTGACAGGCTGGGCTCCCTGTGGGGTGGGGAACACTTTGGAAGAGTCCATGGGCCAGGAGTAGGTAGAGGGCCTGAGCTGGGTTAATGGTAGAGAGGAGTGGGGGGAAGGGGGCAGTGGTCTCCAATCTGGGGCATTGGAGTGGGGGGATTTTCCATCTCTGATCCCAAGGCGCAACCAGTGGTGGGCAGGAAGAAGGTAAGGTTGGTGGGCCTGGTGGAACCTTTCTCCCCTTGACCCACAAGTAGTGCTGTAAAAGCACTTGCCTTTTCCGTGAAGCAATCCTCACTTCTCTTTAGTTATTGGGTTTCCTGAGGCCTGGCCGGCCAGGTTTCAACTGGGAAGATAGGTTAAATATTGGGCATGCAGCCTCATTATAATATTTAAATTGCCAACCTGTTTCCTGGGAGCGGGTTGGTTGCCCAGTCCCCTGTCCTACCGCCGTTAAAAATGTAAATTGGTGGGTTGGTGGTGTGTTGTAGTCGGGTTTGAAATTTTTTAACCTTTAACATCCCTCCCAACCTAAACCCACCTGTTTTTTGGGGTTAAAATTACTCTCTGAAACTTTCAAACTCTATACGTCTTTGACTGATTCGGCTTAAACCAGAATAACAATGTAGTCCTTTCTGAGATGTTCCTTCTCACTCATTCTTGTTATAGACCTCCGGACATATTACCTTGTAGCTTCATCCTGTTATCTTTAGTGAAACACCCTTAGACTGAACCTTGCTGTTATAGTAAGATAGTATTGATCTATTCTTCAGCTCTTACAGTGTGACAGTGGAAGAGTTCATGAACACCAATATCGTAAGTCTGGACAAAAGTTTCAGCTATACTGATATCCTGCAACTGGTGACCTTGCATTCTGACGATGTATATCCTGTTGTAGAGAATTCAGGTAATTACCTTTAGAATTACACAAACGTCCCTTCAGTGAGGAACACTAACCTAAACTGCCTTTTCATTACAGATTTGTGGAGGTTTGAACTTGTGACCAGTAACTTTGCATGAGACAACTCTGGTGACACACTATTGGTGCCAATTTTTATTTTCTATTTATGATTGAGCGAAGTAGTTAAATGTATTGACATTATTTGCTCCTATCTTTCACCTATGTTCCAGTTGAAAGGTTCTAGCTTTCAAGAGCTGGTGCAAAACTGAAGAGGATTTTTTTTTTATTCATTCGTGGGACGTGGGCGTTGTTGGCTAGGTCAGCATTTATTGCCCATCCCTAATTACTCTTGAGAAGGTGGTGGTGAGCTGCCTTCTTGAACTGCTGCAGTCCATGTGGGCTAGGTGCTGAATAAGGTATTAGTCAGACCCCTTAATAAATATTGAGTTTAGATCTGTTCTTCTAATCATAGAAGGAATATTGTTATGCTTGAGAGGAAACAGAAGTGATAAACAAAGATGACTTCCAGGTATCAGGGACTTAAGTTAAGAAAGGTGTGTTTGTTTTCTTTGGAAAATAAGAGACTTTGGGGTAACCTATTTGATGTTTACTCTGGTGAAGGATTCAAATATTAGAGTTAAAAATTAAAAGTAAGGAGGGAGGTCAGAGAACTTTTTCACGATAAGACAATAGGATTGTGGAATCTTTTTCCAGGGAAGGATAATAAAAACAGACTGTAAACATAGGTTCACAAGATACTTTGGGATGAAAAAGGCCATTTGGCCCATCTTAATTCACCCATCCAGAACAAACTTACATTCCCCCTTGTTTCTTCAATGACTTCAGGGATTTCATCTGTCACTCTGCCTAGAAGTTCATTCCATATGTTGAACTCTCTGCATGAGAAGTACTCGCAGATAGACAGATTCTTGGTCTTTCATCGAATCATGGGATATGGGGAGTGAGCAGGAAAATGGAGTTGAGGCAGAAGATCAGCCATGATCTTATTACATGGCAGAGCAGACTCGAGGAGCCACATGGCCTACACCTGCTCCTACTTCTTATGTTCTTGTATTCTGATATCAGTCCTAAAATGATCTTTTATGAGGTTGAGTCGTGCACCATTATCCTACTCCTACAGTTAAATGTTGCTGATTAACTTTCTCTATACCATTTACCATTGTATATATTTCCCCAAGATCACCTCTCAAACACTTCCTTTCCAAACTGACAAGCCACACACCTACCTAGATTCCCCATGGGCCGGCAACATCGTGGCTGCGCAGGTAGTGAACACATTTCTCCCCCAGTGTCTCTCCATGATTTCCTTATAACTCAGGCCCCTGACGTTAGAGGCTGGATTTTCAAAGGGCTGCAAGTTTGGGACCTGTTGCTGACACGATATGAAAATCGTGGTCCTGGAGGTCGTCTCCAGAACCCGATACCTCCGGAACAGTCCGCAATTTTCAACGTGAGGGCAAGGGGAGGGACTGGGAAGGCTGCTCGCCTCCAATTAAGGGCCCATTAAGCTCATGGAGGAGCTTGTTAAGGGGCTGTGGGTGGTGGGGGGGAGGGGCTACAGCAATGTAATTTTCAATTGCGATTCTGGCGAGTCCGACCAGTCTGGTGCATAATATTGCACAGCTATTGGGCTCACAGCAGGCAAGGGGCAAACTTTATTTCTGCACAATGGAATGTTTTGGGCCCACAGGGATCGTTCGCCAGGCCAAGTGCAGGACATTTTTTTTTAAATTCTGGACGTGCTTCCTCATCTCTTTATTCCGCTGGCCCTCCCATGGAACTGCCTACTCTCATCAGCAAGGCGTGGTAGGCCCCATCATGGCTGCCACCTGCCTTTGCCGCTCACACTTTGCAGGTAGATCCCGTCTCCTGCAGACACTTGGCACCACTAATTGGGTGCCAGGCTCACCTACTGCCAATTAGGGCATTAATATTTAAAGATCATGTCATGTTAGTGACACAGTTCAGGCATGGCGTTGGGATCCGGAAATCATCCAGGCATCTGGTTCCTGACACCCTACTGAAAATTCAGCCCTAGGAATCAACTTGTTGCTCTTCACTACACTGCCTCCAGAGCTTGAATATCTCCTTGTTTCTTGGCGACCAGAATTGGACACAGTACTCAAGTTGTAGTCTGACAAGATCACTGTACAGTTTGATCAAGACTTCCTTTGACTTGTGTTCTACTGCTTTGACTATGTAATCTAACATCCTGTTGGCTTTGTTTATTGCTGTTCAGCATCGGTTAGACAAGTTTAGCATCGAATCCTCTAAGGTCTTTTATCAACTTCAACCTTAGCTATTTCAATACAATTTCTCTAATATTTATATTGCCCATCTTTCCTGCCTCTGTGCAGTACTTTACATTTGTTTGAATTAAATATAATCTGTCAATGTTCAGCTCACTCATATTTATCTCAATCAGTAATTTCTGGTCTGTCTCCTCCAAATCTACTTCCACTCCTAGTTTGGTAATTTGCATTCAGTTTCTGAACCCAAGTTGTAGATGTAAATTTGTAGTGTTTCCAGCCTAATATCCTGTGCTCCCCACCCCCTCTCAGTAATTTCCCCACGTCCAATATTACTTCTCTAGCCAGTACCCACTGCTTTTTACCCTTCCAATACACTCCTGAGTTTCATCATATCTTTGAACTTGAATAGTCAGCTTTTGTGTGAAATTTAATCATGGGGTTCACCACGGTCCACTTGGATTGTCACTTCCTCAAAGAAATCAAGGAGCTGGGGTCAGGCAGGATCTTCCTTATTCGAAAGCCATATTGACTGCTGTTTACTAGGTTGTTGAACAGATACTCCTCAATTTCATTCCTGATTCCATTATTTTACATGGAATGAAGTAAGACTACGTTTTAGAACATAACTGAGAGAGAAGAGATTGGGGGATGTTGTTGTTCTCTGAAAATAGGATAGACTTATTGGGCATAATGAACTTCTTCCTGTTCTTGAAAATTCTTGTGTTGAAATAAGAATCTAGAACTGACTGTTTCCCAACTTACTCAGAAAACTGGAGCAATATTTTGCATTTTTGATGATTCCTTTAATTTTGCTTTGCAATTCTAATGGGGAAGATTCCAGAGAACCTTTTCTGTAGCTGCCAAAAGGCATTTTGTGCTTGAGTATAAGCCGAAGTTCTGTTTCTGTTAACAGAATCCATGATGCTAGTGGGATCAGTTCAAAGGAATGAGCTTACCAGATTCCTTCAGCTTCAAAGGGAAAAGAAATGCCACAAGGAAAAAATACAGCCGGTAAGCAAACTGATGAGCACAGGCACAATGGGCCAAACAGCCTTCTTTCGATGCTGTGTCGTGTATCATTCTATGATAATACACTGTATTGTAAAATAAAATATGTTACCCTAATCATGATTAAGCATGGATCAGAGATCTCTTTATCTGGATTCAGCAATACACACATTATGGGAAGGTTTGAGTGTGTGTGTTGGCATCTCCGACTAAAAGAAAAACACTTTAACAAGTGCACCAACTGACCTTTTCAGGACTGGAGGCTTTCCAGCAGGTCAATTATTATTCCCTTGTATTAAAAACATCTTTTTTTTATTATTTGTTTGAGATGGAAAACCCCTAGGTCTGAGCTGCTACTTTTTATGTTCATTCTTGAATACAAAGATCTAAGGTAGTTCCCTGGAGCCTCAGAATGAGTCTGGCTGTGTTTCTACTTCGTTTGTGTACTACACTCTGAAACAAATCAGGATTTACAATGTCGTTGTGACATGTTTGATCCTATTGATCTGAAGGTTTTCTTGTGTAGTTTTATGATACAAATTGTACTTATTTTTCTTCCCTCAGTCTTTCATTGCAAAACCAATCAATATGTTCAAAAATAACTTATTCTTACTGGAAGAAAGGAAAAAATAAAGACTTGTATTTATATTGCACTTTATTATGTCCCTCAGAAACATTTTGAAACGCTTTGCATGCAGTAAATTACTTCTGAATTGCAGTAATTGTTGCTGTGTTGGCAAATGAACATGCTAAGAACCTTAAGGTGGTTAGTACTGGAACAACATGAGAATCTAAACTGGTTAGTACTAGAACGGGCTAAGAACCTAACATGGTTAGTATTGGAACAGGCTGAGGACTCAATCTGGTCAGTAATGATACTTGGAAATATATTGAAACTAAAGGGATACTAGGAACATGTGACGATCATCCCTTCAGCCTCCGTCATGAAACCTAGCTAAAGACATCTTTGTACCCCGTTTTTGTTAAATTGTAATTGGAAACTGAATGAAATGGACTGAGTTTAAAAACCATGAATAAATACATACTTAAAATAAGTATATCTACCAACTGCTTTTTCAGTTTTTTTTTATTTGTCCTTGGGATGTGAGTGTCAATTGCAAGGCCAGCATTTATTGCCCTTCCCTAATTGTCCTTGCTCAGCCATTTCAGAGGGCAGTTAAGAGTCAACCACATTGCTGTGGGTCTGAAGCCACATGTAGGCCAGACCAGGTAAGGACAGCAGATTTCTTTCTCTGAAGGACATTAATGAACCAGATAGGTTTTTATGACAATCCAGTAGTTTCATAATCATTATTAGCAAAGGTAGCATTTCATTCCCGATTTATTAATTAATGGAATTTAAATTTCCCCATCTGCCATGGTGGGATGCATGTCCCTGGATTACTAGACCACTAACATTACTATGATGCTACCATCACCTAAGTTGCCCCTATTCTATAGAACATCAATGATCCAATCCCATTTTAATTCACTGATTGTATAGAATTTCATTGGATTTACAGTGGGATACATGGAAGGAGGATTTTGAACAGAATGCTCTGAATGATTGTTTCAGTTGATGTAGAACTGCTAAAATAGGAAGAAAAACACTAGAAATTCTACACTAAAGGAAAGGGCCATTCAGCCACTCAAGCCTGCTCAATCTATAGGCCATGTATGATGATTCTATCAGAGACTTGCCTCTCAAACCAAAGCACAACTGTTAATCCCCTACTTTAAGAAATATTCTAGGGCAGATTTTCTTGTACCTAGGCTAATTGGATTTCCTTTGCACAGTGCATACTGTAAAATTGGATGTGAAACAATGCAATGCCATAATTGACCCTGTTCGATTTTCCATCCATTTAAATTAAGAGGTGGAAATTCACTTGGGCTTCCTCATGGGCATGTGTTTCTCTTCATCTGATTTTCCTGCATACTCTACACCCAGACAATAAGCTTAGATATAGGAACAGGGAAATCTGAAATACAAAAAAAGAAATGCTGGAAATGCTCAGCAGGTCTGGCAGCATCTGTGGAGAGAGAAGCAGAGTTAACGTTTCAGGTCAGTGACCCTTCTTCAGAACTGGCAAATATTAGAAATGTGAAAGGTTTTAAGCAAGTAAAGCGGGGGCGGGGCAAGAGATAACAAAGGAGAAGGTGCAGATAGGACAAGGTCACAGAATAGCTGACCAAAAGGTCATGGGGCAAAGGCAAACAATATGTTAATGGTGTGTTGAAGGACAAAGCATTAGTACAGATAGCGTGTTTTTTTCATGTTTGTACTTGCGGCTGTTCAATTTTCAGTCCGTTTACACGCTATCTGTGCTAATGCTTTGTCTTTCACCACACCATTAACATATTGTTTGCCTTTGCTCCAAGACCTTCTGGTCAGCTATTCTGTGACCTTGTCCTATCTGCACCTTCTCCTTTGTTATCTCTTGCCCCGCCCCCGCTTTACTTGCTTAAAACCTTTCACAGTTCTAATATTTGCCAGTTCTGAAGAAGGGTCACTGACCTGAAACGTTAACTCTGCTTCTCTCTCCACAGATGCTGCCAGACCTGCTGAGCATTTCCAGCATTTCTTGTTTTTATTTCAGATTTCCAGCATCCGCTGTATTTTGCTTTTATAACAGGGAAATCTCGCCCATTAAATTCCTTCACCTATTGTCCCCAAAAAAGCGACTGCCACTGTTCTGTCCACAAGAAGACCTTGGTCTGAAATGTATTTTTTCCTTGTAGAAAGAAGCAGATATACACCTTTGGGAAAAGTGTCACGTTGATCCAGTAACTTTCCAGCTGTCTCCAAGCACATCATTACACCAGGTAAATAAATATAAGGATGTGGAGGATTAGGTGGACAATGGTTATGATACTCAGTATCAAGACCTATGCATGTTCAGATTTTAATTACATTCACTTTGGTGGGATGCGTTTTAAAGTTTATCTCTAATATTTAGAACAATAATTAGTTAGAAAAATGAAAAACTGATTCATCTAGTACCTGATCATATTTCTCATAAATCTATCTTAAAGTACTTCACATGTAAACAGTGACTGTTATTAAGTAGGCACACAGCAAGATGCCATAAGCAGCGATTAGACAAATAAACAGTTTATCTATTTTGCATAGGGTGGGTCGATAGAAGAGTATTGGCCAGGAGAGCTTTGTCCCTGCTTCGCATAATGCCACGGGATTTTTGTCATCCACTTGAATAGGTAGACAGGCCGCCACCTTGTGGAGTTTACTGAGGTGATCTAGAAACAATCTGGGGTGCGGGATTCTTCAAGATGCTATGGCAGAGATTTGAGCCCATTGTCTGACATTTCCACCCAAGGAAGTGTGATCTATCTGGTACTTCACAATGCTACAAGAAGTCCAAAGAGCAAAATAATATTTCAATCTAAGAAGCTACGTGTTCTTGTGAGACCATAGGAGCTGCCTGACATTTTCTGAATTTTTATAAATGTATGTATCAAGACGAAGGATATCGGTGCTGGGGAATGGATTAACTTTCTTCCAGTTTCTGGAATCCAGTGCCAGCGTCAAACAATCCCAGGTCAGACATAGCTTGGGTGAAATACAAAGTAATGTTCCTCATCTGTGACCTAACAATGTGCATGAATGCAACTTTAGAAGAGCATTAACTGTTGTACCAGTGCAATACTTTCACTCTTCATGCCAGTCACTGTGGCCCCTTTGCATAAGATTGCCAGTGTAATGCTGATTTGTGAAGGTTCATGTGGGCCTGTAGCCATTAATTCGATTAAAGCTGCCAAGGCTCATTCAAAGTAAGATGCTTGGTGCTAGCAGAGAGAAAGAAGAATTGTCTCTCATCAGTCACAGTAGGACTATAAACTAGAACAAAGGTGACAAGACAGGAGCTTGGATTTTCCAATCGACATTGCTTTAACAACATATTAATCTGTATTTGTTTTGATGGGGTTAATCTCAGCATTAAAGTAACACCAGTTGGAAAATCCATGATAGTGTGTTAACGAAATATATTATTACTCAATTCTTTTGCCTAATATTTTCATTTCTCAACAACCCATTGGTCTTCAGCAATGTGATCGTTTCAGCTGTGCGTGTGAAGTCAGCTTCCTGGCACTCTGCCAAGCCAACTTCCAAACTGTGTCATTGGTATTCACTGTTAACCAAAATGACAGACAGAAATAAAAGGATCTGGATTTAAGTCTCAGCGGCTGGCTGTCTGACACTTAAATCCAGGAAAGTATAAGTTGCCTGATTGCTTCATGGAGATGTAAGCATGAACTCCAATTCCTGATCTGATCCACCATCTAAATCCCAGCAGTTCTGCTTCACATGGGTCTGAATGCCAGGACTCTTTGACAGCTCAGTTGAGCAGTGCGTGAATGACCTAATTGTCATACAATATGGAAGGCCTGAGCTCAAAGCCCAGAACTCCTAACATTTCAATCCAGCAGACTATGAGTAACCTGACCATTTTGGAATACTGCTGATACAAATTCAGATGATGTTTAAAATGGAACTATGTTATCAGGTGAGGAATAGTAAGAAGTTGGAGATAAAAAGTAGCTTTTTAAAAAAAAATCTGCTTGTCTTAATAATTATGGTCATCACCCTCCCCCCCAACCAGCATATGCAGTCTGGTCTTAGGTTCCCCTTCTGGCTCAGTGAGTAAATTTACCTGCTGGTAGAAACCAGGGGTGGGATTTTAGGACCCCAGCAATGAGCTGGGAGGCAGGTGGGCTGCTAAAATGTCAGGGAGGCAGGTCAGGACGTCTCCCCTATGCAATCACACTGCTGGGGAATTTTCCCAGCAATGGGAATGGGAGCAGCTCAGCCAATCTGAATAATTAAAGGCCCAACTAAGGGCCATTTTCCCCCAGCCGCCAGCATTTTGCCAGCGGGGAGTGGGCTGCCTGCCACATGGGGACGCCGCCACCTGCATGGAGGCAGTCTCCCAGCAGCTTTCTGGGAGGTCCATTGGAGCCAGAGGCTCCATGGCCCAAGGAGGAGGCCACCAGTAGCAAAAGCTGCGCCTGCAGCCCCAACACCGTCACTGGAGGGGGTTGCCCTCCTATCGCCGGGGCCTGCCTGCTTAGCCCCGGCAAAAAAACCAAAAAATGGAGGCACCCTCACATTTCCCTTGCTGCCTTAGCAGCGGCCATCACACTTGGTGGCATGGCCGTGCTGCTGGCCGTCTGATTGGGCTGGCAGTGTGGAAGGCCCGCCCACTTTCCTTAATTGACCACTTGCCCCGCCTGCCGGCACTTGATTTCCACGTCTTGGCAATATAGCGGGGGAAGTCCAACCTTCCGCCCGAGCATGCTGGCCGCCCGGAAGACTCCCCGACCTTGGGACTTCCCCACTTCTGGGAAGATCCCACCCCAGGATTCAGCATCTGCTGTGCACTGATTTAGATGATTTCAGCCAGGGAAATGGCAACCCTCTATTCAAAAAGAGGGTTTGTGTGGGGTGCAGAAAACAGGTAACTATATGTCAGTTAGCTTGACATCTGGCATGGAGAAGGTTAGAATTGATCATTAAGGAGGCTATAGCTGGGCATATAGAAAAACTCAAGGTAATCGAGAATAGTCAGCATTCATCTGTGAAAGGGAAATCATGTTAAACCAATTTATTGGAGTTCTTTGAAGGAGTAACATGCACTGTGGATAAAGGGGAGCCCGTTGACATACTGTGCTTGGATTTCCAGAAGGCATTTGACAAGGTGCCACATAAAAGGTTATTGCGCAAAGTAGGAGCTCATGGTGTAGGGAGTAACATATTAGCATGGATAGAAGATTGGCTGGCTGGCAGAAAACAGAGGGTATGCATAAATGGGTCCTTTTCTGATTGGGAGGATGTGATGAGGATGTGGAGTCCCGCAGGGGTCTGTGCTGGGGCCTCAACTTTTTACAATTTATATCAATGACTTAGATGAGGGGAGCGATGGCATGGTAGATAAATTTGCAGGTGACACAAAGATAGGTAGGAAAGTATGTTGTGAAGAGGACATAATGATGTTGCAGCCTGATATAGATAGGTTGAGTGAGTGGGCAAAAATCTGGCAGATGGAGTATAATGTAGGAAAATGTGAAGTTGTTCACTTTGGCAGGAAGAATAAAAAAGCAGAATATTACTTAAATAGAGAATGTCGGCAGAACTCCAAGCTGCAGAGGGATCGAGGTGTTCGAGTGCATGAGTCACAAAAAGTTAACATGCAGGTACAGCAAGTAATAAAGAAGGCTAATGGAATGCTATCCTTTATTACGAGAGGAATTGACAATAAAAATAAGGATGTTATGCTTCAGTTGTACAGGGCATTGGTGAGACCACATCTCAAATACTGTGTGCAGTTTTGGTCTCCTTATTTAAGGAAGGATGTAAATGCATCGGAGGCAGTTCAGAGGAAGTTTACTAGATTGATACCTGGAATGAGCGGGTTGTCTTATGAGAAAAGGTTAGACAGACTGGGTTTGTTTTCACTGGAGTTTGGACAAGTGAGGGAAGACTTGATTGAAGTTAATAAGATCCTGGACAGTCTTGACAAGGTGGCTGTGGAAAGGATGTTTTCTCTTGTGAGTGAGTCCAGAACTAGGGGGCACTGTTTTAAAAGTAGGGGTCGCCTCTTTAGGACAGAGATGAGGAGAAATTTTTTTCTCTGAGGGTTGTGCGACTTTGGAATTCACTGCTTCAGAAGGTGGTGGAGGCAGGGTCATTGACTATTTTTAATACGGAGGTAGATAGATTCTTGGTAGGCAAGGGAATCAAGGGTTATTGGGGGTAGATGGGAGTGTGGAATTCAAGACACAATCAGCCATAATCTTATTGAATGGCGGAACAGGCTCGAGGGGCCAAATGGCCAACTTCTGCTCCTAATTCGTATGTTCGTAACGGAGCTACAAGTAGTCTCAGAAATCCACAGTCGCATATTCAGCCAGAGTTCATCACTGAGAGTTCAGTGATCACTTTCTGGTGAGGACAGATCATGATCTGAATTATCGTTGCTAGGGTCAAATAGCCCAGCCATATTCACCAGGTCAGCTCCTATGAAGATGGTCTCACCTGAAGAAAAAAATGGATGATTGCCAGTGCCCTTGGAACTGTACTCTATCGTGCTCAACTTACAACAAATGCCGTCTGAGATATCATCCAATATCCGGGGATCCCAGCCAGGAGTCGGCCTTGACATTAGACCATTTTAGAAAATTATGAGCATGTTTTCTTCCCCATTTTTGTCTACTAGGGACAAGGTTTGTGGAATTACCCACTATTGTAGTTTTATCACATTTATTTGAAATCTTGTTCGTACAGTAACTGGCAGTACCCTAAGGCTCTTGTCATTCCCCCTCTGCTGAAAACTAATGGCAGATGGTCAAAGATTATAAATTAGACTCAGTATCCCCAAGCTATTCTGTCTCATTCAGAATAAGAGTCGCTGGTTTTGTTCCTATTCAAGCTCACTGTAAACACAGTTGCTTGGGCACAATTCTATGACTGCAACTATCACTCCTGCTGGTAACAATGGGCTGGATTTTCAGCGGCAAGCTCAAAAACTTGCAGGCCGCACACCAAAGAGCTGCCGTGACCTTAAGAGTGGTGGCTCATTTAAATAGCCGGGGTGGCCCCTTCCCCCCCCCCCCCTCCAATCTCATGGAGGGGGCAGGCTGTCCATCCACAGAGCCTTGCCACTGCCGGGAGGATCGGGCCAGGCCCTCCTGGTGTTGAGGTCTGTGGCGGGCCTCATCTGGAGCCGTCTTCAGGCCCCCTGTCACAGAACCCGACGCCCAAGGGGGGAGAACAAAATCCAGCCCAATGATTCTTAACGTTGTTAGTTTGCAGTACAAAATGAAGATGTTTTCTTAAAAAGAAAAAAGCTGGAAGCTCCACAACGGCATTTTAGACCCTACGTTGCGGTGGTTAAAATCTTATACTGTTAAAGTTACATTTTTTTCATGACGTTTGAGAATGGCAGCCAATACCGATAAGTCACAACAATCTTTTTAGTTGGCTAATGGTACACCTACATGATAGGGACCAGCATCAATAGTGACACACCATAGGCATCCTCCATATGGTGACACATCATAAGCCGTTTTTGTGCTGCTGATGGACAGGGGCAGAGGCGTTGAGATAAATACAGCTCCCTGCTATACACTGTTAAATACTGTTTAGCAGATTTGCTCAGTTGGTTGCCTTCTTGCCTCTGAGTAGATAGTAAGATGTTTGAGAACAGAGTTGAGATTGACACTGCAGTGCAGTCCTGAAGAATTCCTTCATTGTTAAAGCTGCTGTCCTTTAGATCCTCAAGGATTGGCCTTCACAGCCATCAGCAAAGGAGCACCAAGAGAAGACACCCCACCTAAATGAATTGTTGGCTGCATGTTCATCATCGTTCATAGATGGAAGGATGCCAACCATGTCTTTTAGATGTGATATTAGCCTGTTCAAATAGCATTATCTGAAGAAGAGCAGCATGTTTTCCTGGTGTCCTGGCCAGCCTTTCTCTCTCTCTCAAGCAACGTCACTAAAAAGTGATTTGCTGCTCATTTATAACATTGCTGTTTGTGGTATATTCTTGGTGCAGAATGGTTGCTGCATTTGTCTTCAAACAACTGTCACTTCACTTGATAAGAAATTCCTTGTGTGAAGTACTTTGAGACAAACTGATGTGTTAATTGCAAGTTATTGCTGTTAGCAATGCCATGGAATATGTATAATGCATGAATAATGTGCTAAATGGTTTGCATTCAGTCAACGCTTTCTGTCTCTGAACTGCCAGGTAGCACCTGCAGGAATAATAAATTGAAATTGCAGTGAAATTGTTTTGAGAAATGCCATTAAAAATGTAATCTATTTGCAGGCCCACAAGCTCTTTGATCTTCTTGTTCTTCAACACATGTTTGTTAGCTCTGCAGGGAAGGTGGTTGGTTTTGTAACCAGAAATGAGGTAAGACAAATAGAAAATATAATTTGGGACTATTGGGAAAAAAGGTATTTGCATATAAATTCAAGATATTTAGCACCAATTTTAGTCTGGGCTCGAGTATAGGGGTAGACATGGGCAGGGACGAGTGCATTGAGCTTGAGAACACTGTCCATGCCCCTATTTCGCACAAGAAATGATTGAAGTACTTGACTCCTCTGGAGATCAAGGGGGGAGTTTTAACCACCCCCACCGCCCCCCCCCCATGATGGATGGGAGAGGGTCGGTGGGAGGGTGGCGTTAAAAATTCATAATCCCTTATGGCGACCCCAAACCATCACACTGTGGTTGGGAGACTGATTTAAATTTAATGCTGTCTGTCCCAGCAGCTAAAGGGAGGTGGAGTAGCTGGATCCAACAGGTAGTCACTTTTTATAGCACTGCTTGTGAGCTAGGAGGAGAAGGAGTGCTCCCCCGGCTTCAAGAAAATCATCGCCACGACCAGCCGCCCTCCCTCTCCAAACCAGTGATCTTGAGCATTCTGCTGTGCGATTTCTCCCTCGATTATCGGTCCACCACCCCATTCCCCCATTCTGCTATGCATTCTTTCCCATTTCTGCCCTCCCAATTCCCATTCTAAATCCCCCACCAACCCCCAGTTTTTCCCAGTTGGTGGGGACTGTCCCAGCAGTCTTCTACCACTAGGCTTTCCCATCCAGCTGTCAATCTTTAAATGAGGCAGAACCTCCACATTTCTGGGTTTCCCTCCCCCACCCCCCACACCCCACGGATATGCTCCTGTGTTCCCTCTCTGCCTCCCCATAAACATTGGGGCCCAAGTCACTGAAAATGATTTCTTTATTTAAACAGAAGTGAAATATTACGTAAACGCTTACTAACTAACCTCATGAGACTGTTCATTGTCACATGGGTTATCGCTGGTGATGATTCTGAAGGAAATAAGGCAAAAGGCAAATACGGCATGTAGCAAAATCGCAAGTACATTTGAATATGAGTTTTAGTAAATTATTATTGTAAATCCCACATGATTTTAATCCTCACTGTTCTGAAATCAAGACTTATTGTACCATTACCAACCATAACTCAAGACCTCAAAACTATGCTACTTCTTCTGTCCCACAGTCCTTGTTTCCTCCTACAGTCTAAAGCCTTTTAAAACCCAAGCTTGGCATCACCTATTTGCTACTTTCTGATTTACCTCATGTTGTGCCCTCCTGTCTTCAATCTTGGTGTTCTCATGCTCTATGAGCTTTAGCTGATCGTAGGTTCAGCAGCATGAAGAATGTAGAAAAGAGCATTCATCCACTGTCAATGAATAGCTGTGGGTTCCTATCTCCAGTAACTGTCTTATAAAATAACCATAATTAATTTTGGGGCAAACTGACCCCTAAATTCTAATGGGATGCCAGGTGGAAGCCAATTGGAATTTGGAGTCGAGCCCAGACCTGCTAGATTCCTCCCCATTGAAAGAGCATGCAAAACTCTGTCTGGGGTGAGCGGATGTATCTGGGGAAGTTCCCTGGTTACCCTGGGAATTCCGTCCGTTAAGAGCTAATCAAAATTTTGCCAGCTAAGGGCTGTTAGTGAGCTCAGTACAGGCCCCAGTATGTTACAATGTCATGTAATCCATTCCAAAGAGGCTCAATTACCTCTCCAAAAGTGTTGATCTGCTCTCTTGGGCGTATTTAGTAACTTGCAATGATGTTCCTCTTCAGATCCTTCTGGACCTCAAGCCCTTCCTCAGAGCGGCATTGGGCTGCAATAATTTTCCCTGAAGCTATTAGAATCATAGAACGGTTACAGCACAGAAGGAGGCCATTCAACCTGTCAGTCCATGCCATCTCGCTGCAAGAGCAACTCAGCTAGTTTCACTCCCCCACCCTTTCCCCATAGCCCTGAAAATCTTTTCTCTTCAGTTGCTTATCCAATTCCCTTTTGAAAGCCATGATTGAACATACTTCCACCACACTCTCAGGCAGTGGATTCCAGATCCTAACCACTCGCTGCATAACATTTTTTTCTTCAAGTCGCCTTTGGTTTTTTTGCCACCCGCCTTAAATCAGTGTCTTCTGGTTCTCGACTCTTACGTCAATGGGAAGTTTCTCCCTATTTACTGTGTCCAGACTCCTCATGATTTTGAACATCGCTATCAAATCTCCACTCAACCTTCTTTTTAAGGAGAACAGATCCAGCTTCTACAATATATCCACGTAACTGAAGTCCCTCATCCCTGGAACTATTCTGATAAATCTTTTCTGCACCCTCTCTAATGCTTTCACATCCTTCCTAAAGTGTGGTGCCCAGAATTTTACACAATACTCCATTTGAGGCCGAACCAGTGTTTTATATCAGGGTAGGTGTTCTCGTAGCACCCTTACAGGAAGTGACTACCTGTTCTAATTATGCTAATGACAACATCCCCGCTGTTTTGAATGAGGCATGAGTCCAGGACCATGCACAAGCAGGAGTTACGCCACACTTCCGCCAGCGGAGTGGGACTCCTGGAATTTTGGCACCATTTTGTTTAGAAATAGCTGATAGCAGAGCCTGAAATGTTTCTGAAACAAATTGAAAGGAGTCATTTGCATTCTTTAATGCGGTCCTAATGCCTAGGTTCTCAACTTTCAGAGTTATTGTTTGCCCGTACACATTTCACAGCTCCAGGGACCCGGGTTCAATTCTGGGTACTGCCTGTGTGGAGTTTGCAAGTTCTCCCTGTGTCTGCGTGGGTTTTCTCCGGGTGCTCCGGTTTCCTCCCACAAGCCAAAAGACTTGCAGGTTGATGGGTAAATTGGCCATTATAAATTGTCACTAGTATAGGTAGGTGGTAGGGAAATATAGGGACAGGTGGGGATGTTTGGTAGGAATATGGGATTAGTGTAGGATTAGTATAAATGGGTGGTTGATGTTCGGCACAGACTCGGTAGGCCGAAGGGCCTGTTTCAGTGCTGTATCTCTAATCTAAATCTAATTACATGGGATGGCAATACTCGTTTAGTTTTGTGAGGTTTGTATAAACGTGGCTGCTTGGGATAGCACAAGATGCTCGTGAGTAGATTAATTCAGTACGCACCCAAAACACAAATGAATTTGTTCCTATGTAGACTACGTATTTCCTAGTGTGTACCATTATTTGAATTATGGCCCCCAAAACAGGGTATTTGAGAGCAGGTGCTGGAAGATGTGGTACATTCTGCTAACAATTTAATCAACAATGAATTAGTGTTATATTTGATTTAATAGATTCAGTCGTGTCTGCGACACTAGAAGAGGCAAAATGACTGATCGGGTAAACAAGCCCACATTGCTGTTTTCGGTTGTTACACTTTCAGCATATTTATGCATATACTTTTACCAATTTATCCACTTGTTTATGGCCTACACTGTAATACAAGCAGCTAGGATTGTTTTTGTAGCATGTAATGCTTTCTTCCTCAATGCTCCACATAAAGGCTGAATCTTATCAGCTGCGTGGAGGCGGCTTTAGAGGCAGGAGGGCAGGGAAATTCTGAACCTCGCCCATCAGGTCATCTACCAGACGCGTTTTCACCTCCAAGCAATCGTGCCAGAGGCGGCGTTTGACCGGCACCAGCTACCTGCTCAGCAGTTTTGGGTCGCTAATTCAGATCAATTAAGTGCCCATTTAGGGGCAAATTGGTGACCCCGCCGGGATCTTCCCAATGGCAGAAGGCTCCCCCACTGAGGCCAAAGCCTGGCAGTTGTCTGGAGGTGGCCTCCAGGCGGCAAGCCGGGGGACCTGCGAGGCCTCCTTTTAAATCTTCCTCCCCGTAGCCATGGGTGCCAGAAGGCCGCAGACGCAGGATGTCCTATGGAGGGGCTGCCCCACCACAATGATGGTCTGGCAGTTTTGGCAACACTTACTTTTGCCATTTTTTGCAGCGTCCATCTTGAGGCGCCCTCATAGCACCCCACCTAATTGGCAGTGCCCACCTCTCCCGGTGGGACTGCTGGCCTCCCACAGCCTCTGGCGCTCTGCTTGGCCCTCCAGCTTGCGGAGCCCGGCTGCCCTCCCTAATTGGGTGGGGCTCCCAGAGGCGACCTGTTAATTGGCTGCCTCTGGGAGGATCGCGCAAGTGGGCAGGACTCGGACACCATCAGGGTTGGAATCCATATATGGTCTTGATGCCCGAGAATCTTCTAAGTTGAGAAGAATCTGCCCCAAGTAAGCATAACAAACTTTATAAAAAAACCATACGCTGAGCGTGCATATGAAGAGACCGTCAAGATTTTATAACTATGTGGTGCTGTACATGAATTCCTACTAATATGTAATATTAAGCCCCAACAGATGCATTATTCTGATGGTTTTCTGCAGCTAACAATACATTTGCATCCTGTGTCAGACTTCACATAGTCTTCAGCAGACTTTTATAGCAGACAGACATTCAACTATCAAATGCTGCTATATAAACATGCCAGGATTTAGGACTTTATATAACAAAGTGGTAGGAGATCATATCAAATGCCATCACTGCAACATCATAAGAACATTTTCCTGTGTATGCTCAGCAGTTTTATGGTGTTCACTTGAGATGGTGAGATTGCTTGTAAATTGAGATCAACGACTTAGCACTGTATGTTCTTGTGATGTCACTGATTGTGTTGTGCGCTGTGGTAACTAATACCTCTTGTGTTCTCTATCAGTTGAAGAAAGTGATTGAAGACCTGGCCAATGGGCGCATCCCAGTTAAGCTGTAAATATTACAGAAGAGGAGAGTTGTGCATTTCATGTGTCATCGTGAAGTCTTACTCGGATTTTCTTTTAACATAATAGGCCACATCATACACTCCTGCAGCAATATCAACAAAGTGTGCCCTCACAATGGACTTAAAATCTGCTTCCTACATTCCGAAATGTTTCACAAAAGCTAAAATTCCTAAGGCAAATTGTTTTGAGTTCCTCTTTATTATGAGCTATATAACTATTAAAAAAAAGTAATGATAAACAGACTTAATCAGATTCCTGCTTGGGGAGACTATAATATTTGAATTGCAAGATTAAACCTTGTATTGTCTTCTATGAAATATCTGCTGTCTAAAGGAAGGAGCACTTTGGAGTGACTCTTATGAAAAATCCACTGTATACTGGGGAAGTATTCAAGAAATTATGTTCTATCCTGGCCCAAGCAAACAAGGGACCCTCTGACTCTTTTGCCCAATGTTACCCACATTATTTCATCCTCCAACAGAGGAGCAAGAACTCCAGATGGTTTGTAAGTTAGTGGAAAGACATCACCACGAACATTTACTGAGAGACACCATAACAAAAGGATGAACCCTTCAGAGTGTAAGTTTCGCCCAAAGCTTGTTAAATATGGTTGTATACAAAGTAAGACTCACAAGCTATAATGCCAGTACCATGTATTCAGGACAGGAGCAGCTTCCATTCTTGGTGCTTTATAATCCTTAATACAACATGAAGGCGGCAGGGGTGTAGAGGGAATGGTCATGACACATCTTTGAATTGAAAACGTAAAAAAAATTGGCAATTAGTCCATCAGTTCCCCTTTAGGCAGTGTTTCCCTGAGATTGACTGCACCCATTAGTCTTGAGGATACTATTTCCATGTAGCCATTACAAATGTCTAAATAGTGAACATTGCTAGCAGTTGGACACGATGGGCCGAATAGCCTCCTTCTGCATTGTAACGATTCTGTGATACACAGTGCTGACCTTTGGCCTTACTCCACAACAAAGAGTTTGTACCATGCGTCTGACAGTGGATGCTATGTACGTGGACCACAGCCTACCCCACAGCCTAAGTACATTTAGATGTTGCAGTTTCATGTATCAAATTTTTCACTGCTTTTAAAAAAAGTATTCCAACCCAATCTCCCCTCTTCCTATGGTATTCCCATTTGAGATTGTTCGCTGATTTTAATGCAGAAGACATTCTATAATAATCTAAGAAATGAAATAACACATTTAAATGATTTTTAATTTTTTTTGCTTAAGTGTCATTAAATTCCAAGTACAATTCACAACAAAGACAGAACAGTAAATCACAGCCACTCGTCAGACATTTACCACATACCCTTGTGAACTCCTACTTGACAACGCTTTATGCATTGCATGCCTGAGGGAGAACTAACAATCGCTCATTGAGGTATGGGATGACTAATACCTGAAGGGACAAACTGAGTTTTGGTAAAAGAGCTAAAGAAATGATATCAATGTAACCTTTTTATCTTGAGTGTTCAACGAGAGGGATGTGCCGAGGTTAACATTGTTGCAATGTCAAGAGTACAGGAGACTCTATTTTAAGGCAAGTCCTTGTCATCTAAAAGGAGAAGCTCTATATTACAACAATGTTATACTTTACCAAAGGTCTCTGTTGTAGCCAAGATATACCTGATCTTTTTCCTTCAAGTTGTCTCCCCTTCTCTCCCAGGGGCACTAACGTTTGCAGGAACACAATTCCATGGGCACATGGTGGGAGACCAATAGAACCCCCATCGATTTCAAGGCTTGGGTGTCAGTATCCTGTTTGACTGTGAAGGGCATCATAGCTGAGCTCAATTCTTTCCTCATCCAACATCCAGCAAGGATCACGTGATAGTGATGAAAAGCAGGAACTATAGCTGATTTTTATTTCTCCCCTGCCTAACTCTGGGACAATGGGGCCATTTGTAGGGTCCCATTTTTCAGTCATCCCATACCTCAATGAACACACACACACACACACCCACACACAGTTAAAATGGAATAAAACAATGCCAATTCAGTTTCCGTTTCAGATTTAGCAAAGGAAACGCTAAATACCCTTGTCCAAGAGTACAGTTTCTGATCTTAATTTCTTCTTCCGTCTAATTATAAAATACATCATCTTCAATGAGTGAGCTGCTGTTGCTGGAGTGTGAGTGGTGCGCGTGACTGCCAGTGCTCTGTCGCAGTGTTCTGTGCAATTCCGCCCCACAGGAAGTGGCTTCTGGAGGAGACAAGTAGTTAGGAGGGTCATGAGTCAGTGAGATTCCTGTGAGAGATGCATTCTGGGAAGGACGTACAGTCGCCATGTCTGTTTGCACTGGTTCGCCAGCTAAGCAGGCTAAATATGATGAGACAGGAGTTATGACAGTGCAGGGACCTTCGGCATTCAAAGAGTAAAAGCCTTGCGATCCACTGGGAGACTGATCTTCAAGATAAATTTCGTCTGTATCTGAAACAAAGAAAACGAGTATTAAACTAGCATTGCTTTCCAAAGGATTATAAATGAGGACCTCATTGAGTACCAGCCTGCATATGAAAAGTTTAAATATTCACACGCTTTTCATCTTCAAAAATATTTTGCTGTTACAGTAGGTACGCCAGTGTTAACGGGATTTGTCCACTGGATGGTAAAACCAAAAGGATAAGCAACCAATGTGTTTTTTAAAAAACGGGAAATCTCACTTAGCCTCTTCTAATTGCAAGCAGTTGCATCCGGAATCTCATCACTAAGAGAATCACACTTTAACTAGGCATGAACAGCTGAAACTACTTAAAGATCTGCCTTTGCCCGAAATCAACACAGTCTTTTCAATTGGTAAGTACCTAAAACTATCTAAAATAGACAGTGCACTTGATTGGTTATAAACAGTGTGTTTGTAATTGACATCTATGGTAATGGTAAATGGTTTTCACCATTTGTCCGATATTGGCGGCTGCCTGTGATAAAGGTGAACGGTGCAAGTGGTGGGGACAGTATTTGTGAAGAGGATTAGTATGTGTGAAGTCTTCAGATCTTTAAAAACAATTTGGTGCAAATTGCCCAGTGCTAACAGTACACGGGGAAGCCCAATCTCAGGAAGAGGGTCTCAAAAAGGCATTAAGCCCACTATTTGCATTTGCAAAGAGCCTAACACCCATTTCAGGCATAGGCCTTGAATGCCTGTACTGGAGCATTTACAAATATGCCACATGCATATTGGGTGAGGTGTCAGCAAATTTCTAGGGCAAGTATTTCTTGAATCATTAAGATGGTCCTGGGGAAAATTGATGTACAGAGAGATTTGGGTGTTCAGGTCCATTCAACGCAGGTCAATAGAGTGGTCAAGAAGGCATACGGCATGCTTTCCTTCATCGGACGGGGTATTGAGTACAAGAGTTGGCAGGTCATGTTACAGTTGTATAGGACTTTGGTTCGGCCACATTTGGAATACTGCGTGCAGTTCTGGTCGCCACATTACCAAAAGGATGTGGATGCTTTGGAGAGGGTGCAGAGGAGGTTCACCAGGATGTTGCCTGGTATGGAGGGCGCTAGCTATGAAGAGAGGTTGAGTAGATTAGGATTATTTTCATTAGAAAGACGGAGGTTGAGGGGGGACCTGATTGAGGTGTACAAAATCATGAGAGGTATAGACAGGGTGGATAGCAAGAAGCTTTTTCCCCAGAGTGGGGGATTCAATTACAAGGGGACACGAGTTCAAAGTGAAAGGGGAAAGGTTTAGGGGGGATTTTCTTTGGAAAGTTCTTTACGCAGAGGGTGGTGGGTGCATGGAACGCATTACCAGCGGAGGTGGTAGACGCGGGCACGATAGCGTCTTTTAAGATGTATCTAGACAGATACATGAATGGGCAGGAAGCAAAGAGATACAGACCCTTAGAAAATGGGCGACAGGTTTAGATAGAGGATTTGGATCGGCGTAGGCTTGGAGGGCCGAAGGGCCTGTTCCTGTGCTGCAATTTTCTTTGTTCTTTGTTCTTTGTATCGTTTTATAATTATACAGACAGAATGTTCTGCAATGTTGTGCTGTATGTGATCATTGGGAAATTTATCACTGTGGCTTAATCACAGAATCGTATTCGTTCTGCACCCACTGCACACTATCAGTATAGTTTAGATTGATCACCAGGTGTAATCTCAGTTTTTGAATCTGTTACCATGGCATTGCAGATAGCTGGTGCCCCACATGCTCTTCTACTCCTGGGCTTATTAAGCCCAATATTCTGGGTCATTTTCCAGGTTATTTTGACCTGAACATAAATTGAAACTAACTGCTTACTGCTAATCTCCCCACAAGATACAATCCTGCAAGGCTTGCAGGATGGATGAGTGTGATGTGTGAAATATGCATGTTAATGGAGGAATGAAGATCATCCTACCAACTACATAATCCATCTTTCTTTTAGTTCTTCATACTGACACACTAGAAGGGACCATAAATGGACTACACGCTTAGGTGGAGAAGTAACCCAAGGCCAGGTACCTCCTCACATGAGGAAGGAAAAAATCAGATTATGGATTCTCCACTGGGCCTTTTGATGGTTAAGCACAAGTCCTGTTGGCAAGCTAATGTCCACTCTGATAGTAGAGGCTGTATGGGTATCAGTGGCATATTGGGAATTTTGTTGAATCATTTAGAGCGTAGTCTTTACTTTGATTAAGTTGGTAACTTCCTGTGATTGCTGCACTCAAGAATCTGAGAAGGGAACATTGAATTCAAGCTAAATGGTTAACATTTGGACGGCACAGTGGCGCAGTGGTTAGCACCGCAGCCTCACAGCTCCAGCGACCCGGGTTCAATTCTGGGTACTGCCTGTGTGGAGTTTGCAAGTTCTCCCTGTGTCTGCATGGGTTTCCTCCGGGTGCTCCGGTTTCCTCCCACAAGCCAAAAGACTTGCAGGTTGATAGGTAAATTGGCCATTATAAATTGCCCCTAGTATAGGTAGGTGGTAGGGAAATATAGGGACAGGTGGGGATGTGGTAGGAATATGGAATTAGTGTAGGATTAGTATAAATGGGTGGTTGATGGTCGGCATAGACTCCGTGGGCCGAAGGGCCTGTTTCAGTGCTGTATCTCTAACTAACTAACTAACTAAACCATTTTATACATAGGGACAGTAAATATAAAAGCAAGGAAGTCAGGCTGAACTGGTGCAAAACATTAGGCCACTCTTGGAATACTGCATACGGTTCTGGACATCGCATTGTCGGAAGAATATTAGAGCCATGGAAAGGGTACAGCTCAATAGCAGGATTGAGAGGATATAGTTATGAGGAAAGCCTTACAAGTGTGGCATTTTCATCAGAAAAGAGATCTAGAGATGATCTAATTGAGTAATAAAGAGGAAAGTTAGGAATGCTTATCACAATTGGCTATTGGGGCAGACACTGTTGCATTTCAGAGGTAATTAGATAAATATATGAAAAGGAAGATTATAAAAGGAATAGATCAAGAAAATAGGATTTGAGTAGAAGGCTGCACTTGAAGAGTTAGTAACAACACAGGCAATGGGCTCAACAACAAAGGCTCAATAGCCTTCTGTGCTGTAATTTCTAATGAACTCATCATATGATTACAGTCAGTTCAGTAACCTGGGAGGTTGTTTGTGCATGAATATCGTCCATGTTGGAAGGATAGACTGAGCAACAACAAACTGGGGCTGTTCAGTCTCAAAGAGAGGAATCAGAGGGGACCTTATAGAAGTATATAAGATAATTAATGGGATAAAGAAAGTTAACCCGGAAGAATACTTTTAGAAACACCAGGGTAGCAAGATAACATGACTTAGGTTTAAGGTTGTGAAAGGAAAATTTAGGACAGTTAGGAAATATTTCTTCAGAGAACAATCAACAGCTGGACTAGGTTACAAGGAAGGATGGTTGAAACCAGATCACTGGAGTCATTTAAGAAACAGCAAGATTTTGTAATACAAAAACCTTTGGAAGGTTTAGATCAAAGGACTGGAGGGCCTTTTCATCCAAACCTTATAATGATATTTATGCTACAGATGATAGATGGATAATAAACAGAGGAAGGAATAAGAAAAAAAAACTTTGACCTACTGAGGTAGTCAACTGTGTTGCTCGGACTACTGCCACCAACCACTTCTTCTGTGTCCAGAGAGGACCAAGCACTCAGTGTTGCTTCAGTAATGGCAAACTGTTCAGCAACACCTATTTAAAAAGAAATGGACCGAATTAGCCAATTAATATTAAAGAACATAATTAAAAAGAGTATCAGAATCAAGCCCAATAATTGACAGGAAACAAGCCTATTTTAATTAGACCAAGAGGGATGGCACTGGGTAAACCCTAGTGTCTCTGAACAGAAATTAGTATCACCTTAATTGGATACCACTAATAAAGGAACCTAATTCAAGGTCCAATCAAACAGAAAGAAGCATAACGTGAAACTAAATTAGGATATTGTGGTTGTGGTCAATTACACAATTAATTTTCTGGGGTGCCCACCAGTTGCAGAAGGTAGGACCCTGCTATTAGCCTCGTGGAGCTTTTAATCTTGAAATTTGTAATCTTTCCTATTTGTAAAATGCACATCTGCACCTGATAAACTTGTCAGTAATTGTTTAGGTAAACCCCGTAGATTTGTTACGTCTCTCTCCACTTTCAAAAGCCCTCTCAAAACCTTTCTCTTCAGACACCCTTTCTATTATTTTCTGTAATTCTTCTCCCAATTTCTGCTTGCTGTCCAAAACTTCTCCACCCTGCAAAGTGCCTTGGAACATTTTGTTGTAGGGGTGATTTTCAACAACATCCCAAGGCACTTCACAGGTGAATTATAAAACAAAATATGACACCGAGCCACATAAGGAGATATTAGGGCAGTTGACCAAAAACTTGGTTTAAGGAGGTAGGTTTTAAGGAGTAACTGAAAGGAGGAAAGCACTCTACAGAGACGGAAAGATTTAAGGAGGGAATTCCTTAAAGCCTTGGCAGCCACCAATGATTGAGCGGTTAAAATCAGGGATGCTCAAGAGGCTAGAATTAGAGGAGTGCAGATATCGTGTAGGGTTATGGGCTGGAGGAGATTACAGAGATAAGGAGGGGCGAGGCCATGGAGGGATTTGAAAACAAGGGTGTGAATTTTAAAATTGAGGCATTACTTAACTGGGAGCCAGTGTAGGTCAGCAAGCACAGGAGTGCTGGATGAATGGGACTTGGTGTGAGTTAGGACACGGCCAGCACAGTTTTGGGTGAGGTTAAGTTTATGGAGGGTAGTACATGGGATGCTTGCCAGGATTGCATTAGAATAGTCAAGTCTAGAGGAAACGGGCATGGATGGGGTTTCAGCAGCTGGGGCAGGGACAGAGTGGGCCAATATTAGAAAGACAGAAGTAAGCAGTCTTAATGATGGCACAGATATGTGCTCGGAAGCTCAGCTCGGGGTGAAATATATCATTAAAGCTCCAAACAGTCTAATTCAGCCTCAGACAGTTGCCAAGAAGAGGGATGGAGTTAGTTGCTTGGGAACAGAGCATGTGGCGGGGAGCGAAGACAATAGCTTCAGGCCTCCCAATATTTATTTTCTGGTTTAATGCATCTGGTTGCATGCATAGAACACATTGGGGAATTGCAAACCCCCAGCGTGTAAATTTCCATCCATTAAAATCACGAGCTGGTGAAGCGCAATCTTTTTCTATGTGCCCCTAGCGTAGAGTGGGAGCACTGGAACAGAGTATCTCTCCTTTTGTAAGTGCAAATCCTTACTGTTGTTTACTCATTAGGTTTCACTAGGGGGAGCCAATTAATCATCTATTGTCTAGTTATATTAACCCTTTAGCAATGCCACAGAGACCTGATAGTTATTTTTTGCAGAAAAGAAGTACAATCTAAGTCATGCCCAAATACTTTCTGATTTCTGTCTCTATTCTGCTGGGGAACCACTCTTCCTCCTCTGCAATGACTTTGTTTCAATAGTCCAGGACTTAAAGCTCTTGCGGAATTGGTGTGCCTCTTTGGCTATGGCTGAATTTCCATCCAACACACGGACATACCCCTGACCCAGGTGATCTGCTGTTGTCAGGGTTATCTAAGTTTTTTTGGTGGGGTTTCTAACATCCTCCAAGGAATCAGCCAGTAGCCTGTGGCAGGCCAACGACTTCTGAGCTGCTGGTGAAACCTAATTGTATTTGTATTTATTTGAAATGTTTTATGCACAGGTTTCCTGGCTTTCAAAATTGTAAGTCCAATGTCAGAGCTGGTCTCCAGCAACGTTCCTGATGTCCAGCGTGGCTGTAGATCAAATAATGGAAAATACATTGGATCATATATTTCAACCATTTAAAAATTTCAATGTGTTTGCCAGGATATGAGCTGCTGTATTGAATATTGTTGTATGTCATTGATAGCATTTAAGATGTTAGGGCGAGCTTTGTTCGCAGAACTCTCGGAGTCTGTATAGGTCTAAACAATAACTCATTTATTGCATTTACCCAACTATATACACTCTCCTTAAGCACGTCTTGCTCGCACCTCTTATGACGCTTCTTGCTTCTTCCAAGCCTATTACCCATGTGACTATTGCATCATCATCCCTAGTGGGAGGGGTTATTCTCACTGTCTCAAACATTAACCCTTTCAGACCCTTATACTACAAATATCACCTGTTAATTCCTGCAGGACATCCAATTTTCAGACCTAGCTCCACCCAAAAATTGGTGGGGTGCGGATGGGAGACCAAAGTCAATATTTCCTTGTATATGATGGGTTTTTAAAAAAATCTGGGTTGGACTTTTGTGCTTCTGTGTTCACCAACACAGATTTTCTGCATTGAATTGGTAATTGTGAGGTGGCAAGCACAGAAGCAGAAAACCGTGGCCTTGGCCACTTCCAGGTGGTATAGACAGCCTGAACATCATTATCATAACACAGCACAGCACATCACTGGTTTACATATGTTACATTTTAGATCAGTGGATCAACAGTGAATCACAGTTGAAACTGTGCAGCAGCAGATTCATACAACTTGGGTTTACATCAGTTTTCAATTCTTTGACAATCCTATATCAGCATATACTGCTACTTGAAAATTCAATGACCCAAAGGATCGAATAGGGACAGAGGGAAGATGGGGACTATCTCTCCCATATTGATTGGTAGATATTTGGCTTAGAACTACTGGTGTAACTGATTACTTTATTTCCATCTCAGTGTATCTTGAGTGGGACACAACATCAAACACAATTTCACTTCTGCCCATCTTACCTGCGGCGAAACGAGCTTCCTTCAGTTCATCGGTGAGATTGGAGTAATGGACTTCATCCATCGGACAAGTATTACATCCTCTACGCTGGGCACCCCAACCCTTCCATTCAATTAGATGAGCCACTCGCCCACGTGCCATAGCCGTTGGCTTTGTAATGTGATCTTTTACAGTCTGAACCAGACCTGCAATAGAAAATCAATGTAACACTTTACTACCATGGCAAAATGAATCCATATATTTCATTACATGCTTGAAAAAATAACTATCTGAATTTTAAATGGTGGGTATTATAAATGAGATTTAAAGTAAGGACTCTCATCACAGACCACAATCCTCTCAATCACAACTCTTCCAATCACAGCTCCTTCATTACAGTCTTCTCCATTTGCACCATACTCCATTTGTAGTTCCCTCCACTTGTCAGCCCTCTGTTTGTTGTCCTACTCTTTAATGAAACTAATAGGAAATTATTTCAATTAACCCTTTTGTTTCCATTAGCATTTTTCAGCAAAAGTAATGTTAGCCATCAACAAGTTAATTTTCGCTGTGCTGAACTTAGAGGAGGACAGGAAGTATTGTTACACATTCCAAGGGAATAGCAATAGCAGTCAAACTTACAACAGTAAAAGAAAAAGACTTGCAGTTATATAACACCGTATCCTGTTGTGGTTCTCCCAACAGCAATGCTGAGTCGAGGCAATTCCGTACCCCCTCAGTGCTGTACCGAAGTGTCAGTCTGCATTATGCCCTTAAATCAGGAATGGGGCTTGAACCACAACCTACTGTCATTGGAAATTATAGTTGGAAAATTGTGTGCTATATGCATCTGATATGTAATACACTCGGGCACAGCTCTTTGCCACTGTTCAAAGTCAGAAAATTACACTTGAAGTGCCATGATCAAGTTTGTGTGGATTTATTTTGCTCATGGACATAAAATGACACCAATTGCAAATAGTTTAGATCACATGGGCTTGTTTCACTCCAAAAATGAATTTGAGAGAGGATCGACTTCTCTCAACTAGGTGAATTTTATCAATGCTTTGCTCTACTTAGTAGCATGCAGATTGATGATTTATCTCCTCTGGGCTGTTTCCAATGAGCCCTGTGTGGATTTGGACTCCATTGTTATGAAGACACTAGACAAGCAGACAGAATGCAGTGAGGTTTGGACACAGGCCTGCAGCCCTGAGCTCAACCAGTAACTAAACATTTAGAGAAGAGAGGAACATTTTTATAAATTTGCATTTTGAATTCACATCTGATTTAGGAAAAACTTGCTTTGGGCCATTAGGGACACACTTCTCCCTATTGGACCATCAAAGAATTGGACACATCCCTTCTCTGCTGAACAGTTACATATAATAATACAAAGCTAAAAAGACACAGGTAAAAAGTGCTAAACTCAATCCTAAAATTCTGGCTTTTTCCACTGTGACGCTCACACAAGGATCAGTTATAGACTATAAAAATGAATCGATGAACTAAACTCCAAAAAATGGACACATTTTGCTGCAGACAAGATGAAGTAAGAGGTCAGGTGACCCCTCCAGTACTGCAAATATACATCATGACTGTTGGAGACTACGCTCATCATCACATCTGGACTAGTCTTGGGGAAGATACATTAAAATGTTAAACACGCCTTCAATGCTAAATGGCTCCTATCTTCAGGAATTGGGCTGACAAAGACCTTCACAGGCAGAGCGACTCCAGATGCAAAGCCACGATCTTAGATGGGAAATAACACCACTTTATCAAGATAAGCCACATTCAAACTCCATTGTGCAACAATGACCACAGGTTCAAAGACACCAGGGGAGATCATCCATGGTCACCCGACTGAAACCTCAACCTGTTCAGGGTTTTTCTTAAAAAAGAGATTTCTCCAAAAGACAGTCAGAGAGGCAGAGAGAGAGAGAAAGCCTGGAGCTAAGAGATCCATTCCAGTTAAGAAGAGGACCCTGCCTGCAGAGGTGACCTTGAAAACTCCCCATCTGAGAAATGTTAATAAGATTGTCCACAGACTTTGAGTCTTAAGCAAAGCAGTCTATAATACTTCAGTAAACCAAGAAAAGAAATATCAGACCTGCAACGCTGCTAACAATCCCTCTTGGAGCATCAAGAAGGTTTCAAAGTGAACTCTTTTTACAACAATCGGACTTAAATGCATTCTGTCCTCTAATCTCTATCTTTTCTTGTGTATGTAGACGTGTGCATGAGTGAGTGGGTGAGGTTGCGAGTATTTTTCGCTATTGTTAAATAAATAGTTATCTTTCTTTTTTAACCTATGAGAAACTCTGTTGTTTTTCTGTTTATTTTACCACTAAAACACTCAGGGACTAAAACAACATTTTAAAAAACACTGTCTACGGTCAGGTGAGAGGTGAAAAATGGAAGTCACTTACACTAATTCTCATCTGTCCATGACGCCACTCGTGGTGCTGTAGACACTGATTTCTGAATTTCATGGCACTTATAGCCACGGGTGGTCAATAAGGAGATTGTACTAGGCCTGTAATTGTTGGTTACCTTCCTCCTCTGCATATTTGCATCGATGATTTAAAAAGGTTTCGGTCAAGCTGCAAGTTGTCTTAACTCTGCCAGCTGTTTCAAATTGATTACCAAATCATTTTACATGAGTCCCAGTTAATTATTCTTCAGTCAAGAAAATCGTGTGCTCCTCATTCTGGACAATTTCACTGGATTGAATCTTTACCAAAAGCATGTGAGATTCAAAGCCAGACCTAAGGAATGACCCGTCATACTCCTGAATCCAGTGCTCCTTGTTATGGTGCAGTGTAGACACCCCACACTTCATCAACATCATCTCTCAATCTCACACACAGTTGCACCCTGACTTCTTTGCCTCCTCCTCCTTTGCCAACTATCCACATATGGCTTAAGTTTTAATATATACAATGACACTGTTAAATATCATTGTTCAGTTAACGGACAGAAAACAGGAGTAGGAATGTATGTGCCGTTTTTGAGTTGTCAGGCTATAACTGGCGGGGTACTGCAAGAATCAGTGCTTCGATGTCAACTATTTACAATCTATATCAATCACTTAGATGAGGAGACGATGTATAATGTGTCTAAGTTTGCTGATGATACAAAGTTAGCTGGGAAAGTAAGCTGTGAGGAGAACACAAAAGATAGAAATTTTGGACCCTGCCAACGTCAGGAATGGAGCGGGCAGCCAATTAGGCTCATTAAGAGCCTTGTTCAGAGCAGTCAAAGGAGGTCAACTGAGATTTTCCAGTCAGCCTCCAGCTTCCCACCACAATGGTGGCAGTTTAACTGCCTGGATGTGGGCAACCAGCAGCAGGCTGGGAGTGGCCAGTGCTTCAGGCAGACCTAGATGCTCTCCCTGCCTGCCGGGGTGCAGGTGCAGCCAAAGGCCAATCTGTGGAGGGGCCTGCTTTTTCGATTTGTTCTTTGAAATTTTTAGCAAGTTGGTGAGAGGGCACCTTCATGTTGAAGCATCCTCTCAGTTACTTACCCTTTACTGCAGCCTGCTGCTGTTTTCAAGCTGCAAGGCCTCTGATAAGCCCTCCAGCTTTGAGAGCCCTAACTGGACAGCAACCTGTCAAAATCCCAGGGCACTGACTGTTTCTGCCTGGGGGCAGGTTTGGGACCCGGAAACAGACCCAACTCCTATTCCAGCCTTTGAAGCAAAAATTCAGCCCAAAGGGATTTTGGCAGGTTCAGTAAGCAAGTGGGCAAGACATGCCAGAGGGAAGATAATGTGGAGAACTGTGAAGTTATCGAATTGGGAGGAAAAATAGAAAAGAAGATTTATTTTTTAAATGGTGAGAAACTGGGAAATGTTGGTATTCAGAGGGGCCATGTCTTAGTTATTTAAAGTACTAAGAGCGAGGGAGTGGGACTGACTGAGTAGCTCCGTGGAGAGCCGGCATGGACTCGATGGGCCGAATGACTCTATGGCTCTATGAAACATAGAAAGTCAACGTGCAGGTACAGCAAGCAATTTGGAAAGCAAATAGTATGTTAACCTTTATTACAAAGGGATTGGAGTATAAAAATATAAGAGTAAACTGCAATTATATAGGGCCTTGGTGAGAATACACCTGGAGTACGATGTACAGTGAGGAGAGTCTGAGTAGACCAGGCCTATATTCCTTATAGTTTAGAAGAATGAGAGGTGATCTCATTGAAACATATAAAATTCTTAGGGGGCTTGACAGGGTAGATACTGAGAGGATGTTTCCCCGGGCTGAGGAGTCTTGAACTACGGGGGGTCACAGTCTCAGAATAAGGCGTTTAGGACTGAGACGAAGAGAAATTTCTTCAGTAAAAAGATAGTGATCTTCGGAATTCTCTACCCCAAAGAGCTGGGATTCTCAGGCATTGAGAGTATTCAGGACAGAGATCAATAGATTTTTGGATATTAAGGGAATCAAGGGATATGGGGATAGGACAGGAAGTAGAAGATCAGCCATTACCTTATTGAATGGTGGAGCAGCCTCGAGGGGCTGACTGACCTACTGCTGCTCCTATTTCTTATGTTCTTATGATCAGACTCACAGCTAAACACTTTGAGAATGAAATCACTTCAATATCACATCCTGTGGATTCTGCTGTTGCCTTGTACATTCACGAGCAGTGCTGTCAATGCTGTCAATCTCCAATGAGACAATTTCAGCATATTAAATCTGTGAGACTGCTCCTGCAAGGGAACTGAGTTGCTCAATGAGCTAGTCCATAACCCTTTCACCTCAATACTTTGCATCACATGAACGCACCTTAAATGGGTCTGTGAATTACATGCATAATTGTTGTCTGGCATTCCTGTGATCGTTCAAAAATGCTGGTGATTGGAATTCCTGCCTTGGTTAGTTGGGCATGTATTTATTGCATGTATGCTCCTCCCCCAACCCCCATCTCCTGAGACAGTGCCTTGTAATTATAGGTGTATCTATATATGTGTAATTGTATGTAATTGGGTGCAGCAAAAATCCTTATATATTTACAGTCATCTGTGTGATATTTGAAAATGCTGGTGATTACACATAGTGCACAGACTACTCCTGTAATTTACATTTAACATAACCTTGCTCACTTCACTCCTATAACTGCAGACATAGAATGATACAACACAGAAGGAGGCCATTCAGTCCATTGTGCCTGTGCTGGCTCTTTGAAAGAGCTATCCAATTAGTCCCACTCCCTTGCCCTTTCCCCATAGCGCTGCAGAACTTTTCCCTTTCAACTACTTATCAAATTCCCTTCGGGAAGTTATTATTGAATCTGCTTCCACCTCCCTTTCAGGCATATTCCAGATCATAACCACTCGCTTCAGCAGTTTGGGGTTTGGACTCTGCATTCAGTCCCACTGAATTGGTCTGGATTTGTGCAGCCGGCGGGCCTCCCAGCGCTGGGCCGCAAACGTGTGGGAAACCCTGCCTACACCTTTTTGAGCACCCCCAGTGTGATCCTCCATTGTTCTGGAAGTGAAGTTTCTGGCACCGGGATCTCCGTCCCTTTAAAGACGGGGATCCCGCCTCCAAGAGCTACTGGGAGCAGTGGCCACTGCCAGTATTGCAGAGGCCTTGGACCCAGGCCCAGCGCTGGAACCCTGGATCTCAGATAAGTGAGGTGGTGTTGCTGGGGCCAGTCTGGAAGGCCCTGCAGAGGGGGTGTGGGGGGAGGACGGTCCATGGAGGTTGAGGTTTTGCCTGCGGGAATCCTCCATGGGCCAGAGATTGCCCATGGATTAGGGACTCCCCCTGCCCCCTCCCCCCAACCGGACCACAGGGAGGGTGCCTCGTTAAATTCCAGTGGTGGGGGAAGAGGCCCTTAAGTGGCTGTCAATAGGCCAATTAAGGGCCTCAATTGACCTCTTAAGGAGGGGTGGGGGGGGGGTGGTGATGAAGGCTGTCGTTGGCCTATCCCGCCTTCAGCAAAATGGTTTGGCAATGGACTCTCTGTCCCCCGCCTCCTGTCGCGATTCTATGGGCACCCCAGCATGAGGGGGGACAATAAACTTCAACCCAATGGATTGTCCACACTCATCACAGCTAATGCAATGCTACATCATCGCCTTGTTTCTCAAATGATGTTCTATGCCGTCTGCATGCTTTCAAATAAGTTTTTTCATTTCATTCTGTTGCTTGATGTTGAAAAAACAAATGGCAGTCTCAATGTTACTTCATATTACACTTCTGTCCTTCCTCAGTGAGGAGCCATTTGGTAAGGTAATTTGCAACAAGCCGTACAGACCAGAAGATTCCAAGTTTGCTTCCTGGCTTGTGTGTAGTTAGGTGATCATGGCCAGAGAAGCTGAGGTGTATAACTGGCCTCTGTCCCTGGGCTAGGGATGGTTAAAAAAAAAAGCTGCCAGCTCCTGATTGTTTTTCACTGAACACTGTTGGAAAGGGCATGGGTGTGAACATTGGTTGAGAACAAGATCATGCTCAGCTGTAATACCACCCCATGGTTAAACAGCGTGCCACAGTCCCTAATGAAAGGTCACAGACCTGAAACGTTAACTTTGCTTCTTTCTCCATAGATGCTGCCAGACCTGCTGAGTATTTCCAGCACTTTTTGTTTTTATGCCACAGTCCCTGTTCAGATTCACACATGAAGGATGGTCACTTGGGAGAGGTATTAGAAGGCCATTGAGCTCAGTGCAGTTATATCTCAGCAAGAGTCAGCACCTTCAGGAGACAAGGGAGTGAAGAGTTTACCCTAGGTTGCACCCCTTTTTTTGGCCTATTGAAAATGATGGGGTGAATTTTAACCCCCCGGGTCAGATGCTAAAATTTTAAAAATCTCAAACCGGCTCCCAGGAGGTGGGTTCGCAATTTAAATATTTTAATGAGGCTGCAGCCTCTGATTTAACCTGCTTTGCAGGTTTAACAGTGGCTAGCTGGGTTTTCCAGGCCTCGGGAAAACTGGTAGATGAAGCGAGGTCAGCTTCGGGGCGAAGGTAAGTGCTCTTCCAGCGCTGCCTATGGGCCAGGAGGAGCAGGAGATCCCCCCCCTTCCCCCGGCTCACCAAGCTTCACCCCGCGTACAAAGACACCCGGAGATCAAAATAGCACCCCACCCAGGGGCTGAGATCGGACCACTGCACCCCTCGCAGGATTCCAGTGGCAGCTACAGGCTCCCTACCTGTTGCTGCAGCCTGCTCCAAAGTGCTCTCCATCTGACTGGAAGCCAAGCCTGTCAATTAGGCTGACTTCCAGATTCCCTTCTGGAACTCCAACTCCCACCTATGCACCCCGCCCTGTCAATATAGGGGCCCATGTGTGGGTGCATAGTACATCCCCACATTAGTAGGCAGGTGCATACAAATGCAGGAATTATGTCATATGTGTTATTCCTTTATTAATGCCCTGAGCATTTCTGGGCTGACGGGATGCATGTTGGCTCCTGGAATCAGAGGCAGCTAAGTTGTTGAAGACCATTGGTTTCCCTACTGTAATAGATTACAATGGGCTAATCACAATGGGCTAGCTGGCCTATTGTGAAAAGCTGGTACATTTTTTGGGCCATCTCTTTCACTTTTTAAGCCAGCCTATTCATGCTGTGGCCAACCCCCTGTCTACTCTTCTGAGGTGGGCACCCAGTTGCATCAGTTCTGATGTATACATCTCCCCACTTTTTATAAATGACCTGGCCCCCAAGAATGCCCACAGACGGAAAGCTCCACCTACCATTTGTTTGATGGCTCAGTAGGCCTTCAAGAAGTCCAGGGCCCCGGTTTGTGGTTAGATCATGCAAAGAGTAAACTCCTTGCAGACAAAGTAACATTCCACACGGTAAAGACTGAGTGGAAGAGGTTTAAGATCAATTCTGCCCAGGACTGCTTAGAAACAATTTATATTAACTTACCAACCAGTGACGACCTTGCAAGTGCAGTAATGTCATAGCCATTCAGAGTCTGCTTAGAGCCAGAAAAAATTACATTTGTGCTTCCAAAGCAGTTCTAAATTCCAAAGAAAAGAAGAATTTAAAACATTGCCAAATAACCAATTAAATTTCAGTTAACAAGTGAGATACAAAAGTGTCTAAATGTCACTTCAGACAGATTACTAATGAGCTGTTATATACAGTGAGGCTACGTCCCAGGCGTAGGAAATCTTGCAATAGCACATGACTACTTTAAGATGTGGCATGTCTTTATGATGTAGATGATTCTTATTACAACTTGCCTTGGAACCCATGCAAACATCGTATATGAACCCTGACATCCCTCTGTGACATATTGCAGGGTGCAATGTGGAGGCTTTAGGTATGTCAGGGTTAGGGGCTGAAAGAGCTCAGATTATTTCCTGCAAATTTTTCCCCTTTTCTTCCCTTTGCTGGTTGGGCTAATTTTCCAAGGGAGCTGCCATCTCTCCTGTGCTTCATTGATTCTTCAAGCCCAAACCTAAATGACTTTTGTGACCAAAACTGTTTGGCAGCAGAGGACATCACAGCAGAGTCTAGTTCTGTTCTCACACTACATTCACCTATGTCGTTTTGAACAGGGGTCACTGGATAACAAACAGGACTAGGAATCCTGCCTGATTTTTCTCCCCTGCTTTGCTCTAAGATGTTCAAACCAATTGTAACTGAGATCAGCTCTCCCATCCTCACTGTGGGCTCAACAGTCTCCTATTGTGATTCCAGTGCAGTAACGTTAGTGCAGTAACACGTCTTAATTCAAAACTATGGAACGCCTCACCATCAGACTTCCCGTTTTCCTAAAATCTACAAGTTTTTAAAGAAAGACTTGCATTTATAGGGTGCTTTTCACAACCTAAGGACATCCCAGCCAATGAAGTACTTTTGAAGTGCAGTCACTGTTGTAATGCACAAAAGACAGCAGCCAATTTGCACACAGCAAGCTCCCACAAACAGCAATGTGATAATTACAGGTAATCTGTTTTTTAGTGAAGTTGCTTGAGGGATAAATATTGGCCAGGACAACGGGGAGAATGCCTCTGCTTCGAATAGTGCCATGGGATGTTTTATGTCCACAAGGCAGAACAGATAGGGTCTTGGTTTAACATTTCATCTGAAAGATCGTACCTCTGACAGTGCAGCACTACATCAGTACTGCATTGGAGTGGCAGCCTGGATTTTGTGGAGTGGGACTTGAACCTTCTGACTCGGAGGCAAGAGTACTACCCATTGGACTTTGGCTGACACCTGGCAAAGCTCAGGCTTGGCATCATTTAACCACTACTCATTGATTCATCTTATTTTCAATCCTCTTATCTACCTTGGCGCTGTCCCCTACCCTAGGCCTTGCCAGCTTAACCTATGTTCCTGGCATAATTAAAAATACTGACTAGAACTGAACCCTGGAACATGCTGCACTCTGGAGCTCTGCACTCTTATCAGACAGTGCATTTAGGATCAGGAGGCTCCGGGTCAGTTTGTTTCTTTTCCCTAAATGCAGTCCTGCATTTAACCATGTTTAGGACAGTACCATACCATGAAAGCGATACTGACCTGTATGATGGGGTCCCAGCAGAAATCTGTCCTGTCTTGCTGAAACATAATCAATCAAAAGAAAGTATGAATTCAACAGTGGAATTATAGTTATTCATAGAATGGTTACAGCACAGAAGGAGGCCATGTGGCCCATCGTTACCATGTTGGCTCTCTTCAAGAGCAACTTAACTAGTCCCACAGCCCCGCCCTTTCCCCATAGCCCTGCTGATTTTGTCTCCTCAAGTGCTTATCCAGTTCCCTATGATATGATTGCTCTTCTCAAGAGCATCCTATAGGACAAAGAAAATGCTTTCATATTTTGCATGGGTGCCATACACATTAGAGAAACTGGAGAGAAATGGGTGCCGTAGAAGATGATATTACAGTACTTTTAATCCTAATAGACTTAGAGTGCACATGTGTGTGTTTGTTTTGATGCAGGTCAAAAAGTCAAAAAGTTTCATTCCCTTTTGCAACCTTCACTATGCTAACTCTTGCTCAGGTCCAATTCCACTAGTATCAGAAGCTCTCTCTACATCAACCAAACAGCCATTTTTAATGTGTGAGTTTGCACTGTGGATGTGGGCAGGGTATTTAGCCATCGCAACAGAGCTCAGTGCTTTCTTACCCAAAATCCACACACTCACAATTTCTACCAGGGGCCACTGGATAGTAATTTGGACCAAATGCCCTGGCTGTCCAGAGGTGCTGAGGTGACTGTAGTGCCCAATTTTCTATCCCAGCTAAGACTGACAAACAGCATGGAGTGGCAATTGAACCTCATCTTCCTGGCTTGTAAAATTTAATCCTTTTTTACAACTGGAGACGAATTACAGAAATCAGAGATCAAGCTTTGAATTGCCAGCATTTTTGGGATAATGGAAATATTTCATGACTGATATTCAGTTGGGCCAGGAAATTCCTCAGAGCGGCTCTCATTCTGCCACTGCTATTTTAATGGAAGTGTAACATAGATCCCGTTTGTTCGCCTAAATGGTGTTTCCATCACACTTCAGGCAACAGTAGAGCAGAGAGCTAGGAGAGACTGTGCATTAAGTCAAAGATGGAAGACTGCAGAGTACAATAAGTATACAAGACTGGAGGAGGTAGCAGAGGCTGCATGGAGCATAGCCATGGGAAGATTTTTAGGTGAGGACAAGTATTTTAAATGCAATGAGCTAGGAAGACAATGTAGGCTGATTATGATAGGGTGATTAGTAAATGGGATTTTGTGTGGAATAAGCTGCTGGCAGGGCATAGCTGAGGTATTAAATGAATACTTTGCTCCTGTCTTTACCAAGGAAGAAGATGCAACCCAGGCAATGGTGAAAGAGGAGGTAATTCAAGCACTAGAAGGGTTTAAAATTGATAAGAAGGATGAAAGTGGATAAGGCACCAGGACCGGATGAGATACATCCAAGGATACTGAGGGAAGTAAGAATGGAAATTGTGGAGGCACTGGCCATATTTATTCAGTCTTCAGTCCAGGGGACTGGAGAATTGCAAACGTTACATCCTTGTTCAAAAAAGAGTGGAAAGTTAAGCCCAGCAACTGCAGGCCAGTCAGTTTAATTTCAGTGGTGGGGTAATGTCTAGAAAGAATAATTCGAAACAAAATTAATAGTCACATGGACAAATGTGGGTTAATTAAAGAAAGCCAGCATGAATTTCTTAAGGGAAAGTCATGTTTAACTAACTTGGAGTTTTTTGAAGAGGTAACAGGGAGGGTTGATGAGGCCAATGCAGTTGATGCAGTGTACATGGACTTCCAAAAGGTGTTTGATACAGTGCCACACAACAACTTGTGAGAAAAGTTATAGCTCATGGAATAAAAGGGACAGTAGCAACATGGATATGAAATTGGCTGAATGACAGGAAACAAAGAGTAATGGTTAATGGATGCTTGTCAGGCTGAAGGAAGGTTTGTAGTGGAATTCCCCAGGGGTCAGTGTTGGGACCCTTGCTGATATATATTAATGATCTAGACCAGGGTTGTCCAACCTTTTCGCATGGGGGGGAAGGCCACATTACAATTTTTGTCTTCCATAGGGAGCCAGTGAGACAATTTCGAAAAGATCAAGGTATTAAAAATTTATCTTACCATTAACCAAAACAACAACAAATGTACATTTTTGTGAAGAAGCTTTAAATGAGACGACTTAATTTATTAACTTACTTTCTCTCCACTATGTTGGACACTGATTTAGTGAGATACCTGGCAGTTTTTTGTTTGCACAAGTAGTCAATGTCTGTCCACTTGTAGTGGTGCGGAGTATTTCAGATAGATGTCCATTTGTCAGCAGTGATCTTGATCACTCTCTCTCCCTCTCTCTCTGTCTCTCTCTTTCTCTCCCTGTATTTCCCCGATCTGAAAGAAGGAGCCAGTGGAAAATTTCTCATCTCCAGTCACGGACCCCTGGTGAGGATGAGGAACGGCCCAGGTACAGTTTACATCTGCAGGCCGGATGGAAACCTTTGGCGGGCCAGATTCTGGCCCACGGGCTGTATGTTGGACAACCCTGACCTAGACCTTGGTGTACAGGGCACAATTTCAAAGTTTCCGATGATATGAAACTTGGAACAATTGTGAACTGTGAGGAGGATGTGTAGAACTTCAAAAGGACCTAGAAAAGTTGGTGGAATGAGCAGACAGGTGGCAGATGAAGTTCA
The DNA here is from genome assembly GCF_036365525.1 of Heterodontus francisci. Taxonomy (NCBI): domain Eukaryota; kingdom Metazoa; phylum Chordata; class Chondrichthyes; order Heterodontiformes; family Heterodontidae; genus Heterodontus; species Heterodontus francisci. The sequence continues at coordinate 25,363,493 of NC_090407.1, read as the reverse complement.
ATGCAACGTGGCTGAGAGGTGATTTGATAGAGGTATTCAAAATCATGAGGGGTCTGGATGGAGTAGATAGGGAGAGACTGTTCATACTTGTGAAAAGATCTTAAATGAGAAGGGACAGATTTAAAGTGATTGGCAAAAGCGACATGTGGAAAAACTTTTTCACACATCGAGTGGTTAAGGTCTGGAATGCACTGCCTGAGAATGTGGTGGAGACAGGTTCAATCGGGGCTTTCAAAAGGGAATTAGACTGTTATCTGAAAAGGAAGAATGTGTAGGGTTACGGCGAGAAGGTGGAGGAGCCAGTGCAGACCACGATGGGCCGAATGGTCTCCTTGTGCACTGTAACAATTCTGTGATTCAGCGAGTTCTGGATTAATTGAAGTTTATGGAGGTTGTAGCTTTAGTGGTCAGTGAGGAGAGTGTTTGTAAAGTCGAGGCTGGTCGTGACAGTGGCATCAATAAGGGTTTCAGTGGCAATGGGGAGGAAGTAGGGTTGGAAATGCGTTACTATATATTGGGTGTGGAAGTTGGCAGTTTTAGTAGTGGATGAAATGCAGGGTTTGAAGATCAATTCAGGGTCTAGTCAGACAAACAGGTTGAGTTTGAACAGGTATCCAGGAAAGGGAATAGGATTGGAGTTAACAAGCAGAGATTCTAGCTGGGCCCAAAAAAAATTGCTTTGGTGAACTGCGATAGTTCTAGCTGATCTAGAACTTGAAGTTGAACAGATAGAACAGCAACAACTGTGAAATCAAGGGTGGTGATAGAGAGATGAAGCTAGGCCTTGTCAGCAGACACATGAAAACTGACCTCGTTTGTACAGATAATTTTGCTTTGGGGCAAAACCATTATAGGAGAGGTGTAGGCTCTGTTGGGACAGTAAAGAATGGAAGCAGATGAGAGCAATGCCATTGACGTGGAGCACAGGGGTGGAGGTAGCAGAGGACAATAGGATGATTAATTGTGTTGAAAGCTGCATAAATGTTGAAGAGAACAAGAATGCACTGTAGTCACAAACTCTCAGATTGTTGGTGACTTTGACCAGGGAGGTTTCAGTGTTGTGGACTAGACAGAAAGACTGACAGTAGTATAATGAGTTCTTTTATGTTGTCAGATGCAACATAAATGAGATGCGTGGAGTCCAGTTGGTTGAAGATCTCTAACAGGTTTATTAACAGCTAACATGTATATACAGTACAGAGCTAACTGTTTACAGAACCTTACTCTGGGTGTTACAGTTGCAGGGTGACTCTGGCTCTGAGTCACATGACTGCATCCTGGTGTTTGGCTCATTAGCATACTAAGATCTTAAAGGGGCATCACTCTTAAAGGCAATCATACAACACCCCCTTTCTTTGCTAAGATAAGTCTCGTATGCGAAAAGTAAAAACATATAAAATTAGATAACATCAAAATTATTTACATAGGTATAGATATTGTGAAATTTACAAGTGTAGAGGCTCAAAACTCCATATATCGTCTCGGTGGTTTGACAACTCTTGCTCGGGAAATTTGCATCTCATCTATTGCACTTCTTTCTGAAGTTTCTCCCTCTCTGCATTCAGTTTCTGTTGCTCTGTCTTCAGCTTGCTAGCATACTGTGTTGCTTTTCTCAAGATGACCACTTTTGAGGCCTTGTCATTCTTGGAAAGTTCTGGCACCTCATCTTGAAGATCCAACAGTCAATGCTTCAACTCGTTCCTCCTCAGCCTGTTCCAGACATTGCGTGTCCTTCACCTCTCCTCATTCTCTGCGTCTGAAGGCTTGGGGCTCAAGGTCGAGGACTTGTTGGGGGAGGAGTACTTGGCCTCATGGCAGTCCCTGTCTGTTCTGGCTCGTGTTGGTGCTGGCAGTTCTCTGGATAGCAGAAGTAAAGGCGCAGCATTGTTGTGCTGTTGCTGGGTTTTCAGACTGCACCGTTTGATGTTGGCCAGGGTCTGTGAGCGGATTCCAGTCCTTGGAGATTTCCCCTTGGCAATGCTCCCCACTGCCAGCTTTTGCTTCTCAGTAGTGACAAAGTTAATCTCGTCTTCTGAGTTGCTAGAGCGCGAGGAAATGCTGCCTGTTGACAAAGAACTTTCACCATCTGAGTTTGGATCTTCATTCGGTTGGTGTGGCATCTCTGAGAAGGGGCCGAATCTTTAAAAAACCAGAACCACTGAGATCCTGGAGGGACTATGACTCAATGCGGCTACCCTTGGTCTCTTCTCCTATAATGGATACCTTAGTGACCTCGTGGCTGGCTGTGATGTTGAGGTCCCTATACGCTGGTGATCATGCAACTGCTGGTCCACTCGCATCTATAAGGTAGAATGTTTGTAGTTTCCATGCAACTTGCCATAGCTGTGTTGTATTATTAGTTTGCCACTGCAAGGAATGTGTGACCTGTTGTATGCAGATAACTTGACAGTTGTTGGTTGTATCATTGATTTCCAATGACTCTGGTACATATCTTTGGAGATTCAGACTGGTAGGATATTTGCACTAGTGGCGATGTCAATCTTGATGCTGAGTGTTTGTTTGCCAGCTTTCGTTGGGCACAAGATGTTAATAGTGGCGAAAGCTTCCAGTTGTTTGAGTTCATCAACATGATGTGTCAGGTTCACAATGCGGCATGCCTGTTTGTCTTCTTGATGAGAATTACTCCTCGTTGAGTCTTGTCTCAAGTCAATTTTGCTGTGGACTGCGTATATCGGCTTGTGTTTACGCAGGTCTCTGGCGCTGTCCTTGCTGCTGTTACCCCGTTGCTATGCCTATCTTCTGTTTGTCTGTGTCCTGCTGTGGCTTCTGGCCATGCCTTTGGAGCCAGATTTCTTGCATAGGTGGGCCCAGTGTCCTTTTGCACTGCACGCCTTGTACAGGTCATGAAATGCGGGGCAATTTCGCCGTGAGTGGGACAGACCACACTTATCACACAGCTTACTTGCTCTTTTCTACCTGGTTATGCTGCCAATACTGTTGGCTACACCTAGTGCTTGCAGGTGCTGTTGTCCAGCTACAGTGGCTTTGTATTTCCTGCCATCTTCCAGCAGCGCATCAATGCTGTGACCTTTCTTCTTCCCCCAAGAGGCCTTTCTGAAAGGCTTCAATGGGTGTCGATACAATTACTAGCTCCATTATTTGGTCCAACAGCTCAGTTTCTGAGGTTGCATTTGTTGCCCTTACTACGGCATCTACTGAGACAAACTTGTCTATTGATTCCTGTGGCTGTTGCCTGTAGGATTTCAATTCTAGACAGAGAATTCTAAAATTTACTCGTAATCACAGTTGATCTTCTAGCACTTTCTATTGCGGGATCCTTCTGGTCCATGTAAGATAGCCCCGAGGTGTTGATCCTGTGGAATCCCTCATTTCCAAATGCTATTAGTATTTTTACAGCCTGTTTTTCTGGTTCTACAATTATTTGGTCTGTGAAGAATAACTGCATTCTTTGTTTGAACAGTTGGAACTTGGATAGGATATCCAAGGCCTTCCAGTTCATACTGGGAAATTTGGTATCCATATTTCTGCTGTTCTTTTGCTTTAAAAAGGGTTTTAATACATGTTCTATGACTCTGCACTGTTTTCCCTTTGAGAGACTCTCTGTTATTTATACTAGCTGCTTTGATTGACAGGAGCAGGTGTTTGCTAGTGCTGTGTGTTTATCTTGCTTCCTACACTTAAGCCTGTTCTACTTGCAAAGCTGTTCAATAGACAGCTCAATGGGGGTTTTTTCAGAGATTTCTGTACTTCACACTCAAGTAGTTTTATTGTTTTTTTTACTGTGGCTTTGTGAATGGAAGCTCTTATTCATGAACAGTTTAATGTGTTTTTAAACTTTGGCTGTGTGGATGAAGGCTCTGCAGTGATCTGGGTTTTCCTGCATTTTTTTAACAGAAGCCTCCTGTAATGGCACTGACCTCGATCAGCTCGGGAAAGGAATCAGGTCTTCCCCGTTTTTTTTTCTACAGAGCTTTTGAAAAAAAACGTTCTTTTGAAGGACTTCAAAGCTTTTTTTTAAAAAGAGTATCCCTCGCCTATCTGCACAATGACTCACCCGATTTACTTGCAGCCTGTCGTTCAGTGCTCTGTCTTCTACAGCTTGAATAAGTTCTTCTATTTTCACTGTTTGAACCCGTATTTTTCTTGAACTTTCTCTCTCCTGGTTGTAGGAAAGGTCGGTTTCAGAGCTGTGGTTTTCAACCTTACACTTTGTCTTCTCACTACTGCTGCCACCATATAATGAGTTCTTTTATGTTGTCTGATGCAATATAAGTGAGATGCATGGAGTCCAGTTGGTTGAAGGTCTCTTAACAGGTTTATTAACATCTGACAAGTATATACAGTACAGAGCTAACTATTTACATAACCTTACACTAGGTGTGACAATTGCAGGGTGACTCTGGCTCGAAGTCACATGACTGCATCCTGGTACTTGCCTCATTAGCATACTAAGATCTTAAAGGGACATCACTCTTAAAGGCAATAATACAACAAGTAGGATTTCAAGTAGAGAATTGAGTAGCAACCACAGAGGAAGGCCATTTTGTAAATGGAAGATTAGGGGTAATTTTTTTAATTGATTATTTTGTGTGATGTCGCAGGGGATCATTACCTTACAGACTTCGTGATCAGCAGTTGGTGGAGGTTCTTTCTTCTCCTGAGCGACTGCATTACTTGTAATCTGAGGGACATCGCTGGCTTTGGAGGGACTTTCATAAGTATTTGTGAGAATTTCTGAAGATATTAAATAATGAAAAATATTGATAGAAGTGCAAGCAATGCATGCACCAGTGACAAATAATGAACTTTACAATAAAAGATTTATCATCTAAAACACAATCATTTTCTAGTCTCTAATTGCTCCCTGTTCCAATCCTATCCCCCTATTTTATATCAATGCAACAGTGATGCTGTAAATTTTCCTCTCGTGTTCTTCCTAAGCTCCAAATACACCATCCTACATGTCTTTCAATCCTCGCTGTGTTGAAATAAAGACTCAATACATCATCTCCTGCTCCAACAGATTCTTTCCCCAGACTTCGAAACCATGGAAGTACATATGAACATACGACATACATATTAGGAACAGGACTAGACTATTCGTCCCCTTGTGCCTGCTCCGCCATTCAACAAGATCATGGCTGATCTGATTGTAACCTCAACTCCACATTCCCGCCTACTCCCAATCACCTTTCACCTCTTGCTTATCAAGGACCCATCTACCGCTGCCTTAAAAATATTCAAAGACTCTACTTCCACCGTCTTTTCAGGAAGAGAGGTCCAAAGACTCATGACCCTCTGAGAGAAAAAAATTCTTCTCATCTCTGTCTTAAATGAGCGACCCCTTATTTTTAAACAGTGACCCCTAGTTCTAGATTCTCCCACAAAAGGAAACATCCTTTCCACATCCACCCTGTCAAGACCCCTCAGGATCTTATATGTTTCAATCAAGTCGCCACTTACTCTTCTAAACTCCAGCAGATACTAGTCTAGCCTCTCCAACTTTTCCTCATAAGACAACCCACCCATCCCAGGTATTAGTCTAGTAAACCTTCTCTGAACTGCTTCCAACGCATTTACATCCTTCCTTAAATAAGGAGACCAATACCGTACATAGTACACCAGTTGTGGTCTGACCAATGCCTTGTATAGCTGAAGCATAACCTTTCGTATTCAAAAGTCCTCACTATGTTCCGAATTCACATCCTTACAGAACCTATAGGCTTTTAAAAACCAGAGTGTGGTGTCACCTAATCACCACTTCCTGATTTACTTAATCTCTCCCACTCTTTTTGACCTTAGAAGCAACCCGTCCTGATAGACTATGACCTTCACATTTGTATCTCAATTGAAAAAAACCATCACTGGCATTTGTCTTGGCCAGTGACCTGAAGTGCCGGGTGTTGCAGCTGTAGCTTTATCTTGCGCTCAGTTATACCGAGTCAGTCACATCTCAATAATGGCTTAATATCTGATCACAGCTTTTACTGTTGCACTGTTTCATCGAACAAAGTAGTTGATCTCAAGTACTGGGTGAGAGCTGATGGATGAAGGATACAAACTTGTAAAATTAATTAATAATATTTGCGTGATTTCCTCACTTTTCTGAATGGAATATGGTTCCATGTGGGGCAGCCATATTGTATTTCCACCAACTGGCAACTCTTCATATGTTGGCACAGACAGTGGATTGTTGGCATTGATTCCCCAAAGTTAAAATATCTTGCCTGTCACATAAACTAGCTGGGAAGAACTTGGGTACCAAAATTCAAATGCTTTAAAGACCCAATTTAAGAAGTAGAATGCCGTTATTTTGTGTTTGGTCAATACAGAACACATTCTTCCCTGTACATTTGTTGCTTTCCCTTTGTTCTGTGAGTCCATTCTAATTTTTTCTTTCAAAATCTGTTTCTGCGGCTGAAATTATGGTGGCGACACACTCCAAGAAGAAAAGAAAGCCCAGACACAGCAGCACATAAACTCCCCAGATCCTGCACAGATCAACCACTGACTCCTTCAGTCAGATGCCTGAAAATCTCCACAAAGGAGATTAGGTTTGTCATTTTAGATACCTGTTGGTTGCCTTAAACAAAAAGTACATAGAGTGACTTGGCTTCCAACTTTTCTGTGTCGTATAAGATTTGGGTAAGATACATTTGCCTTTTACTGGTGATAATAGTAGATGTATTGTACTGTACTCTAATTTAGATTTGCGTGAGTGATAATGGTTTTTGTCTTGCACGTAACTGGGGATATGGTGAGATTTTATCATCAGTTGTTTTCAACTTGTCAAGAGGAGGGTTAATTAGTGTAACTTAAACCAGCTCTCCCAATCTTTAAAGTCGACATGCATGATTAACAGCAGGCCATTCAATAGAGGAAGATCACAGTTGAGTTTGTTCCTGTTCTCATTCAAAACACTTTCCAACATGGGTCATTAGATAAATATGAAGAGTGGGAACCCTGACCGATTGTTCCCCTTCAAAACCAAGGGCTGCAGAGGCCAGTCATAGCATCAAGAACTGAGCCTGGGACCTTCTGCCTGATAATGATTCAGTACAAGGTGGTGCAGTTACCTATCATGTTATTGGCATTTACTTCTAGCAGTAGATGGTATTCCTGAGAAGACATCACATAGCTCCGGTGTCTCATCACAGGGTGAAATTGGACATGGCCAGGGATGCAAAACAGGCAATATTCAGTTCTATTGACTATCAGGTGAGGCCTATAACAGTTGACATTCTGTTTACATTCTCCCATGCCCAATTCCAAGATCTTCTATGGTCCACCATTTTGTGGTAATCCTCAGCCTCCCCACTCTTTCTTCACTCACCCTCTCTTACTTTGCTCTTGTCACTCCTTCTGGCCCCTCTCTGCCACAGTTCACCCAGTCTCTTATCTTCATCCTAGTTACTCGCTCCCCAGTCTTCTCCTCACTCACTTTTCCCTCTTTCCTCGCTCCCTTCACTTTCCTCACTCACTGTCCCTGTCCCTCTCTCCACACTCATTCTTCTCTCTCTTTTCACTCTCCTTCACTCGCTTGCTCTCCCTACCCTTGACTATCTCTACCTTCGCTCCCTTCAACTTGTTACTGGGTCATTACAGCTGCAGATCCATTTTCCTTGATCCCTTTGCATACTGGATCTTTCAGCCTCGAAATTTCTCCCTTTCATTTCCCAGTCCTTTGATTGCCGGGTGAGTGGACTAGTAATACAGAGAGCGTGAGCTCAAGTCCCAGCATGGCAATTTGAGAATTTGAATTCAGTTTTAAAAATTTGGAAATAAAAATCCGGTATCTGTAAAAGTGACCTCAAAGCTGCCGAACTGTTGTAAAAATCCAACTGGCTCACCCATGTCCCTTAAAGAAACAAACCTGCCGGCCTTGTGACTCCAGTCCAACCCAAATTAGTTGACCCTTAACAGCCCTCTGAAGTGGCCTAACAAGCCACTCAATTGTTCCAAATGGCGACATTTAGGGAAACTAGAGATGGGCAATAAATGTCAGCCTTACCAATGATGATGACTGCTGCTTGCACCCCCGTGGCTTCCCATTTGATTCGGTTTTCAAGGATGACAATAGAACCTCACAGCATTGCGCACTCTTCAACTACAATTACAGGATATTAAATTACTGCAGATTTAAAAAGCCAAGAAAATGCGGCTGTGCATTTCTAGAATATTCCAACAAACCTGTACTGAATGTAGTATTAGGCGTCCTTGTTTTTAATGCTCAGTGCAGTTCTCTGAAACAAAGACCTGACACCAGCAGCGAGGTCCTGTTCCATTGGTACATGTAACCATAGCAACAACAAACCAGATTGATTTAATCCACCATATAGCACGGAGTCTCCTTGCAATTCCACGGCAGCTATTTAACAGCACAACTAAAGTGGGCGGGGGGGTGGGGGGGGGGTGGAATTTAACCAGACAACAAGGGGTGCAGTCTGATTTGGGAATAAGTGGTTATTTGTCATAATCTAGACTCACCTCTGGAGATGCAGCAACCCATTATGAGCAGCCGAGGGAGAAACACAGGCTATCTTCTGCTCTCTTTAAAAAAAATGTATCATATCTTTTTTTAAATTATACAGTCTTCCTGAGAGTACGTGAACCCACTACTTGCAGAGGCAGCGGGTTTTGATGTCTGTGATTTCAATCTCAGAGCCCCTGGACTGCACTCCTGAGCTGTACTGAAACCAAAGAAACACACAGACACACACACACAGGGACAGGGACACCAAGCTGTCACTCTCGCTGCATCTAGGCATTAACTCTTTCGCCACCAGACCCTTGGTTTGATCTAACTCTTGCTTGTATTCATTACCATGCTCAATGATCTATAATCCAACCTGTTGTAGCACATACAGTACATTTCAACAGTTGTCCTGGCATGTCCTTCTTGGCACAATCTGAAAATTCGTCTTAATCTTGTGGTTGAAGGAAACGTTACTCTGCCCTGCAAATTACTTGCCTCACTAAAATGTTAAATGTACCGGTTTCATCGTATCATTGTCGCAGCAATTAGTTTGCTGCAGAATTCCCAGCCTCTGACCTGCTTTTGTAGCCACAGTGTTTATGTGGCTGGTCCAGTTAACTTTCTGGTCAATGGTAACCCCCAAGATATTGATGGTGGAGGATTCAGTTTAATGTCATTGAGGGGAGGTATATCAACTCATGAAATTAATGGATATTACATTAACCAGGCGTGAACATGAAAAGAATCAAGCATGGGCATTACATTAGAATGAGGAAAGAGGCAGCCAGCCTTTTGTACTAGGTTCTTTGCTCTGGCTCACTCTGTCTCAGGCCTAAGTGCTTCGCATTTCTGACTGTCGATTCAAAATACAACTTTTTAAAAAATTGAACTAACATTAAATGAAGAAACTCTCCCTCTATCTCTCCGCTTCTCCCACTCTTCATCCAACCCCAGTCTCTCTTACAGTGGCCTGGAAGAACAAAATAAGCAAATGCATAGGAACACCGCCACCTGCAAGCTCCCCTCCGAGACACACACCAACCTGCCTTGGAACTATATCGCTGTTCCTTCACTGTCACTGGGTCAAAAACCTGGAACTCCCTCCCTAACAGCACTGTGGGTGCACCTACCCCACATGGACTGCAGCGGTGGGGTGCCACCATCTTCTCAGGGTCAATTAGGGATGGGCAATAAATGCCTTTTGCCAGCGACGCCCACATCCTGTGAATTAATTTTAAAAAGATGAAAAGAAAGATTTTATTTAGCACCTTTCACAATCTCAGGTTATCCCAAAGAGCTTTACAGCCAGTGACGTACGTTTGAAGTGTAGTCACTGTTGTAATGCAGGAAATGCGGCAGCCAATTTGTGCACAACAAGATCCCACAAACAGCAATGGGATAGTGACCAGATGATCAGTTTTGGTTGAAAGGTTTTACTCTCTGCTGTCAGAGCAGCACACGGAGGCTCTTGAAATTCAACTTTTGGATTGGGGCAGGTGCTGCTGATGTGCCTGTCCTGCCTATGAAAATAACCTGGACCCTGAGATTTAGGAAATACAGAAATTGCATTTATATAGCGCCTTTCATTGACCTCAGGCCAATCGCAAAGCACTTTACAGCCAATCAAATATTTTGAGCATGGTCAATGCTGTAACTGTAAGGAAACGTGTCAATTTACGCACAGCAAGATCCCACAAACAGTGATGAGATGAATCACCAGATAAACTACGGATTTTTTTTTTCATAATTTTGGTTGAAGTTTCGGTATTGGCCAGGACAACTGGTGAACTCCACTGCCTTTTGTGGAATAGCGTCACAGGATTCTTTGCAGCCAGAGTCTCAATTTAACATCTCACCTGAAAGAAAACGCCACTTCCGACTGTGCAGCTCTCCCTCCGAGCTGGAGTGAGTTTGCCACTCCGGATCATGTGCTCAGGTCTCTGGAGTGAGGGCTTGAAGGCGTAAACTTTTAACTCAGAGGTGAGAGTGTTACCACTGCCCCAAGGACAAGGAATATCAGAGCCTTACTAACATAAATAGGGTAATAATAAAAGCAAAATACTGCTGGAAATCTGAAATTAAAACAAAAGATGCGGGAAATACTCAGCAGGTCTGGCAGCATCCGTGGCGAGAGAAGTAGAGTTAACGTTTCAGGTCAACGACCCTTCATCAGTTGTGATGACCTGAAACGTTAACTGTGCTTCTCTCTCCACAGATGCTGCCAGACCTGCTGAGTATTTCCAGCATTTTTTGTTTTTATGACATAAATAGGGCTTTGAAAGCAGAACAAGGGGAGCGTAGGAATTAACTTGGCTGTAGTCTCAAATTCTAGGATCGCAGTGTAGATCCCTGTAGATTTGCGGCTAAGGTTATATACAATCGTACCACTGACTGCATCAGCAAGAATAACACGTGCCTTCTGTTACCATTGCTGCGAGTTGGAGCACCCATTATACAGCAGCACCATCCTAAGGAACAACATGGTATTACACTGATCTTTCTTTACTGACAGTTGAACGCATCTTCTACCCTCCATAAAAGTGAGGTCATCCAAAACTCTTCTTCCCGTGTCCTAACTCATTCCAAGTCCCATTCATCCATCACGCCCGTGCTTGCTGACCTACACTGGCACCTGGTGCAGCAACACCTCGGTTTTAAAATTCTCATCCTTGTTTTCAGATCCCTCCATGGCCTCGCCCCTCCCTATCTCTGTAATCTCCTCCAGCCCCACAGCCCTCCGAGATATCTGCACTCCTCTAACTCTGGCTTCACATGCAACTCCGATTTTAATCGCTCCACCATTGGTGGCCACGCTTCCAGCTCTGGAATTCTCTCCCTAAAGCTCTCCGCCTCCATTCATCCTTTAAAGATGCTCCTTAAAACCTACCTCTTTTGGCCAGCCTTTTAGTCACCTGTCCTAATATTGCTTTATGTGGCTCAGTGTCAAATTTTGTTTGTTAACGCTCCTACGAGGAGCCGTGGGATATTTTACTATGTTAAAAAGTGCGTTATGAGTACAAATTGTTGTCTGTGACAACAACAACTTATATCTATATAGCGCCTTTAATGTAATGAACCGTTCCAAGGTGCTTCACAGGAGCCTTAAATAAGAAAGTCTGACACCGAGCCGTAAAAGGAGATATTAGGTCAACTGACCTAACGCTTGGTCAAAGAGGTTTTAAGGAGTGTCTTAAAGGAAAAAGGTGAGGTGGAGAGGCAGAGAGGTATAGGGAGGGAATTCCAGACCTTGGAGTCTAGGCAACTGAAGGCACGACCACCAATGGTGGAGCGATTAAAATCACAAGAGGCATCAGAGGAGTGCAGATATCTTGGAGGGTTGTGGGGCTGGAGGAGATTACAGAGATAAGGAGGGGCGAAGCCATGGAGGGATTTGAAAACAAGGATGAGAATTTTAAAATCAAGACGTTACTTGACTGGGAGACAATGTAAGTCAGCGAGTACAGGGGTGATAGACGAAAGAGACTGGGTGCGAGCTAAGACACGGGCAGCAGAGTTTTGGAAGACTTTAAGTTTATGGAGAGTAGAATGTGGGTGACCAAACAGGAGTGCATTTGAATAGTCAAATCTAGAGGTAACAGAGACATGAATGAGGATTTCAGCAGCAGATGAGCTGAGACAGGGGTGAAATTGGGCGATATTACGGTGGTAGAAAGAGGCAGTCATGATGGTGGCTTGAATTTGAGGTCGGAAGCTCATCTTGGGGTCAAATGTGACACCAAGGTTGTGAACAGACTGGCTTAATGTCAGACTTAGAGGAATGGAGTCGGTAGCTAGGGAACGGAGTTTGGAGCGGGGACCAAAAAGAATGGCTCCAGTCTTCCCAATATTTAATTGGAGGAAATTTCTGCTCATCCAGTACTAGATGTCGGATAAGCAGTCTGATAATTTAGCAACAACAGAGGAGTGACCTTGAAGAGTCTGCAAATTTTGTAGAGAAAAGTGGAAAAAAACAGTTCAAAAAGTTCAAAGAGAGGATCTGTAACAAGGTCCTGCAATTGCTTCACAGGGTCAGTTCACCAGTAGAATTTTGGACCCACCCACCACTACCACCGCTCCCCCACATTCCACTCACCGTCCAGGACTCTCAGTAGCAGCTATGACATATCACCCTGTGAACATCCACTTATACTATTATCAGAGAGGAGGAGAAGCAACAGCACAGGATGAAAATAAAGAGAATTAGGCACCATTCAATTAGGATAGAGTCCATCAAGTTCAACACCCAAACAATATCCAGGCAGCACAGGTCATAGCAGGACCTCTCTGAGAACCTTTGCATAAGAAGACTACATTTTACCAAATAGACAATGGGACATCCCTATGTCTTGTTGGATGAAGACTTGCAGCTGAATCTGCTATGCTGGTGCCTCAGACAGCAGGAATGATCCACATCCACTATGGGGTGGCTGTGTCTTTTTTGTTTGGAGCTCACAATAGTCCTTTGAAGCAGACAATGCTGAATCTGCTGAAAGGTCATCGACCTGAAACGTTAACTCTGTTTTTCTCTCCACAGATGCTGCCAGACCTGCTGAGTATTTCCAGCATTTCCTGTTTTTATTTCAGATTTCCAGCATCTGCAATATTTTGCTTTTGTGTTTTTTTAATGCTGATTAAGTGTCTCATGTTTGCATGCTTGCCTTGTATTGGCTTTGCACATACATTGGGTTGCATATGCCTTGTGTTGCAGGGTACTCAAGTGCCTGGCATTGACCATCTCCAACAAGAGAGAGTCTAACCACCTCCCCTGGACCTTCAATGGTATTACCATTGTTGAATTCTCCACCATCAACATCCTGGGGGTTGCAATTGACCAGAAAACCCAACTGGACCAGCCATATAAATGCAGTGGCCACTAGAGCAGGTCAGAGCCTGGGCATTCTGTAATGAGTGGCTCACGTCCTGACTCCCTAATGCCTCTCCACCACCGCAAGTCAGGAGTGTGATGGAATACTATCCAGTTTCCTGGAGAGTCCAGCTGCAATAATGAAAAAGCTCAACACCATCCAGGACAAAGCAGCCTGCTTGATTGCTACCCCATCCACCACCTTAAACATCTACACTGTCCGCACCATGTCTGCAGTGTGTACTATTCAGAGGAGGCATCACACAAAGAAGCCAAGGCTCCTTCGATGGCACCTCCCAAACCAGTGACCTCTATCACCTAGAAGGACAAGGGCAGCAGGCCGTGGGAGCACCACCACCTGCAGGTTCCCCTCCAAGTCACACACCATCCTGACTTGGAAATATATCGCTGCTTCTTCATCGTCACTGGGTCAAAATCCTAGCAAACCCTTGCTAACAGCACTGTGGGTGTACCTACCCAATATGGACTGCAGCATTTCAAGAAGGCGCCTCACACCACCTTCTCAAGGGCAATTTGGGATGGACAATAAATGCTGCCGAGCCAGCCATAGCCATAACCTGATATTACATTTTTTTAAATGTTGTGCGTGTCCTTCATTGGTTGTATGTGCACTAATGAAATCCTGTGACTTTTTTTTAATGCTATATTTGCACAAACTGATTGAAACCACTCTGGACCACAAATTAATATGGATGGCCGCAGGTATGAATTGATCTTGGCGCTGAATGCATTGAATGGATCAGTAGCTCCCTGAGTTGTGCTGTGATTGATAGGTCGGTTCCTGGAGTGATTTCACCCCGCCCATTGTGGTTGGCTGGCACTACCTGTGCTGAAAGGAACACTAAGCATTTACCAAAGTGAGTGTAGTAAAGAGTGAACCATGCCAGCATTGCATCCTCACCATTGAAATGATCTTCAGAAACTTTGCCGCCTGCTAGTTTGTAACTTCTTTTATCACTTAATCATAGCTTGTGATTGTATGTGTCAGTCTTTTAAGAGTAACTCCCTACTTGGAACAATGTGATAGCGATCTATGTGATATCAGGGCCAAGAGCCAAGAATGAAATGATAATTATTAGGTTAGCTTCAGTCATGACACCCTCAGTCCAGGCAATGATTAGAGATAATTTTCCCATCGGCATTATGTTATCTCACACTGTGCTGGTGTGTGACATTGTGTCACATCGCACTGTGCTGGTGTGTTACTCTGTGTTATCTCACACTGTACTGGTGTGTGACATTGTGTCACATCGCACTGTGCTGGTGTGTTACTCTGTGTTATCTCACACTGTGCTGGTGTGTGACATTGTGTCACATCGCACTGTGCTGGTGTGTTACTCTGTGTTATCTCACACTGTGCTGGTGTGTGACATTGTGTCACATCGCACTGTGCTGGTGTGTTACTCTGTGTTATCTCACACTGTACTGGTGTGTGACATTGTGTCACATCGCACTGTGCTGGTGTGTTACTCTGTGTTATCTCACACTGTACTGGTGTGTGACATTGTGTCACATCGCACTGTGCTGGTGTGTTGCATTGTGTTATCTCACACTGTGCTAGTGTGTGACATTGTGTCACATCGCACTGTGCTGGTGTGTTACTCTGTGTTATCTCACACTGTACTGGTGTGTGACATTGTGTCACATCGCACTGTGCTGGTGTGTTACTCTGTGTTATCTCACACTGTGCTAGTGTGTGACATTGTGTCACATCGCACTGTGCTGGTGTGTTACTCTGTGTTATCTCACACTGTACTGGTGTGTGACATTGTGTCACATCGCACTGTGCTGGTGTGTTGCATAGTGTTATCTCACACTGTGCTGGTGTGTTACTCTGTGTTATCTCACACTGTACTGGTGTGTGACATTGTGTCACATCGCACTGTGCTGGTGTGTTGCATTGTGTTATCTCATACTGTGCTAGTGTGTGACATTGTGTTACATCGCACTGTGCTGGTGTGTTGCATAGTGTTATCTCACACTGTGCTGGTGTGTTACTCTGTGTTATCTCACACTGTACTGGTGTGTGACATTGTGTCACATCGCACTGTGCTGGTGTGTTGCATTGTGTTATCTCACACTGTGCTAGTGTGTGACATTGTGTCACATCGCACTGTGCTGGTGTGTTACTCTGTGTTATCTCACACTGTACTGGTGTGTGACATTGTGTCACATCGCACTGTGCTGGTGTGTTACTCTGTGTTATCTCACACTGTGCTAGTGTGTGACATTGTGTTACATCGCACTGTGCTGGTGTGTTGCATAGTGTTATCTCACACTGTGCTGGTGTGTTACTCTGTGTTATCTCACACTGTACTGGTGTGTGACATTGTGTCACATCGCACTGTGCTGGTGTGTTGCATTGTGTTATCTCACACTGTGCTAGTGTGTGACATTGTGTCACATCGCACTGTGCTGGTGTGTTACTCTGTGTTATCTCACACTGTACTGGTGTGTGACATTGTGTCACATCGCACTGTGCTGGTGTGTTACTCTGTGTTATCTCACACTGTGCTAGTGTGTGACATTGTGTCACATCGCACTGTGCTGGTGTGTTACTCTGTGTTATCTCACACTGTGCTGGTGTGATCCAAGGTGATATCTCACTCTGTGCTGGTGTGTTACATTGCGTTATCTCACACTGTGCTGGTGTGATACAAGGTGATATCTCACTCTGTACTGGTGTGTTACACTGTGATATCTCACACTGTGCTGGTGTGTTACAATGCGTTATCTCACACTGTACTGGTGTGTTACATTGTGTTATCTCACACTGTGCTGGTGTGATACAAGGTGATATCTCACACTGTGCTGGTGTGTTACATTGTGTTATCTCACACTGTGCTGGTGTGTTACATTGTGTTATCTCACACTGTGCTGGTGTGTTACATTGTGTTATCTCACACTGTGCTGGTGTGATACAAGGTGATATCTCACTCTGTGCTGGTGTGTTACATTGCGTTATCTCACACTGTGCTGGTGTGATACAAGGTGATATCTCACACTGTGCTGGTGTGTTACAAGGTGATATTTCACTCTGTGCTGGTGTGTTACACTGTGATATCTCACACTGTGCTGGTGTGTTACATTGTGTTATCTCACACTGTGCTGGTGTGATACAAGGTGATATCTCACACTGTGCTGGTGTGTTACATTGCGTTATCTCACACTGTGCCAGTGTGATACAAGGTGATATCTCACTCTGTGCTGGTGTGTTACACTGTGATATCTCACACTGTGCTGGTGTGTTACATTGCGTTATCTCACACTGTGCTGGTGTGTGGCATATGATGCACTGTTTCATCAGTATAGGAACGTAAAGGGGTGGCATAGTGGTTAGCACCGCAGCCTCACAGCTCCAGTGACCTGGGTTCAGTTCTGGGTACTGCCTGTGCAGAGTTTGCAAGTTCTCCCTGTGACTGTGTGGGTTTCTGCCGGGTGCTCCGGTTTCCTCCCACAGCCAAAGACTTGCAGGTTGATAGGTAAATTGGCCATTGTAAATTGCCCCTAGTGTAGGTAGGTGGTGGGGACATGGTAGGGAATATGGCGTTAATGTAGGATTAGTATAAATGGGTGGTTGTTGGTCAGCAGAGACTCGGTGGGCCGAAGGGCCTGTTTCAGTGCTGTATCACTATGACTAAGTATTTTTAGGAACATGCAAAGGCCATTACCCCTTCTCAATGTTTAGCCCCACAAAGCCATCCACTCACTGTATTCCCGATCCCTTCTCTCTCCAGAAGCACATCGAAATGAGTCCATCTGTTTCAAAGGCCTTCCCTGACACACTGTCAGACTGTCTGACAAACAATACTAGCAATTCCCGCACATGCTATAAATGGGCGAGTTTACAGAAATGTAAAGAAAACTATCATTAGTCACAGCAATGCCAATCAAACAAGCTGTGGCGAGTTGAGATGAGATCAGCCGCTGGCAAAGACTCTCAGCTTTGGAAGAAGAAAGATGTTAATAAAATGAATCTGCGGTAATGAGCTATGAGCTTAACCATTGCTGTACCACAGGAGCTTTTAGCAACCAGTAAAATTGGAATATCTGAGTCACTCAACAGTTAAGAAGGTTGCTTATTACTGTGGCTGTGCTAGTGTGATTCATGGCAATAAGAGACCCACCGTTACATTCCATCCCTCATAGGTAAGTGAAACGGATTGATTTACACACTCCTCATTCATCAAAACACATGCACGTTCGGTGAATATTTCTGTCGAGCAAATAATAAGGGGAACTCCAAACCATCATTTATTTTTTACATCCTTTCTATTTCCTCCCTTCTTCTCCTCAAAATTATGGACTCCAAATGAAGTTCAGTTCCAATGGTGCTGTTAGCCCTCAGGTACCTGACCTGGGTGGCAATTCTTCATTTTGTGAGGCTGAACAGGAAGCATCAGCCTGATATTTGATTGTCGAGGCCCGTCCTGTCTGTAGTTAACATCCACATCCATCCTGCAGCACCAAGAGTGATCAGGAGCCTTGCCTGATTTCCCTTAAAGCAGGGTCTTTGTTTTCTTCCAAAAATATACTTTATTCATAAAAATTAGCAAAAATACATTATGAAACAGTTCAAATTTCACATTTCGGAAAGTACAATAGAGAGCAGATTTCTTCAATACAGAAACATGAAGTGCCTCACAACTCTTTCCATTCCATTTAAAATGCAATATACATTGACATTACACGGCAAAAACATTTTTGGTGCATGCAGCCCAAGGGGTTTTACATGGTTTCCTGCCCCTCAGTATGCTATGGTGGGAGGACCTTACACAGTGGCCTTTCCCCATTGAGCCTTTGCGGTGGCTGCCCAAAGCTTTAGTGCATCCCTCAGCACGTAGTCCTGGACCTTGGAATGTGCCAGTCTCCAACACTCGATCGTGGACAACTCTTTGCTCTGAAGACCAGCAAGTTCCGGGCAGACCAAAGTGCGTCCTTCACCGAGTTGATGGAGTTGATGGTCCTCCAGCAACAGTTGATGTTTACCTGCTTTACAAAGGCACATTCCAGAAGGAGGTGGGCAACAGTCTCTTCCCCACCAGAGCCACCTCGAGGGCAGCGTGCGGAGGAGGTGAGACTCCAGGCTTGTAGGAAGGATCTGACGGGGAGAGACCTTCTCACCACCAGCCAAGCTACGTCTTGGTGCTTGTTTAAAAGTTCTGTATGAGATCAGCTGATTGCGCACAAACCATAGATCCAACTTGAATCCTCACAGTCTGGGCGACACGATTAGCATGGCTGGAGGTGCACGCACCCACTTTCTATTTTGACTAGATTCAGTGTGACCAGTAGAAGTATATTAATTTTAAAGAGCTTTTCTTTTGGCTGAATTTTTTTGGTACATTTGATGTCAAAGCAGTGAGCTGCTGCATGCAAATATAACAAAGTCATTGAAAACAATGGGCTCTGCTGGTTGCTTGGAGATATTGAAAACTGGAGATATTGCACTTGCAGGGCCAGCAGTGGATCAGCTGGTTTCACTTTTGCCTCTGAGTCAGAAGGTTGTGCTCCTGACAGAGGCCTGGAAATCTTGGATCTCCAATGGCACCAGCGCCACTGCTCGAGTCATGTGCTTGTCTGCCTAGATGTTAATGCTGACATTAGTGGATGAACACCAAACACATTCACAATAAGTTAGAATATAAGAACATAAGAAATAGGAGCAAAGGTAGACCATTCAACCCCCTGAGCCTGCTCCGCCATTCAATAGGATCATGGATGATTGTCAACCTCAGCTATACCTTCCCACACTATCTCAACAGGCAGAATTTTGCCTTTTGGGTCAGGACCTCAACGTGTGTATGAAACAGTCAACCAGCAATGACTTTCCTTGAATTGACCAATTAGTGGCCAAAGGGCGTGGGGGGGGGGGGCTCGCCATCCAATCAAAGGCTCTTGCAGCTGGAGGCCCTGCACAGCACAGAAGGAGCAGCACCCTGCAGTTCAGGTTAGTGGGAGAGAGGGCGTCTCCATCTTGAGGCGCCCTCTCCACACACTTTAAAAGTACCAAATTAAAAAATGGTCACAGCTGTGGCCAGGCAGGCAGGGAGAGCCTCAAAGCCTTTTTTTAATTCATTCATGGGATGTGGGCGTCGCTGGCCAGGCCAGCATTTATTGCCCATCCCTAATTGCCCTTGAGAAGGAGGTGGTGAGCTGCCTTCTTGAACCGCTGCAGTCCATGTGAGGTAGGTACACCCACAGTGCTGTTAGGAAGGGAGGTCCAGGATTTTGACCCAGCGACAGTGAAGGAACAGTGATATAGTTCCAAGTCAGGATGGTGTGTGACTTGGAGGGGAACTTGCAGGTGGTGGTGTTCCCATGCATTTGCTGCCCTTGTCCTTCTAGTTGGTAAAGGTCGTGGGTTTGGAAGGTGCTATCTAAGGAGCCTTGGTGCATTGCTGCAGTGCATCTTGTAGATGGTACACACTGCTGCCACTGTGCATCGGTGGTGGAGAGAGTGAATGTTTGTAGATGGGGTGCCAATCAAGTGGGCGGCTTTGTCCAGGATGGTGTCGAGCTTCTTGAGTGTTTTTGGAGCTGCACGCATCCAGGCAAGTGGAGAGTATTCCATCACACTCCTGACTTGTGCCTTGTAGATGGTGGACAGGCTTTGGGGAGTCAGGAGGTGAGATACTCACCGCAGGATTCCTAGCCACTGACCTGCTCTTGTAGCCACGGTATTTATATGGCTACTCCAGTTCAGTTTCTGGTCAATGGTAACCCCTAGGATGTTGATAGTGGGGAATTCAGTGATGGTAATGCCGTTGAATGTCAAGGGGAGATGGCTAGATTCTCTCTTGTTGGAGATGGTCATTGCCTGGCACTTGTGTGGCGCGAATGTTACTTGCTACTTATCAGCCCAAGCCTGGATATTGTCCAGGTCTTGCTGCTTTTCTACACGGACTGCTTCAGTATCTGAGGAGTTGCGAATGGTGCTGAACATTGTGCAATCATCAGTGAACATTCCCACTTCTGACCTTATGATTGAAGGAAGGTCATTGATGAAGCAGCTGAAGATGGTTGGGCCCAGGACTACCCTGAGGAACTCTTGCAGTGATGTCCTGGAGCTCAAATGATTGACCTCCAACAACCACAACCATCTGGTATGACTCCAGCCAGCAGAGGGTTTTCCTTCCCCCTGATTCCCATGGACCTCAGTTTTGCTAGGGCTCCTTGATGCCATACTCGGTCAAATGCTGCCTTGATGTCAAGGGCAGTCACTGTCACCTCACCTCTTGAGTTCAGCTCTTTTGTCCATGTTTGAACCAAGGCTGTAATGAGGTCAGGAGCTGAGTGGCCCTGGCAGAACCCAAACTGAGCATCACTGAGCAGGTTACTGCTAAGCAAGTGCCACTTGATGGCACTGTTGATGACACCTTCCATCACTTTACTGATGATTGAGAGTAGGCTGATCAGGTGGTAATTGGACGGGTCGGGTTTGTCCTGCTTTTTGTGTACAGGACATACCTGTGCAATTTTCCACATTGCCGGGTAGATGCCAGTGTTGTAGCTATACTGGAACAGCTTGGCTAGGGGCGCGGCAAGTTCTGGAGCACAGTTCTTCAGTACTATTGCCGGAATATTGTCAGGGCCCATAGCCTTTGCAGTATCCAGTACCTTCAGTCGTTTCTTGATATCATGCGGAGTGAATTGAATTGGCTGAAGTCTGGCATCTGTGATGCTGGGGACTTCAGGAGGAGGCCGAGATGGATCATCGACTTGGCACTTCTGGCTGAAGATTGTTGCAAATGCTTCAGCCTTATCTTTCGCACTGATGTGCTGGACTCCCCCATCATTGATGATGGGGATATTTGTGATGCCACCTGCTCCAGTTAGTTGTTTAATTGTCCACCACCATTCACGGCTGGATGTGGCATGACTGCAGAGCTTAGATCTGATCTGTTGGTTGTGGGATCACTTAGCTCTGTCTATCACATGCTGCTTACGCAGTCTGGCACACAGATAGTCCTGTGTTGTAACTTCACCAGGTTGACACCTCATTTTGAGGAATGCCTGGTGCTGCTCCTGGCATGCCCTCCTGCACTCTTCATTGAACCAGGTTCGGTCTCCTGGCTTGATGGTAATGGTAGAGTGGGGGATATGTCGGGCCATGAGGTTACAGATTGTGGTTGAGTACAATTCTGCTGCTGCTGATGGCCCACAGAGCCTCATGGTTGCCCAGTTTTGCGTTGCTAGATCTGTTCAAAATCTATCCCATTTAGCACGGTGGTAGCGCCACACAATACGAAGGAGATGATCCTCAATGTGAAGGCGGGACTTAGTCTCCATAATGGCTGTGGTCACTCCTACCAATACTGTCATGGACAGATGCATCTGCGGCAGGCAAATTGGTGAGGACGAGGTCAAGTATGTTTTCCTCTCTTGTTGGTTCCCTCACCACCTGCCGCATACCCAGTCTAGCAGATATGTCCTTTAGGACATGGCTAGCTCGGTCAGGAGTGGTGCTACCGAGCCACTCTTGGTGATTTTCATTGAAGTCCCCCACCCAGAGTACATTCTGTGCCCTTGCCACCCTCAGTGCTTCCTCCAAGTGCTGTTCAACATGGAGGAGTACTGACTCATCAGCTGAGGGAGGGCGGAAGGTGGTAATCAGCAGGAGGTTTCCTTGTCCATGTTTGACATGATGCCATCAGACCTTCATAGGGTCCAGAGTCGATGTTGAGGTGCCACCACCTCTGCTGGGTCTGTCCTGCCGATGGGACAGGACATACCCGGGGATGGTGATGGCAGTATCTGGGACATTGTCTGTTAGGTATGATTCCGTGAGTATGACTATGTCAGGTTGTTGCTTGACTAGTCTGTGGAAAGGCTCTCCCAACTTTGGCACAAGCCCCCAGATGTTAGTAAGGAGGACCTTCCAGGGTCGACAGGGTTGGGTTTGCCGTTGTCGTTTCCGGTGCCTAGGTCGATGCCAGGTGTTCCGTCTGGTTTCATTCCTTTTTATTGACTTTGCAGCGGTTAGATAGAACTGAGTGGCTTGCTAGGCCATTTCAGAGGGCATGTAAGAGTCAACCACATTGCTGTGAGTCTAGAGTCACATGCAAGCCAGACCAGGTAAGGACAGCAGATTTTCTTCCCTCAAGGACATTAGTGAACCAGATGGGTTTTTACAACAATCGACAATGTCATGGCCATCATTAGACTAGTTTTTTAATTCCAGATTTATTAATTGAATTCAAATTCCACCTTCTGCTGTGGTGGGATTTGAACCCATGTCCCCAGAGCAATACCCTCGGTCTCTGGGTTACTAGTCCAGTGACAATACCACTACGCCACCGCCTCCCGACTACCTGCCCAGAGCGCTGGCTCCCCAGTCTGCCGCCGGGAAGCTGCCTCGCGGCAGCTGGCCTAGTCCCCTCCACCTCTGACAACAGGCGTTAATAAGTCAATGGTCTACCTCAATTACTTGCGGGCTGGTAGCCCTTCCAACCCCCATCCCACCTCAGGGAAAATGGCCCGGGGTGGCATGGTGCCGACAAACTGGCCCGCCAACCAGCGGCGCAAATTTTCGCGCTCGCCTGCCTCTATATGGGGGCGAAAATCCCCGTCCCATATCCCTTGATTCACTTTGTATCCAAAAATCCATCAATCTCTGACTCGAATATACTCAACAACTAAGCATCCACAGCTCTCTGGGGTAGAGAATTCCAAAGGTTCACAACCCTCTCAGTTAAGATCTTTCTCTTCATCTCAATTCTAAATATCTAAACCCTTAGACCCCTAGTTCTAGACACCCCAGCCAGAAGAAACATCCTCCTGGAATCTGCCAATCCCCTTAAGAATTTTAAATGTTTCAGTGAGATCACCTCTCATTCTTCTAAACTCTAAGGAATATAGGCCTAGTCTACTCAATCTCTCCTCATAGGACAAACCCCTCATCCCAGGAATCAGTCTATTGAAACGTCATTGCACTCCTCGTTGAAAGCTCTTTTGTCTGTGATTTTAACGCAGGTGTTAACCCAGTTATTTCAAATGAGTTGATGTCCCTGAACTTCCTCGGACCTTCTGCTGCCGTAACTTCACCAGGGATGTGGCATACACGCTGTTTATGCGTGGAGATGGTGAGCGGAATTTTTGGGACCCGGTAATGTCAGGAATGGAGGCAGACAGGGCCTGAAGATTCTGAGGCTGACCAGCGTGCCAGCTTCCCGACCCCTTTTCTGACGTCGGCTATTTTGGCTGACGTGGGGACCGGGCCCAGGAAGGCCGTCCACCACCCCTACGATTCGGGCAGGTCATTAGGCTCATTAAGAGCTTTGTTTGAGCAGGGTTTAAGGAGGCTGACTGGGATTTTCCAGTCAGACTTCAGTTTCCTGAAGCGACGGGGGCAGGTCAACTGCCTGGAGGCAGGCACCCAGCGACAGGCCAGGGTGCCATTGCTCCTAGCAGGCCTACCGGCCCTCCCTGTCTGCCTGGGTCAGGGTACAGCCAAAAACCACCCTGTAGAGGGGTACCCCCTCCACCATCACAGTGGTGGCCTGGCTACTTTTTGTGTTTTTAATTACATGTTTTAAAAAGTGGTTGAAAGGGCACCTTCTATTGAGGTGCCCTCTCTGTTACTTACCTTGTACTGCAGCTGGGTGCTTCTCTGAAGCTGGAAGGCCTCTGATTGGCCCGCCAGCTTCAAGAGCCCACCTACTGCCCTTAATTGGACAGGAAACACGTCTGCATGCCAAATAAGGGCTCATCCACGTGAAAATCTTAACTTTAATCAGTTTCCCACTGGAGGTAGTTTCGGGACCTGAAAACAGTCCTGATTCCAGTTTCCAGCCTGTGTGGGGAAAATTCAGTCCAGAGTTTCCACTGCAATTCCAGTGAATATACATCAGAATTTCCAAGGAAATGCAGGGCCAATGTTGCCAATAAACTACAAACAAATATCATAGAATGCATTGCACTCATCCACCAGCATCAGCAACGGCTGCAGTAAACTGTAAACCCTCACTGCTTCTCCCCAACATTATAGAACCTGATTATTCCATGTGTTAAAGGCCTCGCTTTGTGTTCATTCAATAGTGCCAAGCTGTTTAAGGAATGGCCTGATGGGGGTCTTCAAGATTATGATGGGTTGAGATAAGGCAAATGGTGATAGATTGTTCCCATGGATCAGTGAGATAGTATCAAGTGACACACATTTAAGATAATCACAAAAAAATTGAAGGGGAGGTTGTAAAAATATTTTTACCTAGGGAATGGTTGGAATGTGAAACTCTGCTCCACAAACCCATGCTGAAGCACAATTCATAGATTCTTTTAAAAGGGAATTAGATGGTGGCATGAAAAAGAAAACTATTAAAGGAGTTGGAAAACAAGGAGGACAGTGGGACTGAATTATAGGACTCGAGGAGGAAAGGAGATCAGTTTCCTTCAATACTGGAGTGAGTTGCCTCACAACCCTTCCATTTCATTTTACATGCTATGTACATTTTACAGCAAACAAATATTTTCTGGATACAGTTTGAGGGGTTTTCCATGGATCCAGCCCCTCAGTTCACCTTGGTGGGGGGACCTTACACAGTGGTCTCACATTGAGCCTTTGCTGCGGCTGCCCCAAGCTTTAGTGCGTCCCTCAGCACGTAGTCCTGGACCTTGGAATGTGCCAGTCTGCAACATTCGGTCGTGGACAACTCTTTGCGCTGGAAGACCAGCAAGTTTCGGGCAGACCAAAGGGCGTCTTTCACCGAATTGATGGTCCTCCAGCAGCAGTTGATGTTTATCTCGGTGTGCGTCCCTGGGAACAGCCCGTAGAGCACAGACTCCTGTGTTACAGAGCTGCTTGGGATGAACCTCGACAAAAACCACTGCATCTCTTTCCACACCTGTTTTGAAAGAGGTGGGCAACCATCTCTCCCCCACCACAGCCACCTCGAGGGCATTGTGCAGAGGGTGTGAGACTCCGAGCGTGCAAACATGACCAGTTGCCAGAAAAAGCATTGATTTGATTCTGGTTTTGATGGTGCTCGTTGAGGGAGGAATTATGGCCAGGACACTGGGAGAACCCCTTCTTGGTCATCAGGGGATTATCAGACTCAACTGTGATGCCCTGGTGGTTGAATAGAGGCCACTGACACTCAAGCGGCAATTTTAACTCTCCCCAGTCGGCGGGGTCACAGTGGAGGAGCAGTTAAAAGTAGGCCGGCTTCATTTCCTGCTGATCTGCGATTTTAGCACTGCTAAAAGTGGGTGCTTCAGCAGGAGACTCAATAATGAAGCCAAATTGAGGTCCCATGAGGTACGTGGGACCCCGATGGAATAATAACCGGCATTCGAGGGGAGCCCCACTGTGAGGCCACCTAAGGTTAGTTAAAATAACTTTGCTTGCTGAGGTCCGGAGCAGCAGAAACCAGTGGCCTTCTTCTGAAAGGTCTCTGGGCCACTTGTGTTTTTAGTCCTTCCCCACTGCCCAGCTGCTGCTTGCTGCTGGGAAAGCCTGACCAACTGACTGGTGGAATACGGATGAGGCCCGGCAGTTAAATCTTGTCAAACCTCCAAATCGCACATCAGCACAGAATTGTCATTCACTCCCATTGGCTTCCCACCAGGAATTAAAATTGACTTTTTGCTGGCTACCTACAGAATAGCCACTTAGACTCCATACTGGAGGGCTGCTATGTATGTGGATACTGGAGGGCTGCTATGTGTGTGGATACTGGAGGGCTGCTATGTGTGTGGATACTGGAGGGCTGCTATGTGTGTGGATACTGGAGGGTTGCTATGTGTGTGGATACTGGAGGGTTGCTATGTATGTGGATATTGGAGGGTTTCTATGTATGTGGATATTGGAGGGTTGCTATGTATGTGGATACTGGAGGGCTGCTATGTATGTGGATACTGGAGGGCTGCTATGTATGTGGATATTGGAGGGTTGCTATGTATGTGGATACTGGAGGGTTGCTATGTGTGTGGATACTGGAGGGCTGCTATGTATGTGGATATTGGAGGGTTGCTATGTATGTGGATATTGGAGGGTTGCTATGTATGTGGATACTGGAGGGCTGCTATGTGTGTTGATACTGGAGGGCTGCTATGTATGTGGATATTGGAGGGCTGCTATGTGTGTGGATACTGGAGGGCTGCTATGTGTGTGGATACTGGAGGGCTGCTATGTATGTGGATATTGGAGGGTTGCTATGTATGTGGATACTGGAGGGCTGCTATGTATGTGGATACTGGAGGGCTGCTATGTGTGTGGATACTGGAGGGCTGCTATGTGTGTGGATACTGGAGGGCTGCTATGTATGTGGATATTGGAGGGTTGCTATGTATGTGGATACTGGAGGGCTGCTATGTGTGTGGATACTGGAGGGCTGCTATGGATGTGGATATTGGAGGGTTGCTATGTATGTGGATATTGGAGGGCTGCTATGTGTGTGGATACTGGAGGGCTGCTATGTATGTGGATATTGGAGGGTTGCTATGTATGTGGATACTGGAGGGCTGCTATGTGTGTGGATACTGGAGGGCTGCTATGTATGTGGATATTGGAGGGCTGCTATGTATGTGGATATTGGAGGGTTGCTATGTATGTGGATACTGGAGGGTTGCTATGTTTATGCCTCATACCCCAGCAAGAGTCAATGCCTTCAACAGTGGAGGACAGTATATTGGCCGGCTGAAATAACGTTGGTTAGCTACCCTGATGTTTCCTATCACTCAAGCTGTACATGTGAAGATCTCCTTACAGTAAGACCTCTCACAGGTTGACTAGGTTCCACTTGTCCTCACTTTCCACCCCACCGGCCTCCACATCCAAAGGATCATCCTCCATCATTTCTGCCGCGTTCAGCGTGATGCCACTACCAAACGCATCTTCCCCTCCCTTCTCCTGTCAGCATTCCGAAGGAATCGTTCCCTCCACGACACCCTGGTCCAATCCTCCATTACCCCCAACACCTCATCCCCTTCCCACAGCAACTTCCCATGCAATCGCAGGAGGAGTAATACCTGCACTTTTACCTCCTCTCTCCTCACTATCCAAGGCCCCAAACACTCCTTTCAGGTAAAGCAGCGATTTACTTGTACTTCTTTCAATTTAGTATACTGTATTTGCTGCTCACAATGCAGTCTCCTCTACATTAGGGAGACCAAATACAGATTGGGTGACCGCTTTGCGGAACATCTCCGCTCAGTCCAAAGACATGACCCTGAGCTTCCTGTCGCTTGCTATTTCAACACACCCGCCTGCTCTCATGGCCACGCTCTGTCCTGGGATTGCTGCAGTGTTCCAGTGAACATCGATGAAAGCTTGAGGAACAGCATCTCATTTACCGATTAGGCACACTACAGCCTACTGGACTGAACATTGAGTTCAATAATTTCAGAGCATGACTGGCCCCCCTTTTTTTATTTTTAGTTTTACTTTTTATTTTTTATTTTTATTTTAGTTTGTTTCATCATTCAATTTTTTTTTTACCATGTGCCTGACCACTGTTTTTTTTTCATGTTTGTGCTTTTGGCTAGGACTTTCATTATTATGTCATTTAACACCCTCTCTGCACTAATGCTTGTCTTTCACCACACTATTAACACACTCTTTGCCTTTGCCCCATGACCTCCTTGTCAGTTATTCTCTGCGACCCTATGTCCTATCAACACCTTCCTTTTTGTTCACTTTTGCCCCACTCCCACTTTATTTGCTTAAAACCTATTACATTTCTAACCTTTGCCAGTTCTGATGAAAGGTCACTGACTATGCTTCTCTCCCCACAGATGCTGCCAGACCTGCTGAGTATTTTCCAGCTCGTTTTGTTTTTATTTCAGATTTCCAGCATCTGCAGTATTTTGCTTTGATTTGACAATTGATATGTTGCTCTGTCTGGAACAGGTTGGGCTGGATTAAATACTCAAAAAAGATTTAAAGTCTTCACTCCAATTGGCTCTGAATCAAATTTTCTAAAGTACTAAATGTGCCTGAGGGCTCATTCACAGGGGCCACTCCCTGATTGAAGTTTACAGCTTAAATAATCTTTTTCCTTATTTATTAACTGTTATTGTGTATCTTTATACCCATTAGAGACAGTACTCACGCTATAACATGTGTGGCCTTTTTCAAAAAAAATTCTCCCTTTTTCTGCTCATCTTCTGCCTGCCTGTCCTAAGATCATTGATTCATGTTGGGCCACAATGCCAGGGGTGACAGGCCTCCAGCATCTCATCCAATGGTCATTCTTCATCTTTGAGCCTAGACAACTTGTGTTGGTAATTAACCCATTGGGCACCACAACCGTGCCCAATCCTGTACTGTGTCCATACATTTGAACTTTCTGAGGTTGAGTGGTGGGTGGGGGAGGAGTGTGCGGCCAGAGATCAGAAGTAGGGACATTGACTAATATCCCTCCCCAC
Organism: Heterodontus francisci; assembly: GCF_036365525.1. Lineage (NCBI taxonomy): Eukaryota > Metazoa > Chordata > Chondrichthyes > Heterodontiformes > Heterodontidae > Heterodontus > Heterodontus francisci. The sequence goes on along the minus strand of NC_090407.1, from coordinate 25,334,784 downwards.
CCCCTCTGGGCACTGAGGCCAATTGCAACATGTCAGCGATACACCCTCTCACTGGGCCATTTTCTATGTAAAATAACTGGATTTAGTCAGCCAGTTAGAGATAAACTATTTTTAAAGACGTTTTTTGGCTTAGTTTTTGTGTATTTGGCAGCAAAATAACAGCATGCAGTCAACTGCAACTGTACCTGAGAGAGATAACTGATAGATTTGATGCTGATGGTTGTTGGAAGCACAGAAAGAATTGGACAAATTCTACTTCATAGAACAGACCAATTAAGAGACCAATCGGCCCATCATGCCTGTGTTGGCTCTTTGGTGGCAAAAGCAAATCCATGATGAATAAGCAAGAGGAGTGATGAGTGGAGCTGTACAGTAAGGAGAAGTGGCTTGAAAGGCTTCTTCTTCTTCTTCTTTGGCCTCCTTGTCTCGGGAGACAATGGGTAAGCGCCTGGAGGTGGTCAGTGGTTTGTGAAGCAGCGCCTGGAGTGGCTATAAAGGCCAGTTCTAGAATGACAGACTCTTCCACTGGCGCTGCAGATAAAATTGGCTGTCGGGGCTGTTACGCAGTTGGCTCTCTCCTTGCGCTTCTAACTTTTTTCCTGCCAACTGCTAAGTCTCTTCGACTCGTCACACTTTAGCCCCGCCTTTATGGTTGTCCGCCAGCTCTGGCGTTCACTGGCAACTGACTCCCACGACTTGTGATCAATGTCACAGGACTTCATGTCATGTTTGCAGACTTCTTTAAAGCGGAGCCATGGACAGCCGGTGGGTCTGAAACCAGTGACGAGCTCACTGTACAATGTATCCTTGGGGATCCTGCCATCTTCCATGTGGCTCACATGGCCAAGCCATCTCAAGTGGCGCTGGCTCAGTAGTGTGTATATGTTGGGGATGTTGGCCGCCTCGAGGACTTCTGCGTTGGAGATACGGTCCTGCCACCTGATGCCAAGGATTCTCCAGAGGCAGCGAAGATGGAATGAATTGAAATGTCACTCTTGGCTGACATACGTTGTCCAGGCCTCACTGCCATAGAGCAAGGTACTGAGGACACAGGCTTGATACACTCGGACTTTTGTGTTCCGTGTTAGTGTGCCATTTTCCCACACTCTCTTGGCCAGTCTTGTCAGGCTTCACTGCAGCTTATTTTGTGCAGGCGCTTTGGCTTGCTGCAGACTAGTGAGGTGCAGCATCCCTGATATCTTGATGTAAACATGGAGGGTCCAGGTTAAGCTCTAGCAGCTCTTATGCAGGTGCTGTAGTCATGACCTTATAGGCAACTGATTGCCTGGCTGTATCACTCTGAAATAGAAGGTGATTATTCCATACATGGCAGATCTGGTTTTGCTGGTTATTTTATACAAGGCATTGCTTTCAGCAGCCAGATTTCTATATAAAAGTTGTTTTGTTACCTTCTCAGTTCCTCCCTTCAAGCTGTACAAATGAGGAACCCTTGCAGATAAATCATTCACATGACAGAAGTAAAATGTTTTTAACAGGTTAAATGTGAGTCTGTCACCCATCTAAGCCTCATTTCATTGGCATGAGCGGCTCAGAACTCTGGAGCTGGAAAGCTTTTAAAGCCTTCATTCAAATCAACTCTGAAACAACTTCATAAAGTACTGATTGTGCCTGAGGGCTAATTCACTGGGACAGTCCCCCGAATGAAGTGTTTTCTTTAAGTAATCTTTCTCGTGGTTATTAACTATTGTTGAATGTCTCGAAACCCATTAGGGATAATTAACACTCTACAGCTTATGTGGGCTTCAAAGCTGCCGTCAGCTTTGAGGGTTATGACATTAAATACTTCCTCGAGTATAATCTCACTGGTCAATCCCATAAGTGGACCTTGCGTCCCTTATGTATGGAGGTGTACTTTTCTTATCCATTGTCTAGGTAAACAATTTGCAGAACCCAGGGACTGTAACAGAAAACCCTTACTCTGTGTAGGCTACTTAAATGCATCACACGCCACCATGTAATATTTCTCTCTCCAACTGGCAAATTGTTACATACTCATAACAACTTGAGGTGCAGTCTTTGGACAACAGCTGGTTTGTTTGCATAAGGTAAATGAATGAACAGTAACCAATTTAAGACGGTGAAATGTTTTTATCTATCTCTATGTCCCTCGATATATAAAACAGACGCAACTTGCCTTCTCTCTAAATGTAGCCTCTAACAGAGCTCTGCTTGCTGTAGCCACAATCAACCTAGCTCCTCTCGTCTAAACTCAAGTTCACGTTTTAAAAGACAGATAACCCTCTAGCTGTTGGTTGCAAGGTTCACTCACAGACTGCCCTGATACTGCTTATGAACTGTCCATATAATGCTGTAAAAGGATTTCTTCCCAAGCTGTCCGTCATAGAGACTGCCATCCAATCAGTATCCCTTTCTCAAGTGTTCTCAGAAACAGCCGTCAAAGTCGATAAAACAAAAAAGAGAACATGCTGGAAACAAAATAGCAAGTTCACAGAATTACAGAAGGAGGCCATTCAGCCCGTCATGTCTGCGCTGGCTCTCCAAAGGAGCAATTTACCTAGTGCCACACTCCTGCCTTCTTCCTTAACCTCTGCATATCCTTCCTTTTCAGATAACAATCCAATTCCCTCTTGAATGTCTCGATTGAACCTGCCTCCACCACACACTCTGTTAGTGCATTCCAGACCCTAACCACTCGCTGTGTGAAAAAGATTTTCCTCATGTGGCCATTGCTTCTTTTGCCAGTTACCTTAAATCTGTGCCCTCTTGCTCTTGATCCTTCCATCAATGGGAATAGTGTTTTCCTATCTACCCTGAGCAGATCCCTCATGATTTTGAATATCTCTATCAAATCTCCTCTCAAGCTTCTCTTCAAGTAAAACAGTCCCAACTTCTCCAATCTATACACGTAACTGAAGTTCCTCAGCCCTTGACCCATTCTCGTGAATCTTTTCTGCACCCTCTTTCCTAAAGTGTGGCGCCCAGAACTGGACACAAAACACCAGTTGAGGCTGAACCAGTGTTCTATACAAGTTTAACATAACTTCTTTGCTTTTGTACTCTATGCCTTTATTAATGAAGCCTAGGATGCTGAATGCTCTATTAACCGTGCTCTCAACCTGTTCGGCCACCTTCAATGTTTTATGCAAATATACACCCAGGTTCCTCTGCTCCTGCACCCCCTTTAGAATTGTACCCTTTATTTTATATTGGCTCTCCGCAGTCTTCATACCAAAATGAATCACTTCACATTTCTCTGCATTAAATTTCATCTGCCACTTATCTACCCATTTGACCAACTTAATAAAAGCAAAATACTGCAGATGCTGGAAATCTGAAATAAAAACAAGAAATGCTGGAACCACTCAGCAGGTCTGGCAGCATCTGTGGAAAGAGAAGCAGAGTTAACGTTTCAGGTCAGTGACCCTTCTTCGGAACTAGCAAATATTAGAAATGTCAAAGGTTATAAGCAAGTGAGGTGGGGGTGGGGCAAGAGATAACAAAGGAGAAGGTGTAGATTGGACAAGGCCACATAGCTGACCAAAAGGTCATGGAGCAAAGGCAAACAATATGTTAATGGTGTGTTGAAAGACAAAGCATTAGTACAAATAGGGTGTTAACGGACTGAAGGTTGAACAGCAACCTTCATTTGACCAACTTGTCTACTTTCTTTTGAAGTTCTACACTCACTTCACAATGCTTCCAAGTTTTGTATCATTTGCACGTTTACAAATTGTGCCCTGTCTCCAAGGTCTAGGTCATTAACATATATATCAGGAAGGGCAAAGGTCCTAACACAGATCCCTGGGGAACTCCACTACAAACCTTCCTCCAGCCCCAAAAAAATCCATTAACCACTACAATCTGTTTCCTGTCACTCAGCCAATTCCGTTTCCATGTTGCTACTGTCCCTTTTATTCCATGAGCTATAACTTTGCTCACAAGTCTGTTGTGTGGTACTTTATCAAATAGTTAGTCAGCATCTGTGGAGGAAACAGGCAAGTTAATATTTCCAATGCAAATATTCAAAGTTTTGAAGAAGTCTTGTCTGTTCTCTGTATGGATACTGACTGATCTGCTGTGTGTTTTCAGTATTACCTCTTTTTTGTTTCTGATTTGCAGTATTTACATTATTTTGATTCTTATGTTTTAGATTTAGTTCAATGGTGGCACTGTCACCTCTGAGCCCCACTTCATGGATGAGCCTGCCCTCTCAGGTGAATGTAAAAGATCTCATGACACTATTCGAAGAAGAATATTAGAGTTCTCCCAGTCTCCTTGTGGACATTTATCCTTCAACTGTTAAAAAACAGATGATCTGGTAATTTATTGAATTACTGTTTGTGAGTGCAAAAATCAAGGCTGACACTGCAGTACAGTACTAGGAGAGTGCTGCACAGTTGGAGGTGACGTCTTAACCCCCTGCTCCAGACGGAGGGGCTCCTGCTCTTCCTCTAGGTTCAGTCTATAAGGTCGAGAGGGAGATGCTGACACTGGGCAAGTCTGTGTCTCCAAAGAAAATCCTGTCCAGGCTATGCAGCCAAAAAACAAATGAAGAGGACACTTCACCCCTCAAATGGAGCCAATGAACTCATCTGACCTCACAAAAATTCTGAGGCTGCACTCCCATCAGCTCTCTTGCAGATGGAAGAATGCCAATCAATGTTTGTGGGAGCTTGCTGTGTGTAATTGTTTCCTACATTACAACAGTGACTACACTTCAAAAGTACTTCATTGGCTGTAAAGTGCTATGAGGCCTCCTGTGTTTATAAAAGGTGCTATATAAATACAAGTTCTTTCTTTACTTGTCAGCAGTATTATGGTAGGCTGGGGCCTATCAATTCCTTAGAATATTGTAGTGAAGAATGAGTTTTCTCTTTGCCTTTGCGTCATGCTGGTAAATTGAATAGAACAACATCTTAAGCCACAAGGCGTCTGAAAGCTCTTCTCAGGAACAACTAAGGCAGTCTTTGACAATGGCATGTTTAGAAATGCAAATAGACGCTCCCTATGTTGCTTAACCTGCTAACACTCTTATCATTGTGTGGGCCATAGCATACTCACACCTCAAAGAGAACCTGGTAGTTAAACTCAACAAAAGGAGAAATCCTAGAATGAACTAGCAAGTCGGCCATCATCTTTGAACCCTTCATCAAAAGTCCTGTTGTTGGAGAGGTGGATCACAATATGAGCTTGGTGGAAATATGTTATAGGCGGAGTCTAAGAAGCTCAGTCCCAGAACCTCCTCTTATTTGGGCTCACAATTCCTGGCACATTTCTTCTTCTCTTCTTAGCTAGTCCCTTGGGAACGAGAATGACTTTCCTGCACTCCAGCGTTGTGGGTCCTTAGGTGACTGAATAGTCAAATTGTGGATCCGCACACTCTGCCACAGGTGGGGCAGGTGGTGTTTGGTGAGGCGAGTGAATGGGATGCTCAAATTTCCGAATGCTCCTTCCACTGTTTGCACTTGGTCGCTGCCTGGGCATGTCAACATTGTTCGAACTGGCTGGCACTTTCACAGATGCTTCTTCTCCATTTTGGGTGGTCTCAGGCAAGATATTCCCATGAATCAGTGGAGATGTCACATTTTTTCAGGGAGGCTTTAAGGACATCCTTGTAGCATTTCCTTTGCCCTCCTGGTAGCCTCTTGCCATGACAGAGCTCAGAGTAGAAAGCATGTTTTGGGAGTCTTGTGTCAGGCGTGCAGACGATGTGACCCACCCAACTTAATTGACTCGCCATGACCAGTGTCTCGATACCGGGGATGTTGGCCTGAGAGAGGACGCGGATATTGGAGTGCCTGTTATGCCACTGAACATGCAGGATCTTGCGAAGGCACCACTGGTGATATCTCTGCAGGGCTTTGTGATGTCTGCTGTACAGTGTCCATGTTGCTGACGCATACAGGAGGGCAGGTAACACTATGGCCCTGTAGACCATGAGTTTGGTGCCAGGCCTGAGGTCTTTGTCTGGAGGCAATGCTGAGTTTCATCGTCGGTGTCTGCCCTTGCTGAGAGGAGGCTCCCAAGGTACGAGAAGTGATCCACATTGTCCATATACTTGCATATGTGCACACTCAGAACTTCAAACCCTTGTCGATGCATTCACAGAAGCGTACAAAAGAATGGGCCTTACGCTAAACTTCCAGAAGACAAAGGTCCTCTACCAGCCTCCTCCTGCAGTGCAACACTGTCCCCCGACTACCAAGATCCATGACAAACCAGTGGACAATGTGGATCACTTCTCATATCTTGGGAGCCTCCTCTCAGCAAAGGCAGACATCGACGATGAAACTTAACATCGCCTCCAGTGTGCCGCCGCAGCCTTGGCACATTCCAATGTATTATTGGCACTCCTGATATACTCCTGGTTTGTTTGGATAAGCTGCTGTAACATTCCCTGGAAGCTTCTGGTAGAGTTCAGTAAATTCAGAAACACACCATCATCCCCTTTGTCATTTAATGATTCCTGTTATCCATCCTATCACAGAGCTTCCCTTTGATCATCCCCCAAACCCCTCCCCTCCCTTCACCACCACCCCCCCCCCCCCCCCAACCCCCCCCCCCACACTTTTTTCCTGGCTCCATATTTGTTCATAAACTGTGAAATCTCTAACTTCTTCCAGTTCTGATGAAAGGTCATTGGCCTGAAATGTTATCCATGTTTCTCTTTCCCCACAGATGCTGCCAGACCTGCTGAGTGTTTCCAGCATCTTCTGTTTTTATTGCAGGACATGTCAGAACAGAGGCTTTTAAGAAGAATCACACCCTGCCAATTTTGCTTACAAAACAATTATGATTTACTTCAGCATCCTGGCTTCCATTCAGTTGGTTTGTTTATCGGTGCATGTTGATGATTGACATGGAGGAGATACTAAATTCAATTGAGTGAGCTAGTTAATTTACCATATACACAGATGTAACCAGTGTGTTGCACAACTTGTTAGGGCATTGTTCTTTTGAAGGTGGATTTGAATCCAGGCCAGAAGATTAACATTTATGAAATTAATGGCAATTTAATTACTGATTCAAAAACTAGTTTCGCAACATGAAGCAGAAGGTGATGATAAGTGGGAAAGATTGCCTGAAGGAGCAGTGAATATTAATGGTCTGTCTGGGTGTCCTGCTGTTAGTGCTATTTATACACCCAGAAGAGGCTATTTGCATTAGTGTTGTGCTATTTAATGATGGTGCTAGGTTTTACACTGCCTCTTGTTATGCTATCGCATTGATGTAAGGGAGATAAGTGTTGTTCAAAAGGACCTGGATAAATCAAGTAGATAGTCAAATGGGTAAATGGATTTTAATGTGTAAAAGGTAAGGGGTGGCATACTGTAACAGGAAACATGAATTGGCTACACAATGAAGCGACATTCATTAGCAAAAGGGAAAATGTTAACCTGCATGTGTTGATCATTAACATTGGCAAGACCAAAGCCACTCTGCTTAGTTCCCACCTGAAACATTGCACCTCAGCTTTTGAATGTATCCCATTCCCCTGCTCTTTGCTCAAATCGAAGCCAATGGTGCAAAACCTCAATGTCCTATCGATGACCCTGAGCTCAGTTTCTGTATCCCCTCCATCGCCAACACCACTTACTTCCATCAGTATTGTCGGTCTCTACTCCAACCTTATATCCACTGCTGCTGGAACCTCATCCATACTTTTGTCAATTCCAGCCTCAGCTTTTCCCACATTCTTCTCCACACCAGTCTCCTACTTAAACTTCAACTCTAGGAATCCCATTCCACACAAATATATACATAAATGATTTGGAGGAAAGTATAGGTGGTCTGATTAGCAAGTTTGCAGACGACACTAAGATTGGTGGAGTAGCAGATAGTGAAGGGGACTGTCAGAGAATACAGCAGAATATAGATCGATTGGAGAGTTGGGCAGAGAAATGGCAGATGGAGTTCAATCAGGGCAAATGCGAGGTGATGCATTTTGGAAGATCCAATTCAAGAGTGAACTATACAATAAATGGAAAAGTCCTGGGGAAAATTGATGTACAGAGAGATTTGGGTGTTCAGGTCGATTGTTCCCTGAAGGTGGCAACGCAGGTCAATAGAGTGGTCAAGAAGGCATACGGCATGCTTTCCTTCATCGGACGGGGTATTGAGTACAAGAGTTGGCAGGTCATGTTACAGTTGTATACGACTTTGGTTCGGCCACATTTGGAATACTGCATGCAGTTCTGGTCGCCACATTACCAAAAGGATGTAGATGTTTTGGAGAGGGTGCAGAGGAGGTTCACCAGGATGTTGCCTGGTATGGAGGGCGCTAGCTATGAAGAGAGGTTGAGTAGATTAGGATTATTTTCATTAGAAAGACGGAGGTTGAGGGGGGACCTGATTGAGGTGTACAAAATCATGAGAGGTATAGACAGGGTGGATAGCAAGAAGCTTTTTCCCAGAGTGGGGGATTCAATTACTAGGGGTCACGAGTTCAAAGTGAGAGGGGAAAAGTTTAGGGGGGATATGCGTGGAAAGTTCTTTACGCAGAGGGTGGTGGATGCCTGGAACGCGTTGCCAGCGGAGGTGGTAGACGCGGGCACGATAGCGTCTTTTAAGATGTATCTAGACAGATACATGAATGGGCAGGAAGCAAAGAGATACAGACCCTTAGAAAATGGGCGACAGGTTTAGATAGAGGATCTGGATTGGCGCAGGCTTGGAGGGCCGAAGGGCCTGTTCCTGTGCTGTAAATTTTCTTTGTTCTTTGTTCTTTCTTTAAAGGCCTGTTCATCTATCATCCTCACGCTTGCCAATTTCCAGTAGCTTCCTTCCTTTATTTCATTGATTACTAATGCCACTCTCCATCAACATATCCTTCCATGGCTTCACGTCCCCCAACCTCCTCAACACCTACTTTCCCATTCACACCTTCCCCTGCCTCTGGTTCACTGTCCATTACCCTATGTCGACTCCATTGGTAGCACAGCCTTCAGCCCTCTCATTCTCACACTCTGGAACTTTCTTCTGAAACTCCTTTGGCTTGTTGTATCTCTCTCTCCATCTTCAAAAGCCTTCTCTGGTCACCTCCATTAACTCCTCAACAACAATAATAGCTTACATTTAAATAGTGCATTTAACATAGAAATACCTCAAGTGATTAAGGTAAAATGGGCACCAATAATTAGTGGAAGGGATAAGACAGATAACCAAATGCATAATCCAAAAAATGAGGCTCTCAAGAGACTTTACAAAAGCCAGGAAAGTAGCAAGGTGGTGGAGGGGTGGGGGAGTCGGGGGGGCGGGGGGAGGGGGGAGGATCCTAGGAAGAGAGTTCCAGAGATTAGGGCTTTGCCACCAATGGTGCAGTAAAGGTAGAGACGCCAGTCAGAGGAACAAAGGGCATGGGCTGGATGTAGGAGATTTTAAATTGTGGTGTGAGCCCGAGTAGGGACTATTAAATGAGCACAAAGATTTTGAATGTTATATGTTGGAGGATGGGTAGCTAATGGAGGTCAGTGAGGACCGGGCAGGCGAGTGGGCAGGACAGGATTTGGATGAGTGTGTTTTGGACAGTTGCATAGCAAAATACTGATTGGTCTATTCCACCAGCAGGCTATAAGTGAACCCAAGTACCAACAACAATGTTGGAATGGCCTTATGTTGTAGGAAAGGATTGGGTGCCAGGGAGCTGCTTCCTGCCGGTTCTAGGAAAATAAGAACAGGAGTAGGCCATTCAGACAGTCTTGCTAGAGCTTATGGCCTCCACCATCTTTTGCCATGCTCTGTATGCACCAGCCTTGAGTATCTTCCTTACGTGGCAAGCAAATAGGCCATCAAGGCTGTGTTCCCTAATGAGTCCAGCCCTCTTGCTTGGCATGGTGAAGGGGTGTACTATCTTTTCACTCAGCCACCAGATACTCAAGCAAATAATGCAAGGCTGGATTGTATCTATTTTAATGCAAGGTGTCTTACTAGTAAGGCAGATGAATTGAGGGTGTTGATTAACACATGGGAATATGATATTATTGCTATCATTGAGACATGGTTGAGGGAGGGGCAAGACTGGCAGCTCAATATTCCAGGGTATAGAATCTTCAGACGTGATAGGGGAGGGGGTAAAAGAGGAGGTGGCATTGCATTGTTGATTAAGGAGTCAATTACTGCAGTAAGGAGAGATGATATCTTAGAAGGTTCCTCTAATGAGGCCATATGGGTAGAACTTAAAAACAAAAAGGGGGCAATCACTTGGCTGGGAGTGTTCTACAGGCCTCCAAACAGTCAGGGAGAGATAGAGGATCAGATATGTAGGCAAATCTCAGAGAGGTACAAAAATAATAGGGTAATAGTAGTAAGGGATTTCAACTTCCCCTATATTAAAGGGGATAGTATTAGTGTAAAAGGCTTAAAGAGGGTGGAATTTTTAAAGTGCATTCGGGAGAGCTTTTTAAGCCAGCACGTAAAGAGTCCTACAAGAGAAGGGGCAGTACTGGACCTAATCTTAGGGAATGAAGCCGGACAAGTAGTAGAAGTGTCAGTGGGGGAGCATTTCAGGGATAGTGACCATAACTCTGTAAGATTTAAGGTAGTTATGGAAAAGGACATAGAGGGACCGGAAATAAAAGTACTGAATTAGAGGAAGGCAGATTTCAGTATGATAAAACAGGATCTGGCCAAAGTGGACTGGGAGCAGCTTCTTGTAGAAGGGTCTACATCAGACCAGTGGGAGTCATTTAGAAGGAAATAGTGAGGGTTCAGGTCCAACATGTTCCCATAAAGGTGAAGAGTAGGACCAACAAGTCAAGGGAACCCTGGATGTCAAGGGATATAGAGGATTGGATAAGGAAAAAAAAGGAGCCGTATGGCAGATTCAGAGAGCTGAAAACAGTGGAGGTCCTAGAGGAGTATAGAAAGTGTAGTGGGGGGGGGGGGGGGTACTTAAAAAAGTAATTAGGAGAGCAAAGAGGGGGCATGAAAAAACACTGGCAGACAAGATAAAGGAAAATCCCAAGGCGTTTTATAAGTATATTAAGGGCAAGAGGAGAACCAGGGAAAGAGTGGGGCCCATTAGGGATCAAAGAGGCAATCTGTGTGTGGAGCTGCCAGAACCTCAATAGGATTTCCCTTGTCTGCACCTTCCACCCCACCGGCCTCTGCATTCGATGGATCATCCTGTGCCATTTCCCCCACCTGTAGCATGATGCCACCACCAAACACACCTTCCCCTCCCCTTTCAGCATTCCGAAGGGACCATTCCCTCCGCAACACCCTGCTCCACTCCTCAGTAACCCCCAACACCCCCTCCCTTTCCTACAGCACCTTTCTATGCAAGAGCAGGAGATGCAACACCTGCCCTTTTAACTCTTCCCATCTCACCGTCCAAGGCCCCAAACACCCCTTCCAAGTGAAACAGCAATTTACTTGGACTTCTTTCAATTTAGTATACCATATTCGTTGCTCACGATGGGGTCTCCTCTACATTGGGGAGACTAAACACAGACTGGGTGACCGCTTTACGGAACACCTCTGTTCAGTCTGCAGGCGTGACTCCGAGCTTCCACTCGCCTGCCATTTAATTCTCCACCATACTCCCACTCTGACCTTTCAACCCTTGGCCTGCTGCCGAGTTCCAGTGAAGCTCAATGCAAGCTTGAGGAACAGCACCTCATCTTTCGACAGGGCACTTTACAGCCTTCCTGACTCAACGTTGAGTTCAATAATTTTAGATAACCTCTGCCCCCATTTTGTTTTATGTATCTTTGCTATTTTGTTTTATTTTCTTAATTTTCTCTTCTTTCCTTGACATTGCGTTCAGACGGCAGCTATTCAGGTGTGCCATTCACACCTCCTCTAGACTCATCTTCTTGTCCCATTACCTCTCCCTTTGGCCTTGCACCATGAAATCTTATGTAATTTAATTTATCCTGCTCTCCACCGTATCACACACCTTCCCTTTTGTTCCTCTTCCCCCCTATTACATTTCTAACTTTTCCCAGTTCTGATGAAAGGCCACAGACCTGAAACGTTAACACTGTTTCTCTCTCCACAGATGCTGCCAGACCTGCTGAATATTTTCAGTATGTTGTGCCTTTATAGCAGGTCAGGCAGCATCTGTGGAGAGCTCAGACAAGTGGACATTTGTGGCACTTTTGAAGACTAGAAGATATTACTGACGAATGTTTAAAAGGAACGAAACCAGGCAAAGCAGAGCAAAAAACAAAGCACAAACTGGAGAAAATATTTTTTTCCTGTGTGTGTGCATTTTTTATTCGTTTGCAGGATGTGGGCATCACTGATAAAGTTGTCTTTATTGCCCTATCCCAATCCTATTTTCCCTTGGGAATGAGGTGGTGAGTTGTCTTCTTGAACTATTGCAATCTGTGGGGTGAAGATACTCTCCACTGTTAGGTAGGGAGTTCCAGAATTCTGACCCAGTGATGATGAAGGATATATGTCCAAGTTGGGATGGTGTGTGCCTTGAAGAGTCACTTGAAGGTGATGGTGCTCCTATGAACCTGCTGCCATTGTCCTTCTACATGATGTGAGGTGGGGGGGGGGGGTGGTGTCATAGGTTTGGAAGGTGGTACGCTGATGGTGGAGGGAGTGGATGTTTAAGGTGATGGATGGGGTGCCGATCAAGCGGGTTGCTTTGTCCTGGATAGTGTTGAGCTTCTTGAGTGTTGTTGGAGCTGCACTCATCCAGGCAAGTGGGAAGTATTCCATCACCCCCTGATTGTGCCTTGTAGGTGGTAGATAGGCTCTGGGGAGTCAGGAGGTGAGCCATACCACAGAATACCCAACCTCTGGTCTGCTCCAGTAACCGTGGTATTTATATGGCTGGACCAGTTCAGTTTTTGTTCGATGGTGACCTCTTGGATGTTGATGGTAGGTTCCTGGTGATAGTAATGCCATTGAATGTTAAGGGAGGTGGTTATACTCTCTTGTTGGAGATGACCATTGACTGACACTTGTGTGGCACACAGGTTACTTGCCACTTATCAGCCCAAGCCTGACTGTTGTCTGGATTTTGCTGCATGTGGGCATGGACTGCTTCAATATCTAAGGAACTGTGAAGGGAGCTGAACACTGTGGAATGCTCAGTGAACAGCCCAACTTCAGACCTTACGATGGAAGGAAGGATATTGATGAAACAGCTGAAGATAGTTGGGCCTAGGACACTGTCCTGAGGAACTCCTGGGGCTTAGATGATTGACCTCCAATGACCACAACCATCTTCCTTTGTTCCAGGTAAGACTCCAGCCACCGGAGAGCTTTTTCCCTGATTCCCAGTGGTTTTAGTTTTACGAAGGCTCCTTGGTGCCACACTCAGTCAAATGCCGCCTTGATGTCAAAGGGATGTCACTCTCACCTCACCTCTAGAAATCAGCTCTTGTGCACATGTTTAGACAAAGTCTGGAGCTCAGTGATTCTAGCAGAACCCAAACTGAGCATCAGGGACCTGGTTATCAGTGAGTAAGTGCTGCATGATAACACTGTTGATAACTCTTTCCATCACTTCATTGATTATTAAGGCTAGGCTGATGGGATTGGCAGTCATGGTGCAATGATGGTGGGGAGTGGTTCTTTAAGGTTGAATGCTGATCAGATAAACTGCTTTGTCCTGGATGCAGTTGAGTTTCTGGGAAATATTCTACATTGTAGAGTGAATGCCAGTGTTGCAGCTATACTAGAACAGCTAGTTTGTTTAGTTTAGTTTAGTTTAGAGATACAGCACTGAAACAGGCCCTTCGGCCCAACGAGTCTGTGCCGACCATCAACCACCCATTTATACTAATCCTACACTAATCCCATATTCCTACCACATCCCCACCTGTCCCTATATTTCCCTACCACCTACCTATACTAGGGGCAATTTATAATGGCCAATTAACCTATCAACCTGCAAGTCTTTGGCATGTGGGAGGAAACCGGAGCACCCGGAGGAAACCCATGCAGACACAGGGAGAACTTGCAAACTCCACACAGGCAGTACCCAGAATTGAACCCGGGTCCCTGGAGCTGTGAGGCTGCAGTGCTAACCACTGCGCCACTGTGCCGCTCCGTTTGCATTTGGGTGTGTATTTTTTTCTCTTCCCCTTCCACTTCTTCTAATCCTTTTTAAACTTGATGATCAGTCATACCTTCTAGTCTTGACAAAGAGTCCACACACCAGAAGCATCGACTTGTCTTTCCTTGCCTCCGATGCTGCCTGACCTGCTGAGTGTTTCCAGCATTTACTGTTTTCTTTCAGATTATCCAGCATCTGCAATATTTCACTAACTGTTCATATTTTGTTTACATGTCAAGGCTTTTTAAAAAAAAGCTTTTTCTAATCAGTTGCTGACATGTTGGCCCATTGTTCATCCTCTGGTTGCGTGCAAGTGTGTGGGTGGAGCTCATTTTACTCATGATAGTGGGACATGATGAAATGTTATGAAACAGTCACTGTTGTGTGTTGGCCCATCTGATCAAAAGGCAGCACCTGTGGTCATGATTTAGAGCTGTTGTAAAAGAAAGAACTTGCATTTGTATAGGCCTTTCATGACCTTGTAAATAAAGTGCTTTTGAAGTGTAGGGGAATGCAATAGCTAATTTGTACATAACAAGATCCCACCAAATCCAATGAGATAAATAACCAGATGATCTGTTTTTTGGCTTGGTTCAGGGGATAAATGTAGCCCAGGCCACCAGAAAAACTCTGTTGCTCTTCGTTGAATGGTGCTATGGGATCTTTGACATATCCTGAGAGAGCAGCTGGGCCTCAGTTGAACTCATCTGAAAGGTGGCACTTCTGACAGTGCAGCACTGCCTCAGTACTATACTAAAGTGTCAGCCTAGCCTGAAGAGGTGGTAGAGGCAGGAACCATCACAACATTTAAGAAGTGTTTAGATGAGCACTTGAAACGCCATAGCATACAAGGCTACAGGCCAAGTGCTGGAAAGTGGGATTAAAATAGGTAGGTGCTTGATGGCTGGCACAGACATGATGGGCCGAAGGGCCTGTTTCTGTGCTGTATGACTCTATGACTTTGTAATATGCCTAAAGCTCTGAAGTGGAGCTTGAATACACAACCTTCTGACTCAGGGCAAGATCACTATCACTGAGTCAAGGCTGAGACCTATATTTTCTATTTCAACAGTTATTGGTTTTATTTGGAGGTGAATTCAAAGCTGTTTGAGCTGAAGGATGTCAGTGTTATGGAGCGATGCATTCCTCGTGAATTTTTCTTAACCCACTGTCAGTATCAAGAAGGCCAGGGTAGAGCAGAGTAAAGCTCCGTCTACACTGTCCCATCAAACATTCCCAGGTCAGAAATTATACAGGTTGGGTGCAGAGTATGTCTCCTTCTACATTAATCCACCAGACACACCCAAGCTAGGAACAGCAAAGGTTAGATGCAAAGTAAAATTCTTTTGACACTGCCCTAACTTCAGAAGAGGCCCTCCTACTGCACCGGTATAATGTTGTTCCATTTTCCACTTTCCACAATAGCCATATGGTGGCCTCTCAAAATAAACACCGATTGGAAGGTCATCTTCCTAATGTTGGCTCATTGCTCCAGAAAAACTCTGAGTGAAATTGCTAATTCAGTGCCAGTTTTGTTCTGCAGGCTCATTTCTGCAGACAACTCAATTGAGATGCATTTCACATTAGGTCCTTGCAGTCAGAGAAAGGAAAACTTCCATCGTATCTGAATATGTTCGAGATTCCTGAACCCGCCCGGTGGACAAGCGGCATCACTATCTGGTGCTACCAAGTTCTGACAAGCGGCAAACATCTCAAGGTACAATTCCTTGAATCAATTGTTGAACTTGCTTGAGATTTGAATATAATTACTTACTTTCATAGGACACACAGGTAAGCAGCTTCCTTCCCCCACCCTCATTACATGCTGTAACACACCTGAATGACAGTGAATCACTCAGTGTCAAACTAGATTTGAACGGTGAATGACAACTAAACTGAAGTAAATCACGAAACCATTATTGACGCTAGACTGAGTCAAATAAAAATGCCTCAGTTGGTAAAGTCATCGGAAAATAGGAACAGGAGTCGGACATTCAACCCCTTGAGTTTGTTTCACCATTCAATTAGCTAATAGCTGAGCTGTACCGCATCTCAATTTGCCCTGTATTCCTTAATACCCTTGCCTAACAAAAATCTGAGTTTTGCATTTTTCTATTGACCTAGCCTCAACAGTTTTTTGAGGAAGAGTTCCAGATTGTCGCTACCCTTTGTGTGAAGAAGTGTTTCTGAAATCACCCCTGAATGGCCTTGCTCTAATTCTAAGATTATGCCCCCTTGTTCTGGCCACCCCTGCCAGAGGAAATAGTTTCTCCAAATTAACGCTATCAAATCCTTTAATCATCTAAAAAACCACAATTAGATCACCCCTTAATCTTCCCCACTCAAAGGAATGCAAGCTTAGTCTATGCAATGCGTCTTCATAATTTAACCTTTTTAGCCCCAGTATTATTCCGGTTATCCTGTGCTGCACCCACTTCCTGAGGTGCGGTGCCTAGAACTGAATGCAGTACTCCAGATATGGTCTAAACAGAACTTTATACAATTGTAACATGACTTCCACCCCCTTGAATTCTAACCCCCTGAACTAATGGCAAATATTCCATTAGACTTTTTATTTATTTTTTTGGACCCACTTGAAACTTGATTTTAATGATTTCTATACTTGGAGCCCTAAATCTCTGTGCTCTCCCACAGTTCCTAGCTTCTCGCCTTTTGGAAAATATTCTGATTTATTTTACTTAGCTTAAACACACACATTTCCCACATTTTGCTGACCCACTTAATCTATCAATGACACATTGCAAATTTTTGCTTCCATTTACAGTGTCACCAAACTTAGTGCCGTCAACAAACTTAGATAAACAGCTCTTTCTTTCTTCATCTAAGTCATTGATAAAAAAGCGGAGGGCTCAATACAGAATGCTGGGGGCACCACTAAGTCACATCAAGAAGTCAGCATATGACTGAGCCACACAGACCAGAAAATCCCACATTTCACCTCTAGTGCAGAGTTACTTGATCTCAGTTCTTCTTCGGCAGTCCCTCGGGAACAAGAATGACTTTCTTCCACTCCAGGGTTGTGGGTCCTTAGGTGACTGAATAGTCCAATTCTCGATCCCCACAGGTGGGGCAGGTGGTGTTTGGTGAGGCGAGTGAATGGGATGCTCGAATTTCCGAACGCTCCTTCCACTGTTTGCACTTGGTCGCTGCCTGGGCATGTTGGACATTGTTCGAACTGGCTGGCACCGTCGCTGATGCTTCTTCTCCATTTTGGGCAGTATCGGGCAAGAGATTCCCAGAAATCAGTGGAGATGTCACATTTTTTCAGGGAGGCTTTAAGGACATCCTTGTAGCGTCTCCTCTGCTCTCCTGGTAGCCTCTTGCCGTGATGGAGCTCAGAGTAGAAAGCTTGTTTTCGGAGTTTTGTGTCAGGAATGCGGATGATGTGACCCACCCAACGTAACTGACTAGCCAGGACCAGTGTCTCGATACTGAGGATGTTGGCCTGAGAGAAGACACTGGTATTGGAGCACCTGTCCTGCCTCTGAATTTGCAGGATCTTGCAGAGGCACCACTGGTGATATCTCTCCAGGGCTTTGAGATGTCTGTTTCTGAAGTATACAGGAGGGCAGGTAACACTGCCGCCCTGTTGACCATGAGTTTGGTGCAAGGTTTGAGGTTTTTGTTGTCAAACACCTTTCCTCAGACGACTGAAGGCTGCGCTGGCACACTGGAGGCGACGCTGAGTTTCATCTCAGTGTCTGCCCTTGCTGAGGTGTGAGATGTGATCCACATTGTTCAGTGGTTCGCTGTGGATCTTGGTAGTTGGGGGGCAGTGTTGCGCTGTGGGAGCAGGCTGATAGAGGACCTTTGTCTTCTGATGTTTAGCTTAAGGCCCGTTCTTTCACATGCCTCTGTGAATGCATTGACGAGGGTTTGAAGCTCAGTCTCAGTGTACGTATACGCAAACGTCGTCAGCGTACTGAAGCTCGATGACAGAAGTTGGAATGGCCTTGGTTCTGGACTGGAGGTGATGTAAGTTAAATAGTTTCCCGCTCGTCCTGTAGAGTAGATCTATTCTGGCAGAGAGCTTCAAAGAGATGAGATGGAGTTGTGGCGAGGAAGATGGAAAAGAGCGTTGGTGTGATGATACAGCCTTGCTTGACCCCAGTTTGCATTGGGATTGGGTCAGTGGCAGATCCGTTGGCAAGGATTACAGCTTGCATGGCATCATGCAGCACGTGGAGGATGGTGACAAATTTCTCTAGGCAGCCAAATTTGAGGAGGGGGTTCCATAATCCCTCCTGGTTGATAGAGTCGAAGGCCTTTGTGAGGTCAAAAAAGGCCATGTATAAAGGTTACTGTTGCTCCCTACATTTTCCTTGGAGTTGTCTTGCTGTGAAGATCATGTCCACTGTGCATCTTGATGGACGGAATCCACATTGTGATTCCAGTAGGAGCTCTTCAGCCACGGGGAGGAGGCGGTTGAGAAGGACTCTTGCGATGACCTTCCCTGTGGCGGACAGCAGGGATACCCCTCTGTAGTTTTCAGTCGGTCTTGTCGCCTTTTTTGAAGATGGTCATAGGACTGAGCCACACAGACCAGAAAATCCCACATTCGACCTCTAGTACTGAGTTAGTCGGTCTCAGCTAAGGCAGCATGACCAGCTCTACAGCTCTCCGAGCCAGTGAATGGGGGGAAATATCAGATGGCAGGTGTTCTCAGTCTTAATCTTTATCGATCAACTTCTGGGGTTGAAAGTGAAAAAATGTGGATGTTAGGTAAGGACGGGATTGAGCTTTGCTGTGATGCATCCACATTGAATAACCTGATAACACTGTCTAGGCTGACAGATGAAGAATGATCACTCAGGTGAAGGTACAGGAGGGCTGCTAGCACCTAGAATGCTGTATCCCAACAAGCATCAACATAGGAGAGGAGTTTGTGAGTTATAAGGCCTTATTTTCCAAGGCGCATAATTTTACTTAGGTGTTTGCTTTGATGTGGCACCCTACAAATAGACAAGGATGGTTATACCTCTTCAAGTTCCACACATGCTAAATAACTGAAATAAGGAGAAATACATGAGAGTCCTAATAATGCACATGCAATAAATTCTGAGGCATTCCGGCCACAGCTGGCAATACATTATGAAATATTAGGTGGACAGTTGTTTGGAGAACTGAGCTATCCTCTGCATTCATGGACAATGCAAAATCCTGTAACAGCCTTACGTTGGAAGCCTGAGCCTCTGTTTGCAGTTCTGCCACCTCCACCTGAAAGAAAAGTATGCTATGCAGCTTGGACGCAATGAAAGATTCTATACAATTGGGCAAAATTTGAAAAGGGTTTGTGCCAGGCATGATAGGACTCCCCCAAAAAATATGCGGACAAGTTAGTTTATGGAGGCAACAGGATGTGAGGTTCAGAGAGGAGCACACCCATTTTGTCTCGTTGCTGAGAGCAGGACCTGTCTTCCTCACTGCCGCCAGGTGCAAGGTTGCTGGAGGACTGTTTCAATTTGG
The DNA here is from genome assembly GCF_036365525.1 of Heterodontus francisci. Taxonomy (NCBI): domain Eukaryota; kingdom Metazoa; phylum Chordata; class Chondrichthyes; order Heterodontiformes; family Heterodontidae; genus Heterodontus; species Heterodontus francisci. Next base: position 25,315,295 of record NC_090407.1, on the reverse strand, counting down.
TGCAGCTCTCTCTTCGTGCATTTAACACCTGTACTTCTGCAGAAAGGTGGCCGACAGCCCAAAAAAGGGCCACTTTCCTTTGGTGCACTTTCTGCAGCAGGCCTCCCGAACCTTCAACATCAGAGCATGGCCCATAGGTTTCCATAGAATACTTAGCCAACTTTTCTGTCCCTACCAAAACTTCCTCTTTTAAAGTGAGCTGTGCTCTATAAGAGCTGCTCCTACATCAAATTTTGCAATCCCCAGCCTAGTAAAAATAGATGGCAGAGCTTATGCTGAAAAACTGGGCGCTGACTGTTCAATGCATCACAGACACATATTACAAACAGGTGAGAGATCATAGGGATGGTTCCCCCTTTTTCACCTCTTGACTGGCCAAAGATAACGCTTTTTTAAAATAAAGGTGTTTTTAACCCGAGTGTTTTAATTGTCAAGAACAGAAAAACGACAGGTTTTCCCATAAGTTTAAAAGAAAGATAAATGTTTATTATACAGCACCCGAAATATTCACAACAACACTTACTCTCACTCATATAGATACACACACATTCAAGAAAAGATAGAGATAATAAAGATAACATGTGTTAGGTCTGATGATTTGTAACAAGTCCTCAGTTAAACTTGCTTTTTCCCCTGGGTGAAGACTTGGAATGGTGCAGGCCTATAATCTTTTCCCTTGTTCACTTTCTTGAAGAAAGACTTGGGAAGTTCATGAAGATGGATGCTCTGTTGCAGACTGCTCTTGTTATATTCCAGCCAAAGGTCAATGGCAAAGTCCTGGTACGATTTCTCAGGTAGGGAGTTCAAGGCCAAACTCCAGTCGCTGCCTACGTGTAGTTCAAAGCTGGTAATCTTAGTCAGGGTCCTTTCTCTTTGATGGCATAGATGGATCTCATTTGTCTGCCCAGAATATACCTTTAGTAAAACTCCTTATCAGAAACTTAGTTTCTGTCATGTGACCGTAGTTTCTCTTTCCATGGCCCTCATAAAAGGTGAGGCCATTGTTAGATAATGGAGTCCAGATATCAATCATCCTCATCTCACCTTGATGAGATAGGGCTTTTCACACCCATTCTTTGAAATTTGAGGTTGGACTCAAAAAGTTTGCAACAGCATTGTGAACCCAATCAGTTGGAGGGAAGAAGCCATACCATAGAAAGGGTCATTTGTATTTTAATGATTTATCAGGGATGTGTCCAGAAAGGTCGTTTGTATTTTAATGACTTCTCCAAGACTTGTCCAGACATGAAAATTAGCTCAGGGTTCTTGTATTTCTATATGTATCGGCAGGAAAGGTCACCTGACCTCTTAACTCCATTTTGTTTTACAAGAAAAGTGTCTGTTCTGGGTTTATTTCGTAAGTTCATTTTATAGTTCATAAGTTCAGACTGCATAGGCACCACACACAGGACTCCTCTAACATGGGTGTGCATAGCTTCCAAATTTGTGTTATTAGAGAATTGTGCCCCTTTAACACCACTCGTGGCTTATTTTGTATAAAGCACTGTTCTGTATCATTTATTCTGCAGACCACCCACCCTTAACATCTGGGTCTATCAGCTCTGATTAGCTCATAAAATTGAAGCTGGTAATTGCACGTGGTGCAAGTTCAATCATTGGGCCCCTAATTAATTCAGTCAGTCATTAGGAAGAAAGATGGGTGCAGGAAAATTGCATTGTGCATATGTAAACACACACAGACAGAAGTGCAAACATGTAGTACGGGAATTAGTATTAGCACTTACCCACAGCAATTACTTTTACCCACTGAATTAAGATGTAGCTTCAGCATCTAGAGAGGATCCCTCTAATGGTGGGTGCACTGAAATCAGTGACTGCAAATTAAACTTGTGGAATGCACAACTCAGAAGCATCTTTGTTCAGCAAGCCCTGACTCTAACCCCTCTTTCCCATTCACAATACCATGAGTTAATTCATTGCACTTTTTCCTAACTTGTGGAATGGGGAAAACAAGCAAAAGACTACAATCGACGGCTTTGTTTTATAATATCCATTCCTCTCAAACTATTCAGTCTCTCCTCCCATTAGGTACTCCCTGAGCTTAAGCAAATTCCTGACATTCACTTGCATGAATAAAACTTGAACATAGCCTTTAAATATCTCCATGTCCTGTCGTTACTTGTTTTCTTTCTCGAAGTCAAGCAGCTGGTAATTATCTGCACAGACATATTGTTTAATCCTTTCCGCCTCTTGCTTGGTTTTGCTGCAAGACTCAAATCACTTTAGATCAAAGCCCGCAGGCAGGGTCCATACCACAGGTCCTTGTGCATAATACTTGAAGCTTCAGCAAGGTCCAACTTATGACACATGAAGAAGCAGATGCAAAGAAGTAGGCTGGTACTCCCCCACGTTGAGTGAGAGACAAGGGACAGGAAATCTGACCTACCTGGCAACTGGGGCAAGCAGAGATTTGAGAAATGCTTCCTTGACAACTTTTGTATTGCTTCTGTGTGTGTTAATATCCCAGCTCCTGACCCACAGGTCCCTTGTGCCTAGGTGGCACCCTAGAGCAAACTCGCGGAATTTGCTTGACAGTGCTGTCAGCTGCATGAGGCCCATGCGGCAGAAACCAGTGGCACTACCATGGCACAAAACCAATATAAGCCCAGCTTTAGTTAGGGGATAAAAGCAAAATACTGCGGATGCTGGAAATCTGAAACAAAAACAAGAAATGCTGGATTCACTCAGCAGGTCTGGCAGCATCTGTGGAAAGAGAAGCAGAGTTAACGTTTCGGGTCAGTGACCCTTCTTCGGAACTCTGCTTCTCTTTCCACAGATGCTGCCAGACCTGCTGAGTGAATCCAGCATTTCTTGTTTTTGTTTTAGTTAGGGGATAGAGTGTGCACACATATACCAAAAAGAAGAGAGGAAATGAAACATAGAAGGAGGAAAATTAATACATAACATTTCTCTCAAATGTATTTTAACAGGGATGGAAATAAATGAAAAGGCCCCAGAATCCCAAGTGGTGAGCTGCACTAGATTTGCATCAATGCATCTGGAGATCAGCCCAGCAGCTGTAGTTGAACCACCATAGTGTTATGTGTGAGATCACTTGCCTATTCATTGGAGGATCTTCAGTGTAAATCCAGTGTACAACAGAAATACGGTGCTGGGAGTGCTTGTAATTTGGAGTGTAACCTTTAAAAAGCCAAGTCTGGCTGAGTGGCTCTATGTCTCTAAGTCAGAAAGTGGGGTCATTGAGCTCACTGCCAGGTAGCTGCACTAGGTGGCGCACGTGTGATTATCTTCCACTTTTCCAGGATGATCCTCCACTGGAGAATGTGGCAGAGGGAGCTGGAAAAGGGACAAGCGTGGTACAAAGAGGAATGGCAGAGTGTGATGAACCTCCAAACTCACCTTAAGGAGACAGACTGGGTATAGGAGGAAACCTCGAAAAAATGTCTCTCATGCCATGTGGAGGGAAACAGTACTCTCTCACTGTCCGCGCCCTCCCCAACACCAACACCCCACCACCACTAGTGGCACAAGAAGTTCAGTGATATGATTAAGCAGGCAAGGTAACACATCAACCACTCTCCCTTTACTTAGTTGGACACCAACACGTTCCTCACCTTCTAAATTTATAAGCTGCGCAACTAGCTCTTACATTAATAAAAGCAAAATATTGCAGATGCTGGAAATTTGAAATAAAAACAGAAAGTGCTGGAAATACTCAGCAGGTCAGGCAGCATCTGTAGAGAGAGAAACAGAGTTAACTTTTCAGGTGTGTGACCTTTCATCAAAACTGCTGATGAAAGGTTGCAGACCTGAAACGGTAACTCTGCTTCTCTCTCCCCACAGATGCTGCCTGACTTTCTGAGTATTTCCAGCACTTTCTGTTTTTTATTGCTCATACATAAACTGTCCAATGCCACCTGGGAATTAATTGTCAGCTTTCATCTAATTCTCTCAAACTTGCTGCAAGAGAAATTTGTGCATGATGTCCCTGGGAGGTAGGGCACTAGAAAGGGTATCAACATTAAGGATATCACCCACTAGGAAGAGCAAGCCAGGAAGAGATGGTACAGTCAGAGTATTGCGCCAGTGCCATTTTAATGGGTGCCCACCGAAACATGCCTGAAAAGCAGCCCACAACCACAGCCAAGGACCAGTTGATGTTGTCTCCTGAATAGCTGCACAGACTGCAGTTCTGACAGCACTGGGAGGACAGGTTAAAAAGAACCTTGCATACCAGCATGCAGACTCTGGTACCCAGCTGTTATCTCTCAGGGCTGTCAGGATCTGAAAGCTGCCATTAGACCAGCCTGCTCGCTGGTCAGTGGGGCCACACATCCCAGCAGAATGGTGACGACTGAAGCAGACTTGTCTGACACTGTCAATTCTCAGGACGTGCCAGGCTCCTGGGAGGAAGCGTCTACTTGCTGCATCTCTGGATATTGTGCCCAGGTTGCAACCAATCACCTTTGCAATACTAGCACTCAGGTTCCACATTTAGACACCCAGGAGAAGCTCAGTTAGGAAAGAGTAGGTTACCTTGTATGTACTTTGGAGTTTGTTATATGGGAGACTGTGCACTCATGTAATGCTCTGTTACTCATGGAGATTGGAGTCATCCAGGAAAGGTTTATACTGACTTAATTCAATCAAGTGATTATTATTGGCATGGTCACAAAGGGGCAAAGGGTTCTGAAATGTTGTAATGTTTTAGGTTGGGTATTAAGGAACTCTCATTCTGGCAATCAAAATCTCCCAGTGGTCTCACACTCCTCCAGGCAGTGAGAAGCAAGTTGAAGGCTGTCTTGGCTGAATGCAACCAGTAAAAACACCCCAAAAAGTTATTCCAAACTGCACCAACTGCTACTTCAGCAATCTTCAGGCTCAAAAGTTCATCAATTCTGCCTGTGTCGACGATCTTTGCTACAGCTACACCTTATAAGTCTCAGTCAACCATATCCCTAGTGCATTGCTATTGTAAAACTGGGAAATTTAAGGCCGCAGCGTCAATGGCTCTCATTATAATTTATGCTAATTACATGGCCGAGGACTTCGTGGACTGATCACAGGAAGGGATAAAAAGCACATGGGAATTTGGCGCATCAAATTTGAGTCAGAAAGCTGACCATTGCCCTCATTTTGCACTAAAGAAATAATGAAATCAACATGGGATTTAGGGGGCAAGGATATAATTTAAAAGCTGCCAGCACATCAGTACTCTGCTGACTCAATCTCAACGGTCCTCGCTTTTTGTCTCCTGCAAAGTATTTGTTATTTTTCCCTTCTCTGCTTCTGAATCTTAAATACAGAAGGAGCATGGGACAAGAAAGGCCATTCAGCCCACTTTCCATCCACAGACAACATACATTTCACACCATTATGAACTCTCCTCATCTATTTCATGTCCTGAGGGAATATCCTGTGTCGATATGCCTTGAATCCCAAAGACAATGAAGTGAAATCCCAAACTATTCAACCATACCCACATCCCCAATATTCAATCCTAGTTGAGCATCTTCCAAAATAACACAACAGCTTGCATTTATCTAGCTGCTTTAAAGAAATAAAGCATGCCAAGGCACTTCACAGCAGTGTTATGAAGCAAAATTTGACACCGAGCCACACAAAGCATTTTAAGGCAGATGGCCATGAGCTTGGTCAAAATTTTAAAGAGGAAAGAGAAATAGAGAGGTGGAGTGGTTTAGGGAGGGAATTCAGAGCTTAGGGCCAAGGCAGCTGAAGGCATGACAACCAATGATGGAGCGATTAAATACAGGGATGCTCAAGAGACCAGCATTCGATGGGCGCAGATATCTTGGATGATGTGGAGTGGAGGAGGTTACAGAGATAGGGAGTGGCGAGGCCATGGAGCAGTTTGAAGACAAAGATGAAAATGTTAAAATTGAAGCATTCCATAGACAATATCCTGCCCTAATGCAGTACCTGAACTAGGGTGTCCTCTGGAGTATTTGATCATCTCAATCAACGCCTGCCCCTTCTAACCTCCAGTCCTCTTCCCAGTAAGGTATCCATGCAAATCCATTATTAAAGGAGTTAAACTGAGCATCATTGCAGTACTCATTCACAGCCCGCTACTGGGTGGTGCAGGATGGTGGTCAAGGGTGATCCTCGCCCTTTGGGATGCTCTTACCTTTTGTTCCTTGTAATATTGTAGCTGAATCAGGCAATTTACCACATAAAGGTTTGGGGGCAGTGAACCCATATCCTGCCAATCCATGCATCAATGTCTATGCTGCCTGTAAATCTGGATAATCATAGAATCATTGAATGGTTACAATGCACAAGGAGGCCATTCAGCCCATCATGTTCGTGCCAGCTCACTGCAAGAGCTACTCAGCTAGTCGCACTCCCCTGCCTTTTCCACGTAGCCCTGCAAACTTTTTCTCTTTAGATAATTATTCAATTCCCTTTTGAAAATCGCAATTGAACCTGTCTCCATGTGATCATGGGCGAAAGGAATAGTGAGAGAAAAAAGATGAGAGGCTGCAGAGAAGAAGAAAAAGACACAAATCTGGAGACAAAGAGAAAGAGGCAGAAAAATAAATACTGAGAAATACAGAGAAACGAAGAGGAAGAGGTCAGGATAGACATGAGTCCAAGCACAGACAGTTCTTAGAGATGGTGTAGTTGATTTTATGTTAAACCTGGGCTAACTAGTTCTGAGGAATGTTGTGAATGGCAGAAGTATTGAGGTTAATTGCAGAGTACAAGGCCATAGAAGATTTGTGTGCCAAAAATAGCAGTTTGTGTGTCTCTATCTTGCAATTATAAATGGCCATATAATCTGGCACTGAAGTTTTGGGCGGTCTCCTTGGTTTAAAAGAAATGTAAACATATTTAATAGGTTGACACCGGAGGTTGCTGTAAGTTGGATAATCCATTGGCACTAGGTAGACCTCTGAGTGAACAATCAGGAAGGAAATTCCACATGACAGGTGGATAGATTTGAGAAAACAGCAGAAAGCCACATTACAGTCGTGTCACAGACCTGCCAACCTGTTTGCATATATCACACTAGTGAACAATTTGCTACTTTTTGTCAATATCTCCTTTGCAAAAATCTCATGATTTATAATTGGAAAGGTGTGCAGGAACCTGTTTGAATTGCACGCGACAATCAGCAATTATACATGTTGCAGCCAGTTGTCTAATCGTGGCTCTCTGTGCTACCTGCATGTTTTCTATGTTTCCTCACTCCTTTCATATCTTCCTGGCATTTCTACTTACTCTGTCTCTTCTCTAGTGTTTCCCCACTCTCTGCCAGTGATTGTACTTTCTCTGTGTTCTTTGTCCCCTGTCCAGTGTTTTCCTGGTCTCCTTTGGAATGATTCCCCAATATTACACTTGGAGAGTGGCCCCTAGCTAGCAGCTTGCAAGACCTGTGAATTCAGACTGGTGGGTCTCCGCATTCATGGTACTGAACTTCTGAATCCTTGGCAGTAAATGCTTTTCCAGTTTAGGAGGTAATGCCACATTCATCTGCTGGCCTCCAAAAATTATGCAATTTCATTCTAAGAAGTCCCATAATTAATTCCCCTTGGTCTTTAGCAGTGCAGTTTCTGATGTGCTGAGTCCATTGAGAGCTTCAGCCTGTACACTCAGAACTCCACTGCTTAAGGCTATATTGCCTGATGTTGGATACTTGGATGCTTCAGACTGCTTTTGACTTGCCAAACTGAATTGTGTGCACTATAGCAACAACAATTGGCATTGATATTTATTTTATTTATTTATTTAGAGATACAGCACTGAAACAGGCCCTTCGGCCCACTGAGTCTGTGCCGACCATCAACCTCCCATTTATACTAATCCTATATTCCTACCACATCCCCACCTGTCCCTATATTTCCCTACCACCTACCTATACTAGCGGCAATTTATAATGGCCAATTTACCTATCAACCTGCAAGTCTTTGGCTGTGGGAGGAAACCGGAGTACCCGGCGAAAACCCACGCTGTCACAGGGAGAACTTGCAAACTCCACACAGGCAGTACCCAGAATTGAACCCGGGTCGCTGGAGCTGTGAGGCTGCGGTGCTAACCACTGCACCACTGTGCCGCCCAATATAGCACCTTTAACATAGCAAAACGTCCCACGCTGCTTCACAGGAGCATTTATCAAACAGAATTGGACATCGATCCACATAAGGAGGTATTAGGGCAGCAGACCAAAAGCTTGGTCAAGGAGGAAGGTTTTAAGGAAAGGCGTTAAAGGAGGAGAGAGAGGTGGAGAGGTTTCGGGAGGGAATTCCAGAGCTTTAGGGCCTGGGCAGCAATTAGAACCAGTGTACTCATTTTTCTTTCCTGGCAGCTTGCGACTGTTTTTCTGCATTCAGCACTGCCTTGGTGCAAACCTCCAGCAGTAGCATTCTTACTGCCACCAGACCCCCAGCCCACAGCTTACAAGCACAATGTTCAGCAGTGGGTTTATCATTGGATTTACTGATTCTTATTCTTGACATGCAGCACTGGTCGTCCTACAAGGAGGCTTGATCAGCCATGGGAGTGGTGGAAACCCCTTGTGACCCATCAGCCATCCTGCCCTTTGCTTTTGCTGTTGAACTAGAGTTGAGACACTGGATTAACAAAGTATGACAGTGCCCAGCATGTTGTGAATTCACATGCAAGAAGCTAAGCTCGTCATTGTAAATGAGCTACACATTCAGGGAATGGCAGTTTTTGCACTTCAAATATTTATGGCAGCTTACATTTGGGTCACATGATGACAATCAAAGCCCCCGGGAATCCAAGAATTCCGTGTGGGAGCACTGCTGTATTATATAAATTCAGTGGGCAAAGAGGGCATTGACGATTTGCCTTTTTGAGATCGGACAGTCCTCCTGTATCTATACATCCTGCTGGATGGGTAGTGCTGAGATGGTCTGACTCTCCTCTGATGCTGCCTGATTCATCTGCTCTCCCTACTGCTCTCTGCTGTTGCTCTTCCTCCAGTACATGGATCATATAAAGTGGGATTGCCATTGGGCAGCCCCAAGCTCCTAGCTCAGTAATTGTGTTGAAACAGAATGTTTTCCAACAGTAATGCAATCTGTAGGGAAGGCTTTCTGAGTGTAATAGTGTTTTTCGTCTTGCAGTACCTGCCAGGAGTTCCAAGGTGTGGCCAAAAATCTCCACTAACAAACTCAGTTGATCTGTGTGCCTTTCGTTGCCTCGGTGGACAGGCAAACTGCCCTTTTTAAAAAGTGGCACCCATTCTGAAGACCAGATGGGAAGTGGTGGAATTTAGGAGAGGTGGTACCATCCTGTCCTAACTTCATTATTTGACATGTGACTGTCACTAAGGGAGAGTCTTCTTCAGCACACCCGGAATCCAAAAGGAATTTATTCCAGGATGCTGCTCCCACAGAATTTCAACCTACACCAGGCCATCAGAAATTCCCGTCTTGCACAGGCATCCAGCCCATGTCCTCCACAACTCAAGAATTTCAGGGTCTATTTGACTTAAACAAAAAAAAGTAGTCTGTATTGTGGTTAGAATAGTTTTTTTGCAATGTTATTATTTGAATTCTTCCTCCCTCCAAAATAGCCTCATTCCAAAGATGGTTTATGACACATTCAGATCTGTCATCAGATCAGTCATTTTATCGTTCTTTGCCAGAAGGGTGGGTCCTGTACCCTAAGGACTGCGCTGCTCACATGTCTTCTGGCACCAAGCTGCTGGAGCAGTGCTTGGGGAGATCATATCTAGCTTGCTCCACCCTGCAACCCCAATAAACCAGACAAAACTGACACATAGACACCTGAGGGATGCTCTTGCTTGTCAGTTATTTCTAGGATTAGGATTTGCAGCGCTTTGTGAGAAGGTGACACCTAGAGAAGCAGATCGCAGGCCAGCCTACAAGTGTCTGCTTTGATTTGTTCTTGATGTGTAATGATGTGAAATGGCTGCGGAGAGCTGCCAACTAAGTAAGCAGCTACCCTGCAGCAGGAAACTGGTTCTAAACTAGATTGGTTTTGTTCAAGAAAGCTAGTTAATCCAAAGACACAATAGTGTTTCTGCCTCAAATTGCAACACTGTGCACTATTGGGAAATTTCTTCTGGATTCAATGGAGTGATAGGTGTCAAGGAGAGGTGTCGATCTCAAGCCCTAGATATCTGGGTCTGTATTCAAAGCAGCGACAGTGGTTGCATGCTTCATTGAGCCAGCTATGATTTAGCTCAAGGGAGAGGTTTTATCCAAAACGTTAGAACTGAATGTTGTGGCAATAAGGGTTGCTTGCCCTCACTAGGCCCACAGTACTGCCCCTTTACCACTTCAATCTCTAGTCCAGCCCAGTCAATGCTGACAGGGTATATCACAGTCCAGTTAACATTGACAGAATGTATAACACAGTTCAGCTAATGCTGGCAGGTTTTTTAATTCATCCCAGCCAGCGATAACGAGGTGTATAATACAGTGCAGCCAATGCTGATAGGAACGGGAGCAGGACAAGGCCATTCAGCCCCTCAAACCTGCTCTGCAATTCAATTAGATCATGGCTAATCTGTATCTCAACTCCATTTACCTGCCTTCGCTTCATATCCCATAATGCCATTACCTCGCAAAAGTCTATCGATCTGTCTTGAAAACCCCAATTGACCCAGCAGCCACAGACTTTTGGGGGGAAAACCCCAGATTTCTATGACCCTTTGTGTGAAAAAGAGCTTCTAGAGCTTTAATTTTAACATTATGCTCTCAATCATGATTCCCCCACCAGGGAAAATAGTTTCTCTGTCTCTACTGTATCAAATCCTTGTAATATTTTAAACAGCTCAATTGGATCATCTCTCAATCTTCTATACTCAAGAGAATACAAGCCAAGTTTATAAACTCATAATTTAACCCTCTAAGCCCTGGTATCATTCTGTAGGTTTTCTAACACAGTCTAGCCAGCACTAACAGAATGTATAACACAGTGCAGGTAACACTCAACACTAACAGGGTGTATAATACAGCCTAACCAGCACTGGCAGAGTGTATAACACAGTGTAGTAGCATTGCCATGTTAGCATTGATTAAGTGGTAGTGCTTTTGCCTTTCAGTCAGAAGGCCGCAGGTCAAGTTCCAGTTGGCTTGAGCATGTAATCCGGGCTGACGCTTCAGTGCAGTACCGAAGGAGCGCTGCCCTTTTGGAGGTGCTGTCTTTCTGATGAGATGTTAAACCAAGTCCCTGTCTACCCTCTCAAATGGATGCAAAAGATCCCACAATACTATTTGAAGAAGAGCAGAGGATTTTCCCCTGGTGCCTTGGCCAATAGTCACCCTCAGCCAATATCACTAAAATTATCAGGCTATTTATGTCATTGCAGTTTGTGGGGCTTTTCTGTGCACAAATTGACCGCTGCGGTTCCTACATTACAACACTGACTATACTTCAAAAGTACTTTAATGGCTCTAACATGCTTCGGGTTGCTCTGAGGTTGTGAAATGCACTTTATAAAAGCAAGTCTTTTCTTCTTAGAAGAAATCAAATTAGCTTCAGGACATGAGTAAGATCACAGCTGCTCTGTACAGCAGATGTAAATGGCACCAAACCTGCAGTGTCATATCAGATGGAAAGTATAAGGCAGATGGTATGTTCACTTTACACCACTTCACTCTAAAGTCAGTGCTTCTACCAGGAATGCGTTACCTCAAGATGGCAGGAATTTTTGAAGTTAGTTGCTTTGACCCCACCTTCATAATGAGAGAAGTGTCAGTTCACCAGGAGACTTAAACTTTATTAAAGCTGACAGCAGTGAAGGGATATGAGATTTTTATAGCGTGTTGCCAGGTATTGAGTCAAACAAACAGCAGCTACTATCACTTTCAGTGGAATACCTGAAAGCTGATGACATTGCTTACTCAGTATGTCCTGATTAGAGCTTCAAAGCTGAAGGGAGTGGTATTTAATGAATGATTTCTTCCAGATTTAATGAGCAGGCATGGGAAACATTTCAAATCACTTATCCGCCATGAGATCATCTTTCTAGTGAAGGTTTCTCAGAAGAAGTAACATCATCCTCATGGTCAGGTTCCTCACCAGCAAAGCATTCTACTATGATAACAGAATAGTGGAGACACAAGAGTGAGAAACGACAGGGGTCCCTGTGAAGCTGGTGGTAACAGCCAATAGGCTAGTGAATTTCCACAATTTGTGTTGGTGTGAATTGGTTTTGACTTTGCATTGATACAGACTGTGTCGTGTGATTCCGGTGTGAAGTCACCAAGTCACATTTCGGCAATTCAGGAGAAACAACCCTGTAGGAAGCAGTTTAACGCCACTTTGCTTTACACCCCTCCCATTGACCTGAAAGAGGTCTTAAAAGTGATGAAGGAGTTTGATAGGTTAGGCATAGAGACAATGTTTCCACTTGTGGGGAATCCAAAACTAGGGGCCATAAATGTAAAATAGTCACCAATAAATCCAATAATGAATTCAGGAGAAATTTCTTCACCCAGGGAGTAGTGAGAGTGTGGAAATTGTTACCACATGGAGTAGTTGAGGGGAATAGCATTTAAGGAGAAGCTAGATAAGTACATGAAGAGGAAAGGAATAAGAGGATGTACTGATGGAGTGAGATGAACTAAGTTGGGAGGAAGGTCATGTGGAGCATAAACACCAGCATGAAGCAGCTGGACTGAATGGCCTGATTGTATGCTGTAAATTCTATGTCATTCTATGTAGTACAGCAAATGGTGCAACACTAAGTTGAAAAAGGTCCTCACCAGGCCCTCACCTTTGCACTATATTATAATATAACCAGCGTTTGGAACCTAGTAAGTGATTTCGTTGATCGAAGGGTAACATAGAGTCAGCGTTGTAGCCAAAATCTACAGAACCAGTAACTCTCCAGTATCAGGCCAGTATCTATAGGTATAATGACACCCTGAACATAATCATAGGAATGTCTGAGTAATGCAATCAGAAGAGTAGCTTCACCTTTGGGTTCAGACTTTTTCTCTGCAAATGGTATTGTCATGCAGGCCCCCACATGCCAAGAATGAGGCACATTAATTTCGCCACATGGACATTAAATTTCAAATTATTGCTGGGAAGAAGAGAAGGCCTGTTACAAGGGGTTGCCAGGCCCCTGGCTGGAAAGACATTTTTGAATATTAACAGACTGTGTTTGTAGAAAAAAAGATAATTCCCTGACCCACACTATACACAGAGCCAAGACATGGTCAGTCACATGACTAACCTGCTTGGCAACCTGGGGTTTTCTGAATTGTACAGTTTTAAACTGAAAGCCGGCAGAAAGCTGTTTGCTCCTGGATTGAAAAGACCTCTCCTGTCCGCTCCCAACTCTTTCTCATGGAACTCCAAAAACCGACTGAAGACACATGAACCCCAAGAGAGAAAAGTCTCCTACAGTGAACAAGGTTTAAGAAGAATACTGGGCCCCAACAAAAAGCAAGATCTACCTACAAGCAAGGACTTTACAGCTCGAAGAACCGTAACAACAACTCTTCAGATATTGCCTCAAACCTTTCCACTTTATTTTTCTTCTGCTCTTCTCATGGGCGGCACAGTAGTGCAGTGGTTAGCACCGCAGCCTCACAGCTCCAGCGACCCAGGTTCAGTTCTGGGTACTGCCTGTGTGGAGTTTGCAAGTTCTCCCTGTGACTGCGTGGGTTTCTGCTCGGTACTCTGGTTTCCTCCCACAGCCAAAGACTTGCAGGTTGATAGGTAAATTGGCCATTGTAAATTGCCCCTCGTGTAGGTAGGTGGTAGGAGAATTGAGGAAGGTGGGGATGTGGTAGGGAATATGGGATTAAATGTAGGATTAGTATAAATGGGTGGTTGTTGGTTGGCACAGACTCGGTGGGCCGAAGGGCCTGTTTCAGTGCTGTATCTCTCTATGACTATGACTCTATTCTCTGTCTCTATTTGCATGTGTGTATCACGTATGCATGCTAGTGTGGACGTATCGTGTATCCGTAGGCGCTAACTGAATTAGAGTTTAAGTTTAATAAAATTTCACCTTTTTTCTTTAAACCTAAGAAAGCCTGTTTGTACTCGTTTCTTTGCCTTATAATTGGAAAGCGGTGAACAAGGATTCACCAAGGGGGAGCTAAAAACAGTGTGTTTAAAAATAAAACCCTGTTATAGTAAGATCAGGTGAAGGCTGAAAGGGAACCCTAGACACCTTTCTCACCTGGTTGTAACAGTATTCAATTGAAAATTAAATATGATCCTGAATCAATGCCAGCCAAGTGCTAGTGGAACTGGGCACTGTGAGGCCCCTGCTGTGCAGTGAGCTGATATCGCCCTATCACCGAGGTCAGCTCATTGAGGTACTTTTACAGCATTCCCACTGCACAGCACATGGTAGTTCGAGCACACCAGAGTCAAGAGACACATTTTCTAGCCTATCACTGGAGACAAGGCAAAACGGTGGGAGAAAGATACAAATTAGAGGTGTTCCATTCAGAAGATGCAGCCATGGAGGTCCTGCTGCTGGACGTCGCGTAAAGTGGGGGTGGTCGATTTGGGTTTAAGAGCCATCCTCCAGTCAGAGCAGCCTGAAGGGAAGCAGCTGAATAATTGAATGCTGTCTTACCTGGGCACTTAACCTCGGATTAGTTCAGAAAGAAATGTGTTGATCTCAGGGAGGCTGCAAGGTAAAGTGTACTCACGTGTTAACAGCACTTAGAAAGGAAGAGTGCACAGCATTCTTGCAATTGTGCATACTCTTTCCAAAAGCGTGGGTGTGCCCATGTTTCACCAGACCCTCTCTATAGGTACCAGGTCAATGTGTTTGGCAAACAACAAACATTAAGCACACTGCCATCACCAGATATCTGCATGTGTCGTGTTCACAAGAGAGAAGCAGATTGCTGGGATAGTACTTGGCTGGCATATATATCCTCTGATATTCTTTATTCCAACATTTGTCCCTTTCCTACATGTTTACAACAGAAGCCTCACATGACAGACGACAGCATGTAAAGATTGATGAGGGTGTCACCTCATCCAAGCCTTTTGACTTCTGACAAGGAGAGTGCTCTAGGATTTGGGCCTGGAAGCAACACTGGGTGTGGTTGGAGTCCTTCCCGGCTCGCGGCTAGCATCAACCTTTTTCATTCACCGTCTCCTTTGTCACTCATTTATTCACTGCCTCACACACAAGGCAGCTCTGCTGTATAACACACTCGGATATTCTGCTATGTAAGCTGTTTCAAGGGTACCCTTACTGTCAACATTCCAAAACATTCTCTTCTGTAGGTATCCAAGAGTAGGAGGTGGCAAAGCCTAAAGTCCAGGCTTAACAAAGCACCATAAGCACCCATTTTCACCCACATATCCATAATTCTATACCTATGGTTACGGACCATTCATGGAATGGAATTCCCTTCTATTCAAGAAGGGAATAGTATTGGGCTTAAGGGTCAGTATGGCCATGTTTGCCACCAATAATGTCCTGCATTTTGTGGAATCCAGCCAAATTGTAAAAGTGCCGACTCTGTCGTGTGTTGCCAGCTTTTCATAAGGAAATTTATGAAATCGCTGGTCCAGACAAGCAGCTTCATGATGCAACTGTGCACTGCATGTTGTGAAACTTGACAGATATTCTGTGATGTTGCTTGGAAGAATCTAATGGTATAAAAAGTCAAGGAAGTGGTTACCTTGGCAGCTACTAAATTAATAGTCCTTACCCTGGAAGTGGTTTCTAGGTACGGCTGTCACTGCTTCATTGGAAAATTGTAGACTAATCATGCAGATGCCCTTGGACAAATCCAGGTACAATCACCTTAGCCTGTAGACAAGATGGTAGCATTAGGAAAGCTCCCTCTTGAACTACTAAGGTACAATTGCACCTGTCTTGCATGTCAACTCCAATCTTCCTCCTTCTCTTCCTCGTCTAGATAGAGAGGGACGTAAGCCAATTTCATTGATATTATTCAACTTGTGTTCACAGCTACAGTTTTTTTGACTAACAAGCCCTGAAACTAAAAAGGTGTAGCTTGAAAAAGATCTGAATAGTTTCACTGCTGAAAGGAAAAAAAGGAAGTACTAATATTGCTGTGTTAACATACGTGTATGTGCCTCAACTATCACACACTTCCAGGAAGTCACTGAATGGCAATCGGGAATGGGAACACTTAGAATCTGATACAACCCCCCCCCACCCTCAACCCCTCCCCCTACCTCTAGACAGTTACGATCGATTGAAGTGCACCAATTGTATGATGTAGTGCTGCACCAGGCCCTTGGAGAGCTTGGTGAATTTTGAGGAGTCAGACTCTGTTGTGATCACCGATAATGCCCAGAAAGGTCAACCAATCCATATCTTGATCAAAAGACTCACAAACAGAAAACAAATAAACTCAAAGTGAAGATTTGACACCACATTGTGGGGCAGCAGAATGGTGGAAGATAATCAAACAGAACCTCTTAAAAAATTGATAAATGTCACTTTACCAGCTCTGCAAAGACTCTGAGGGGAAAAGCACAGGAAAGGGTGAGATGCCTTATGTTTACAGCAAGGCTGGATGTGATAGGACTACAATAATCTCAAAGTGATAGTGTGCCACCGATTTTGTTGCTTGCATGATTACCTGTTTGTATTGAGGATGAAGGGCTGATGATGAATGATTGATAGTACCATTAACCAACTGCTTCAATCAGTGTAAACTTGTTTTGTTGGCTTGACACTCACCTGTTTATTGATGCTTGGAGCTCTGTAGGACATTCATAGTTTCCTGACAAGGTGCTGATGAAAGGAACCTTCTGCTGCACGCAACAGTTATCAAGTTGTGTGCCATTTGTTCCCAGTTATTCGTATTTTGAATCATGTGGGCGCATTGTGTTTACTGATTATAATTAAAAAGTCTTACAAAAACTGGTTTACCTAGAGGAAAGATGGCTTGATGCCATTAATGTTATTTACTTTTTATTACCCTCTGGTAGAACAGATATAATGAGGTCGTTACTGAGGGTTGTCATCAGCAGATCACAGGTTTCTAGAACCTGATGTTCAGAGACACCTGGAATCCATTTTCAAATTGTACAAAATTCACCTCCTTGGAATCTGAATCCAAAGTTTTCATTTCAAATATTTAGTGTGACCATTGAGATTGGTGGGGTTCAGACCCCTGTATGTACCACATTCAATTGCCAGGGACTTGTTCCTATTAGATAAATAGAGATGTTAGAAATTTCAGACCTGTGTCAGATATTCTCTTATAGATCCAGCAGCACTTGTCACTTCCATAAGTGATCCCTACATTTATGACGGTTCCTGCACTTCCCACTATCTAACCATTCAATTAACTTAACCCGGACATAACCATAGTACCCCCTTGTGAACCGAACTCGATATTGTGACTTTCGCATGAGCCCTCACATGCACTTCAACAATTGTTCAGTAGGCAGACTGATAGGACACTTAATACAAATTGTGAAGCTGATTTTACACAGGGTCTGGTTGAATCCCTCTTTGAAGGTAACTTGCCTGGACTTTACAAGCCTCCTTCGAAGTAGACGTCACCAATTGACTTGCCCAAATGTGGGCTTTGTTATCTTGTTCCTGTCCCACAGGAAGTTGGGAATTGATTCCTGATCTGGGCCTTGTCCAGGTTGGTCAGATAAGTTGGCACTCAATCCTGCTGCTACCTTTTCTCCCCCATTATAAAACCCTAGAAACTATCTCCTTCTATTCACAAAAGGAATGGGACTATTTTGACTAATCCAGGATTTGCCAATTGTTATTTAATTTACTCAGGCTGAAAAATAGCCATCAGACCATCATCCTGCTTCTTACAGGACTCATCCCTATATCTCCACCCTTCTGTCCCTCCCCCCAATTCCTGGGAGAGGGAGATGGGATAGGAAAAGAGGAGGGGGAGAGGGAGAAGAGGAGAGGGGACAACAATGGATAGGGAAAGGTTAGGGACATGGCGCCAGGGCCAATTTTCCTTTCAGTGTGAGGAGGGAGCTGCACTGCGTTAGGACCCAATGACAGCCCTATTGGAGGTGGGGGTCGGAAAGCATTTGTGGCTCATGTTTTATGGTGGTGCTGAGGCTTCTGGCTGAGAGACTGGGTGGGAATTTGCTCATTGGTTGGGGGTTGGGGGGTGGATTTGTTCTCCGGTTGGAGACCAAAAATGTAACTTACGTGTGAAGGGTACGGTTGTTAATGAATATTTTGCGTCTGTTTTCACAAAAAAGAGGAACGAAGCAGACATTGTAGTTCAGGAGGGAGAGTGTGAAATATTGGATGGGATAAATGTAGTGAAAGAAGAAATATTAAGGTGTTTAGCATCCTTGAAAGTGGATAAATCACCAGGCCCAGATGAAATGTATCCCAGGTTGCTAAGGAAAGCAAGGGAAGAAATAGCGCAGGCAAATTAGATCCAAAATTGTCTCAGTGGCAGGAAGCAAAGAGCTATAGTCGACAGTGTTTTTGTGCCTGGAAGACTGTTGCCATTTGGGTTCCACAGGGCTCAGTACTGGGGCCCTTGTTGTTTGTGGCATGCATTAATGATTTAACCTTAAATGTAGAGGGCGTGATTAAGAAGTTTGCAGATGACACAACAGTTGGCTGTGTCGCTGATAGGAAGAAAGCTTTAGACTGCAGGAAGGTGTCAATGGACTGGTCAGGTGGGCAGAAAAGTAACAAATGGAACTGAATCCGGAGAAGTATGAAGTAACTCAGCACCACTGTAAAACCTGAGCTAAAAATGCTTTCCTCCCCACCCCTCCAATGGAGCTGTCATTGGGGAGGACAAAAAAGACAAAGGAATAAATGGTAGGATTCTGAAATGTGGAGAGGAACAGAGGGACCTTGGAGTGTATGTCTACAGATCCCTGAAGGTAGCAGGACAGGTAGATAATGTGGTGAAGGGGATACTTTCCTTTATTAGCTGAGTTCTAGAGTATAAGAGCAGGGAGGTTATGCAAGAACTGTATAAAACACTAGTTAGACTGCAGCTAGAGTACTGCATGCGGGTCTGGTCACCACATTACAGGAAGGATGTGATCATGTTAGAGAGGGTACAGAAGAGATTTACAAGGATGTTTTCAGAAATGGGGAAATATAGCTGTGAGGAACAATTGCATAGGCTGTGTTTGTTTTCTTTGGAACAGAGGAGACTGAGGGGAGATTTAATTGAAGTGTATAACATTATGAGGGGCTTAGATAGAGTGGATTGGAAAGACCTATGTAGATTATCAGAGACGTCAATAATCAGGAGGCATAATTTAAAGTAATTGGTAAAAGGATTAGAAAAGAGTTGAGGAGTAATTTTTTCACCCAGAGGGTGGTGGGGATCTGGATCTCACTGCTTGAAAGGGTGATAGAGGCAGAAACCCTCATCACATTAAAAAAAAACACTTGGATATGCACTTGAAGTGCTATAAGCTACAGGGCCATGGACCAAGAGCTGGAAGGTGGGATTAGACTGGATAGCTCTTTTTGGGCAGCATGGACATGATGTGCCAAATGGCCTCCTTCTGCGTCACTAATCTTTCTATGTTTCTGTGGGTGGGAGCTGGCCTCAATATCTGGTAAGTGGAGTTGGGAGTAAAGTGCCTGTCCTATACTTAGAGGGTGGACGGTGGTTGTTATCTTTGCTCACTGTTCACTATCTTTGCTCAATGATGTGGAGTCATACTGGTCTCTATCCCTGCTAAATGGGGAGGGGAAGAGATAGCAATGTCTAAAAACTTGTATCAATCCTGTGTTCAAAGAGGGATGGGATTTTGGCTCTTATCTCTGCTCAGTGAAGGGCAGGTATCTAGCCCTTATCTATACTGAGTGGAGTTTCTTTGATGGTTGCTATCTTTGCTGATTGGTTTGGCCAGTATTGCTGCACATTTGATGGGGTCATGGGGTGAAACACTGTCAAGAAATGAGGTACTTGGAGATATATCTAAATTTGAAATACTAGAGTTGGGTAAGGAGTGCCCTGGCTTGGGGCATCAATATGCTGTACCAATAAGTAGAGCCGAGTAGTATGGAACAGTTAAACCAAATCTTGTGCTGAGGAACAGGAATTTAGACTAATACCACTTGTACAAAGGAGCTTTAGTAAGAGCTGGCACTTACTGACTGTGCAGAATTGTGTTCACTTTAGAATTAGTTAATTGCAATTTTACCCTTACAGAAAGGAGTAATTAAATGTACCGGACCATACTGGTGGGAATCCAAATGACAGGAGTCATAAACTAGCATGGGCAGGTTGCAAATAGACCAAGGTCACAAGATAGATTGAGTCACACTGTGAAATGGCTAGTGTATCATTCCACTGTGGAGCAGTTTCATTGGTAAATGTATTCTCAGCATTCACTGGCAGCTCCACAGGTTTAGAATCCAACATCACTACAATGCATGCACCAGAGTGGTAATCTCATAGTTTCCCTTCATTGGTAATGTTGCTATGGCTCCAGTCCATCTGGCTGCTAGCACCTTAATTTGGAATCAAGTACAAAATTCACTGTAATGCAGTTACTTTGTTCACCTCCACTCCTCCCAGCATCAGTATCACACTAATGAACTGGAGTTTTCACATGCCTTCCTCCACTGATCCCACACACAGGCAAGAATAATAGTTTTTGGAGCAGCCAAGTTCAGACACTCACAGAAACCCATGAGAATGTTCAAGACCCCAAACCAAACTACTGAGAAATCAGCACAAGTATCGATTCCATTTGCAAGATACAAAATGCATTCTCTCCCCACTAACCTTAAAAACATAGAATATAGGCAGTGTGACGAGAGTCAAGTTTTCCCCTGAAGAAGCCTGGCCGGCAAACTGGCAGGAGTTGGAGGCAAAAGTCACCACTTGGCTGGGGCGCTGGACAGGACTGCTCCGAGTGCTTTCCTACAGGGGCTGAGCACTGGTCATAAACCAACCGGTGGCCTCGATGCTGTGGTACCGGTTGGTCACTTGGGCCCCGCCCCCTGCATTTGCCACAAAGATCCAGAAGAAACTCGTTGATTTCTTCTGGGGCAAGAGGAAACACTGGGTCTCTGCCGCGGTCCTGAGTCTCCCGATCGGGGAGGGCGGCCAGTCGCTGGTGTGCCTCCGCACCCAGGCTGCGACTCTCCGCCTTCGGACCCTGCAGAGATACCTGTATGTCGAGCGTCCTCCCAGATGGTGTGCGCTGGCGATGTATTTTTTCCGCCAGTGTCACTGCCTTCAAGACGACACTGAGCTCCCGGCGGAGTCCGTTAGCCTCGCCTCTCAGAGAGTTGCCTGTCTTTTACCGGGATCTATTCAGAGTCTGGAACATGGTCGCCTCCAGTCAGGGCGCTCCCCTGCCCAGCGGAGGAGAGCGCCTCGGCTGTCCGGGCTGCCAACTCCGGGGACGGACCGGAGGGCAGAGGAGTAGCTGAAGCCTGGGACGCCCCCTCACTGTGGTTGGCGAGGGGACTCGGGAGAGTGGAGCGCTCCCGGCCGAGCTGACCCCTGCTCGGCTGGAACTGCTCATCGAACCCAGGCCCCAAAACTCTCCTTGGGAGCCGGTCCCGCACAACCCGAGCTGCCTCTCGGAAATGCCCTCCGTGCCATTCCAATCGGCGCGGAGGGGTTTCCTGTACAGGCTGCTCCTGCGCACTCTCCACTTCCTCGCCCTTGTCAGCCGGCCGGACACGCCCTGGCGGTCCGCGTTACCATCTGGCGGCGAGGGGAAACCGCGATGGAGGTCTCTCTACGCGGGAGTCCTCCCCCTTTACATCGGGGACCTGGGATGGAGGGTGTTGCAAAGGCAGTCCCGTGCAATAGACTTTTATGTAGGTTCACGGACTTGCAGGCCGCCTGTACATTCTGCGGCCTGGACGAGTCAGTATTCCATGTATATATGGAATGTGCGAGGTTGCAGCCCCTGTTTGAGTATTTGAAGGGGCTGCTCCTCAAGTTCTGGCTGCACTTCAGTCCCACGCTCCTGATCTTTGGGCACCCGGTGAGGAGGGGCGTGGGCCGGGAGGAGGATCTCCTCGTCGGTCTGCTCCTGGGCCTGGCCAAGGTGGCAATTCACAGGTCCAGGCTGCGGGCCGTCAGGGGGGTCCGTCCTCCCCGATTGCCTGCCCCTCTTCCGCGGTTACATTCGCGCCCAGGTGTCCCTGGAGAAGGAGCATGCGGTGTCTGCCGGCACGCTTGAGGCCTTCCGCGACTGGTGGGCACCGCAGGGACTGGAGTGCATCGTCGACGCCGAGAATGGCATTTTAATTTGAGTTTTTTGTTTTGTTTATTTATCTGTTTTTAATAGTTATTTTTAAAAATATAAATATATAAAAGGGGGCCTGAGGAATAAAGGCCCCCTCGAAAAAAAAACTATACCTCAGCTAAAGGTGTATTTCCAATTAGTGACTCCTTACCGGTCCTCAACTCAAGTGACTGAACCCTGAATATTTGAGCACATGTTCACATCCACAGCCTCAGAGAGTCACCTCATCAGCTGTTTGATAGAGACCTGCCTTCAGTATGGTGGAAGGACCCATGCAGGAAGGTTACAGTGTACCAGTCACCTCACATCGTAGACCTTCATGTCAAGAGTGCGATGCAGCAAAAGCTCCCCACTGCAAACTGAGCAGACTGTGCGCATCTGTACCGGGCTCTGGGATCTATTTACCATTTCGCTGCATCAGTGTACTCTCAATTAGCTGTAGAAACTCGCACTGTCCTAAACGTACATTAAAGCGAGAGAAGAGGAAATCATAGGAAACTCTATACAGTACACCAGCTTTTATTGTACAAAACAAAAATCCTGGACAGGGAGCCTCTCCGCCTCTCCACAGGCTCCATTCACTTTGCTCTGAATAAATAAATCACTTTCTAAATACAAGCAAATTAAAGACAATAAAAAGAGTAAAATCACACACTTGCAGCCAGTGGCAACAAAATTAAATTGAGAGTTTAATAAATTAAAAAAAAGTGGGGTAGGAAAGCACAGAATAAATACAGTTTAAATTAAAACATATTTTTCCTTTTTTTTTAAAAAAAAAGAGCTAAAGTTGCTATCAAACTATTTCTGAAAAGATTCACAATATATATATATATATATCTGTCAGATTTCTATAAATCAAGAAATAAAAATTCAGGCTGTGCAAATTCACTCTCTTTGTTTTTAATTTAAAAAATAACCCGGATTTGAAAAATAAAGGATATCCCCCACCTCTGTGTGCAAATCCACACCGCGCTTCCCCCACCCCCACACCATCAAAAGCAACGATCTGTATGGTCTTTATTGCTATTTTGTTTATGGATTATTTCGGAAGTGCATTAAAATGACACAGACATCGGGAGAGGGAACCTCTGAAATGGGGAATGTTTGCAGGACGTGGAAATCAAGACACTGAATTTCAGGGGAGTTTACCTTTGGGATTTAGCAATATGGTGCATTGTTGGCAGATTGTATTGGGAAACAGTCAAAGTACCCATCACTGCACCTCCAGGAGTTGGTAGAGGTAGTCTTTGAGCTGGCTGAGTGGCACATGACTGCTATCATTTGGCTGCGGTAGGAAAACCTGTCCCTCATTATACATATGGAATATTGCCCATGGGTCAGTAGTGCTCCCAATAGATTTTAAGCACTAACCCAACATCCAAAGAATGCATCCAGTACCTCATTGTGTGGTGTTGTGTTCCAACGGTTTGATCACACACTAGGATGACCATCAACTTTCATGGGCACCAAGCACATTACAGTCCAATCGCGGGAGACTGTACATGTGGAGATCATTCAACAGAACCCAATGAAAGAATCATCAGGCTCAACAGACTGAGAAACGCTGGGTGTGCTTTAGCCGGTCATAGCCCAACTGTCGCACTCTTTTCGTTATTTCTAGAGTTTAAAATGGTATTATAAACATGGTAAAAGTCTACAAAAAATTACATTGATACAGTCGTTGAATTAGTCTTCTACACACCATCTATTAAACTTAGTCTGATTCAACGGCACCAAGTTTGTCAACATCAAGCTGGTGCATCAAACCCTAAGAAATAGGAAATGTAGAGTTCAAAACTCTATGTAGAGTTCCCATAATCTCAACTTTAGTATAAAAGAAACTCTGAAGATGGTGTTAGATAGAGACATCCCCTACGACAGTCCTATTACTGGGCACTTCAGTCCCCAGTTGCTATTGAAGGAATGATGCCAACAAGCCAATCTACAACGTACTGATTAAACTATACAACGCTTAATAGAACTGAATGCTGCTTGGATCCAAATAAACCAGTTCATCGCACGCACACACACACCCGCTCGGCAATTCAATTATAGCCACTTTGGGTCAAGGGCTTCAGGAAGGTTCTCCCTCCTCCCAATAGAGAGTCATGTTGGGCCCTTGCCAGTTGGAATCCCAAGCACTGGATGACCGGAGTCATGAAGTTCAGGTGGTGATGCATTCCCCTGTTTTTAAATCTCCTGCAGATTTTAAAGTGATAAAAGGAACAGAGTTTTTCTTCAGCACTCGATCCCTCCAGTAAGTCTAGAGTATAAAATTGTTAACCCATTCAAGTATTGCAAGTCGCTTGGAAAAGGTTTTTTGGGGATTTAGCCCCTGGGGTACAGTGTGCAGGAAGCGTTCACACAGTGTATACTCCCATGCTGTTAGCCTGTTCCTGCAGTCCCAGAATGCTGTAAGCAATTCGCTTCTGATGCCCTGGTAACCGGACTCCGATCTTTTTCACATCCCTGAAACAAAAAAAGAGGCAGAGTTACCACATGTAAAATGGAAGGGGCTCATCTGTTTACTCGTCTCCAGCGTGATGATTTATTTTCAGTCACTCAGCCATTGTAATGACTTTGCAAATAAAAAAGGCAAGATTTGATCTGCTTGGTATGTCTAATGAAATTGTGACCATGCAAATGAGAGAAATAGCAAGCAGAGGAAGCCTTCCTGCATCTGGTTCTGATGTAACTCTGCACAAGCATAGAGGTTCGTTTGCAACATGAGCATCGGAATGCTTAGTGATCCTTATAACAGAAGTGAAAACCCCTTTTCCAATTGCCTCTGTTTGAATAGCAGATGAAGGAATGTCAAACAAAAATGATAAAAGAATCTACAACAGTCATTTCAAAGCTACAGACACCAGCAGAAATCATCCCCACAGGCAAGCTTTACTCTGAGACAGATCAGACTTATTTCCACAACAGCTTGGGAAAGAACATGTCATTTTCCATCCAATAGTTACAGTCTCCCAGATGAGGGAGGGAAGTTCTACATTGGGTTTTTTTGTGCTCCACCTCTACTTGTCCTCATCTCCATGGAGAAAAGAACCTGGCACTTCCTGTTCAGGGAGAGACCGTTGTGATCATGAGCAAAATGTACTCTAAGGTGATCCCAGGATCTTTCACTGCTCTGCATGGTTTACAATTAATGCAAATTCTCCTGTTTACAGAGTTTGTTTTAAATCTCTGCAGAAAGAATTTTTTGTTGTTGCTACATCCTGTTTAGATTAGATTAGAGATACAGCACTGAAACAGGCCCTTCGGCCCACCGAGTCTGTGCCGACCATCAACTACCCATTTATACTAATCCTACACTAATCCCATATTCCTACCAAACATCCCCACCTGTCCCTATATTTCCTTACCACCTACCTATACTAGTGACAATTTATAATGGCCAATTTACCTACCAACCTGCAAGTCTTTTGGCTTGTGGGAGGAAACCGGAGCACCCGGAGAAAACCCACGCAGACACAGGGAGAACTTGCAAACTCCACACAGGCGGTACCCAGAATCGAACCCAGGTCCCTGCAGCTGTGAGGCTGCAGCGCTAACCACTGCGCCACTGTGCCGCCCACTGGGTAGACCACTGGGTCTACTTTCCAGGACAAGCCCCTTGTCTCCCTGGATGCCTACCCTTATTTAGCCAGCACTAAGGAACGCAATAGATCTGCTTCACTCAAATGCATTTTCTCCCGCCCACACAGTCCTTCAGCAAATTCCTTTGAAACCAGTGTTGTGATTGACAGTTGTGTATTAATGAACAGCAACACCTGATTTGTAAACTGCTTGGCTTTGCTATCACTTCCCACTTTTCTTTCTCAATTGTCTTCTCTCTCACCTTTAAAAAAATAAAGTGAGCACTCAGATAACTTTGGGCGTTTTAATTCTGTCTGTCCCAACCACTCCTAGGGGCATCATTATGTTCTGTCTTCATCTTGCTATGAATCCGTTGAATCGGTTTTCACATTAATGAAGACGGAGCTTTCACACGATGCTCAGCAATTAAAGAGCAAATTCACACTCATTTAGGGCCATGGGTAAGTTTTGCCTCCATTAAGATGAAGCAACCTCTTACGCTTGGTTTGTAACAGTGGTGCAATATTCCCACTGTTACAGCAAATCGGGCCACAGGCACTGTTGGTCAGTGTGCTGGGCCAGACGTGTTTATGTAGTCAAGTGATAGCTCCATGCCAGACTGAGAGGTTAGACTGTCCTTAATGGTGCAATGGAAACTATTAATAGCATATCCTTTAAGTGCCTACATATCCATGTGATATTCCCCAGGGAAGCAGATATTTTCCCAGCAACTTGAGATAGGATTCTTATTAAACATCCTTTTCATGCTGGGGGCTCTAGCTGTAAACTGATGAACAGATTGAGTTTCAGAATTTAGCAGATTGAGATTATACAGGGTGGAGGGGAAGGGCAAGGGAGAAAAATCTCCCTGCAATTCACCCTCGACAGAATGCCACAGGCATCGGAGTGACTGGTACTTACTGGGTGTACCATCTCCGAGAGTGGGCATGGCCGTCACTTTTGTGAAGGTTTAGAAACCATACACAACAACCTGGCCAGTTAAAAAGGTATTAGACACAGACACCACGTCACAGGGAACAACCAAAACTTGTTGGAAGCTCCCAGAAAAGCCAGTGTGAGAAATCAGCAACCTCGAAACTGACCCAAGCAGGAAGCATTTCCTCCAGATCGAGCACACAATGCAAGCTGTGCTATGACCCACAGAACAGTGCCTCAGCAGCTGTCCTTAAATGTACTTACTCTGTGTTTAGCTGAACAATATGCTCCATAGTATTGTATCCTGCTGCCATAAAATTCTCCAAGTACTGCCCCATCTTTATAGATTCTAACCACTCGGTGACTGTACGGAAGATCATACCATCAGTTCCACTGGTACTAGGCAGGCGGATGGACACGCTGCAGAGAACCATCAGATGAGTTAGACCATCGGCAATTAGAATTCATTTACAAGATGGGGATGCACAGTCATGTTACGCATGGGCCAACTCCAATTACATCGCAAAACTGCACCTACTGAGGCACGATTGTGGTAAATAGCTAACATCATTCCCTTCCCTCAGTACACTCTGCTGTTAAAGAGGTTAAAGGATTGTCTACACAGCTATCCTTGTGGTCACCTTCACAAGCCTGCCAATTTGTGTCACAGTATGGACAAGTTTGCTGTGGACACACTTCACAAGAGATGGTCCCAAATCCAATTCATGGACAGCCAAGATTTTCAGCCCAATCCAGAGTCTTATTTCAGATTGATCCTCATTAAATGCAGACTCGAATTTGGAGTGACACACATACTTCGATTTAAAACAGTTGCCTATTTTAAAGGCAGCTTAAAAGGTGGACACAACAGTGTGTGTTTAAACTGGGCCTCCTTCCTAACATTTCCCCAACAGCAACAGTTGGGAGTGAGGGTGTGGGATGTTTGTAGAATGTATTTTTGCAGCAGAAATTTATGAACCATGCTGTTTTTTGAAAAAATAGAAATGGTTATGATGTTATTGTAGGGAATGCATGTTTGGTAGCTCAGTCAATTGTGGCGTATTGAAAGCAAAATGGCCAAACCAACCATTTCAAGGAGCGATCAGACGGATAAAATGTCAGGTGTTGAACACAACCGCGGTGTTAAATAGTTGTCTCACGGATTGCCGAGGCTGTGTATAGACATCAAATCACTGAAGCTTTAGTGGTTTAATTATAGCATTGAGCTGCTTTAAAAATAAAAGTCAAAATTCTCTCAGACACAAGAACGGCTTTTTCCTCCCATTCATCCCATCAAGCTCACTCTTTCCACAGACCATGCACAGTCAAACCCCATGATGGACTCTACCCCACCCATTTAACCTTTCAAAAAAAAAAAGAGTTCATGTACCTGCTCCCTGGTATCCAAATCTAATTAAGAAAACTTCCAAAAATATCAATCCATTCTTATACCTTCACTATTTAACCTTGGTTCACAGACATCATTCTTCACAGGCCCCAGGAACAGGTATCATTGCATCACATGGAGTCGTTGGTCAACTTGGTCCCTATGAACCTCCCAAACCAGAGATTTACTGCATTTCTTTTTGAAAGTTTTAATTCACTCAGCAGTATCAACTAGTTTTACTGCAATCTCTACAAAAGTTTGCCATCCTGAATCAATCTTCGAGTTTGGGATTAACTGCAATCCAAAGCAGTAAGGGGTGAAATGTCAGAAAATGAAGACAGCCAGTTCACTGCAGAGACTGATAACGCAAGGCACAGATCTACCAAAGTTCACCCTCGGTAAATGTAAATCTTTAATTTCTGCCCTGTACTAGTCAGACAGGCCTCGATTGCTGGGTCCCGATCAAATTGCCCACAGCCATTATTCAAATGGGAGTTTTCGTGGTTTTTCCATTGTTCATGCACCTGGAGCACTGGAATGTGCACTTCCTGGACCATAGAGCCATCAAGTACAAAGCTGGATTCCCGCCAGCCTATTTCATTACCACTACTAGATCTGCTATGCAAAGAATCCAAGCTACCAGTTAGGACCAGATTGGTACCCCAATGCATAGAGCACCAGTCAGGGCCTGACCCGTACCGGTGATTGCTTGGCACCAGCAGGGCTGGCTGCAGAAATTGTTCAAACGACTCATCTATAGACTGCCCGAGTCTTTGACCGTTTCTCACTCGTATGGAGAGGTCACTCAGTCCCTGCACTTTCATGTTTTTTGGCAGCTGATGGTTAACCTTTTGGATACTTAGTACAACCAGTAGAGAATATTACTTTCTTGTAAACATAGATGCTTTGTTAAAAAAAACCCCACAATTTTGGACACCTCCCTCATTCCTTGCGGCACATACCGATAACCCAGATGTCACACATACAGATAGAAAACAACACACACTCTCAACATCAGATGGAGAAGTCAGATATACATACAGGATAGCCCCATCGTACACACACGCGCACACGCACACACAGAGTGACCATGACAGGAATGGGTAAGGGCGTGAAGTGGTTGAATATATGTATCTTGGTGGTCACCAAATAAACTTCGTAAATTGTTCCAATAAATCCCTAGATAAAACCCTAAAGCAGGTTGGGTTTACTTGTGATTCCAGCAGGCCCTTCTGTGCCCATCAACTCTCAACCATCAAGGGAGCTAGAAAGCCCAGCTGGAGGTTCAATGGAGCCTACCAATCTACAAGGTATTTTGGACAATTTCCTTTCAATGTTGAAGCGAGTTTTGGATCAATCAATCAATACGCTGGCTGTTTATCAGGTCAATAAAGCCTGTTCACCTTCATATTGTTCAAATTTGGGCATTGATAGCACTGACTATATCCCACCAGCAGAGAAAGTGAACTGATTTGGGAGTAGTTTGTTAATTATCTCCTCACTGTTAATTTGTGCTGGGATGCCCTCCATCCAGCATTGACATGCACACTTTCAAGCTGCGGTCACCAGATAGTGATCAGGACTGGGAACCCTGGCTGATTTATTTCCCCCCACTTCCCACCTCAGCAGCACTGAGGCCAACAGCAGTGGCCCCATCTAAAATCAGCTAATCAGATTTAAACTCAGTACTGCAAAAGCCATCAACTGCTGTTGTGAACAGAATGTAGGGGCGCTTTCCTGTCCCACAGAACCTACCGTGGATCGAAATCTGCAATGTTTTTCAAAGAGTCTGGGTTGCGGATCAATTTATCGAGGATGTTGACAATGTCACAGAATTTAGGTCGTTTGGCCCTCTCCTGCTGCCAGCACTGCATCATCAGCTGGTAGATGGCCGAGGGACAGTCCATCGGAGCAGGCAGGCGGAATCCTTCATTTATCGATTTCATCACCTACAAAAAATGCAAACAGAAGCTGTTTAATTCAATAACCCAGGACACGGACAAGTATCATCTGCTTGCAACTTGAAGTGCCAGAGGAAGTAAAGCATAATAAAATCGAGAGATCGCATGTCAAGGGAGGTGACGAACTCTTTAATGTCCCTCAGCCTAAATGTTGGGTGTAAGGCTCCTATTTGAAATGAAGGTAGTCTAGCTCTTAGTAAGCATAGATCCACAGCACAAAACTGATCCTAAATTGGCAATGTCACTCAGTGAGATAGGTTGTGTGGAAAATGGCAAATGCCACACAAGCGCAGTAGAGTGCTTTCAAAGGAGGAGGTTAAGATGTACATTGTTTAGACAATGCATCTGACAAAGGCAAAGAGTGCTTGGTGCTGACACTGGGTGACTGAAATGGAAAATATTCCAGTCCCCAGAACTAAAACCCCTCACTCTAATTAGCATTAATGACAATTTGGTCTTCAGTGCATTAAATTACCAAACTCCTCGCATCTCTCCAGCCAAGCAAGAACATGCAACTGAAATCCTCAAAATTCATTGGCCTGGAACCTGGTTCCTATAGATTATTATTCCACATCTGTATCTTGAGGTAATTTCTTAATTCATAGGTTAAAATGTTTGTTTGCAATTAGGCAAGTTCTAGAAGACGGCATCTTTTCTGCAAATATTACTGTATTTGTGGGCATTCTTCTGCAACACACTTCCTGCCCCACTGTCCTCCAGAGCAGCTTTTCTGCCCCTCACTGCTCAATTGCCCCCTCCCTCATCACCTCTACTGAATCTATACTCTTTGGTTACTCTTGCGTTGCCTCTTTTGTTCCTCTGTGCCTCTATTCACCCCTGCATTGCTGCTTATGTACTTTTATGTTCTTCAGTATCCCATGTATTGTTTTTCTGCCCCACTTGGTACTCTTAATTTCTTTGTACACTCCGTTCCTGCCCCTCATTTTGTTAAATCCAGAACACCAGTTTGTATTGTTTGGACAACTCTGCCTCTTACCTCATGATTGGACATATCCCAGTAAGGTCTCTCTCCATAGGACAAGACTTCCCACATTACTATGCCAAAGCTCCATACGTCACTTGCCGAGGTAAACTTCCGATAAGCAATTGCCTCTGGAGCGGTCCAGCGGATTGGAATCTTCCCTCCCTGAAAGAAACACATCATCAGCAATGGAAGATTGCAGAGTTTCCCCAATAGTATAAACTAATGGTCCCAGGAAGAGCTCGCATGACAATCCCCAGCTTAATATTGTTAAGTTTCAGCTTGTCACAGGACAACTGCCCATAACGATTGTGCCACTTCAAGTACATTTTCCACAACACCGACTACTTTAACATTTTCCACATTATGCATCTTTCAACCAGATTCTTGCTGATCTATGGACACAATCTGCCACAAATGGACAATGCTCAGCCCTTTGCCCTGTGGGCAATTATCGATCTTTGTGCCGGATAACAGATTTCTGTTAAAATGCCAACAGGTGACACAAGATGCCCCAGAGAAAATGGCAGTCACCATATTCATAGGATATTTATGGAAAGTACTGGAGAACTGATTGGCAACTTGCATGTTAAAAGTTAGGAATTTAGGACTGAAAATGGAAAGAGTCAACATATTTTTACCCAAAAGTTGTAATAGAATGGAGCGTGTGTTACCAGAAAATGACACTGAAACAGACCATATAAATGGGTTCTAACTGGATCAGAGTTATATGGCGAGAAGTTGGAAAAACATGGGCCAAATCACTTCTTCCCATTTCTGCAATTCTTGCGCATTACCCATTCATTGTACCCATGTTGCATTTGGGAAGAGACAATAACAGGTTTATTACAAGGGGTAGGAAATGGCACTGACACCATAATCAAATGGTAGTGAAGATAAGGTTTTGAATGGTGGAGACGTTATACAGAATGGCAGATGCCCAAGAACGTAATTTAGAATTGCTGGGCTGGACGCTGCTAGGTTCAAGATTTGGAGGGATGACTTACAATAGAGAGTCCAACAATGATGGAAAGGAAAGGAGACAGGTTAGTGTAGTGACACAGACAAAAAAAAACAAACACTCATTCTCATACTTCTCTATTTTGGAAGGAGGCTTGCAAGATTGGGAGTTCCACAGCAATAAAGAAAATGTTCTTTGTAGCTAAGTAACTTAGCAACTCAGGTGTTACCAAAATGGATTCACAATCCAGGGGAAAGCATTCAGGCAGTATTTCAGTCCAGCTCTAGTTAAAGTGCTGCCGCTGAAACTCAGTGCTTTGGAGTCTTTTCAACAAGTTGCATAGAAGGGATTTATACTGCACATCTGGTTAGGTGGCACCGCTCACTCCAAAGTTTTTTTTAAAAGCACTAAAGGAATTCCGTGATCCTGGAACCTACTTGGCAGTACGAAGATTCGCAAAGGGGTTCTCCTTCCATCACTACCAAAGAAATCAATTCTTTCTACAAGAGATGTACTCACACTAGTGGTGTACGTTCCCTCGGTATCATCTTCCAAAACTCGGGAGAGCCCAAAGTCTGACACTTTGCACACCAGTTGACTGTTCACCAGGATGTTGCGAGCTGCAAGGTCTCGGTGTACATAATTCATGTCGGAAAGGTACTTCATGCCGGACGAAATGCCGCGCAGCATTCCGACCAGTTGGAGAGAAGAGAAGTCACCATCATTACTCTGCAACGGAAGGAGAAATTAATTCCCATAATCTCCGTAGCACCATCAGCTCAATGAACTCACTCACTCAGTTAACATTAATCAAAGGAATACAACTGGGAAATTACAGGAATCAGCTAGTTAAACACCCAAGAGCTCCATTAACATCCTCTAAACCTAAATATGATTTTAGAAAGATGTGGAAGCATCACAAAGAAAAGTGGTGGACTGCACTGATGTATTATCCAATATTCACTCACAGGCAGAGTAGTTTTAATGAGCTGCTTGTGTCACAACACCCACAGCTTGCCTGCAGTGATGTCCCCAATCCCGGAGCTCAAACCGCAAGAATCAAAAGGTCCGCGTACCACTACTCTGGTGACCTTTCACTCTTGGGAAGACGTTCGTTTGAACACATTTTGGATGTTGCTAAAATCAAACTCAAGGAAATGGTTACAAGTTGTATATGTTTAATGTGTCAGCTGTGGCATTGGAACGTATGAAAATATAGAGACTTGCATAATTGAGGGTATCTGTGCTGGCTGTGTGGCATGGTCCACTTTTTACACCACATCCTATTACTGGGTGTTGCATGGAGAAGTGATTAGGAATGTTGTCCTCTATACAAATCAGAATAAAGGGTGCAATACACAAGGTGCTCCAGAAGATTCCCATTTCACTGCTTAAAACTGATTAAATGTTTCAGATTCTCATTCCAGCCAGAGATCTAAAATGTAGATACTTACCCGGAGGTAGGCATCTAGTGCTCCATTTTCCATATACTCTGTAACAATCATCAGGGGTTTGTCTGTAAGGAGACAGGGAGGACACTGTAAGACAAGGGTATCGCTAAAAGACACATTTATTCATTCTCTCCCTGGGCCATTCCACAGGAGTTTACAGACTGATTGATACCTTACAGAAGATGGATGGAATTCTTCATTCAACCGAGTTACTCACATTTGGTGACGACCCCCTCTAGGTGAATGACATTGTGATGACTGAACTGCCCCATGATGCTTGCTTCACTCAGAAAATCGATCCTTTGGCTTTCAGTATAACCGGTTTTCAGTGTTTTAATAGCTACACCAATCTCCTTCCGCCCTTTCTTCAAAATTCCTTTGTAGACCTCACCAAATTCACCTGTTTGGGTGCAAAGCAGAGAATTTGTTTCATTCAGTGATTTGCCAATTAGCTAAAAGGCACAATACAAACACTATTGCGAGTATTGGCTTGATACTGTCAATGTCAATGGCACAGGCCTGATTCAATACCAGCACTGTCTAATACTGCCCAACAGTTAGGGCACTAAGGCAATGCCCATGCTTTATGGTCATCGTGTCGCTCAGCGTATAGTTCTAGAGTTGGATACTCAGTCATTGTCATTGTAAAGAGTTACATACCAGCTCCAATCACTTTCTGCTTGGTGATTGCAGATGGATGGATCTCATCAGCAAACTTTAGGATTGCCTGGTTTGGGTCTTCATATGTATGTGGATCAACATAGGTCTTCAGAGGCCTCAGCTGGTCTGGAAGCACAGAAAATATAAACATTCTCTATGTGTAATTTGTGTCTGTTACACACAATGGGTAAGATACCAACATTAACAGTTGCAAATGTGATGTGGATTGCCAAACGGCCCCAAATAGGGAGGATGGCTGCAGAGACACAAATAAAACGACCCAGGTCTAGCAGGGTGGGGTCCACCGTTACCCAAACAGTACAAAGTGATTTTAGCAGGGGGTGGCCCAAACAGAGCCACGTGGCCCAGCAGGATGAGGGTGCCCATGAGAGCCAAGACTGGTACAGCCTTGAAGAACTGGCTTTCTCAATATTCAGTCAGTAACACACAAGGTTTACAGCAAGCACAAGTAGGAGTGTGTTGAACACATGCAGTTGGGGCAATAGAAAAATCCATATTTTCAAAACAGTTATAAGCGGTAAAACCAGAAGACATGATGCATCTTATAAATAAGGAAATCATCTCTCAGTGCCTCCATTCTAGTTTATCTCCCGGAGGCAGGATCTTTATCTAAATGAGACTTACCGGGGTGTTTGGTGAAATAAATATCCTCAGGTCCCTGACGAGCACGGGAACTGCGTCTCCTAAAAAAATTATTTAAAAAAAAAGTTAGGAAAAGCACAAATGACCATATCATACTATCCTAGTTCAGTAGAGTGCTCGGTAACTTTGATCATCGCAAACCAAACAACGAAAGGTCTCGTTTTCAATGCTGCAAAAAGTCAATGAAAGTGAGGATTTCTTCCATGTGTTGACATCTGAACAGTGTTGTGCTTGCATGCTACAATTTTTGAAAAATATGCATCACCTCCCATCTGGTTTTGGGTGGGGAGTGGGGAGGGGGGGGGGGGGGGGGGTGGGGGAGAACTGGCCCGTCTGGGCTAATTACATGATTTGCAAAGCAAGACTTTGTTCGATGTGCTTGTTCCGCCCTATATCAAACTCTCACTGACGTCCGCAAAAACAACAACATTACTGAAAAGTTCAGCATGCCATCGGTGCATCTGGGCTAGGCCCATATCTGGAGCCCATCACACAAGTATGCAGTTACAACCTGCAAAATTACAGTCTGTGTGGAAACGCAACAAATACACAGAGTACTGAAGGGGGCACAGTGTCAGGGCAAGGGGCCGATCATTCAAGACTGATATGAGGAGAAATGAATACACTCAAAAGGGTTGTGAATCTTTGGGATTTTCTACCCCAGAGGATTGTGGACGCTCCATCATTGAATACATTTAAGGCTGGGACAGATTGATTTTTGGTCTTGCAGGGAATCACGGGATGTGGGGAGCCGGCAGGAGAGTGGAATTGAAGCCTAAGATCAGCCATGATTGCATCAAATGGGCCATATGGTCTACCTCTGCTCCCATTTCTTGTGTTAATTTGATTGCTAAAAGCAAGTTTAAAAACTCACCTCCGCCTAATGTAGAGAAAAACAATCAGCAGCAGGATCATAACTCCTCCGACCAATATCCCCACTATAATGGCTGTCCAATTAGAATCTGCTGAAAGAAAGGGAAGGGAATGATTTTCTCATCCTGGATTCCATCCGATGTGTTAACCTGCTGTACATTTCCATTTCATTTCAGATTTACGCCATGCAGTTTCTCTTTTGATTATCTACAACAACCATTATATTTTGGATGAAATCCCTGGAAACTTGGAAACCCACCAATCCATCAAGTGCAGTACGGAGCCGGCCCACGCTCAGTATAAAAGTAGCACTGAAGAGTAGAATTAACGCTCTGCATCCAGGCAGCTAAGTACAGCAACCGACATACAAAGCACTAACCGGTAACCACACAATAGATTAAATTAGCTCACAGAGCAAACTGGGGGAGGGGGCGCACGGGAGCCTTTAATCTGCCAACCCGACCTCTTGGACAGGACTGTAAAGGGCCTGAGCAGATTTAAAAGTAATCACAAAGGAGAACAAAGAACAAAACAAATGCTGGAAATTGAATGCAAAAATGCTGGCAATACATTGCACATTCCACCATCATCCGGAAGAGTTAATGATTTAGCTTCTGACAAAGGGTCTCCCTCAAACTTCTTTTTTCTCGCATGCTGATGGCATTGGTTTGTATTCCTTGCATGTTCCGTTTTCATTTTCAAAGGAAAAAGGGGAAGGCGGCACTACAGACATGAGAGAGAGAGAGAGAGGAAAAGAGCAATCTTCAAAACTGTTAACGGTACATCACCTTTATCTGGAAGGGTGAGGAACTCATACGTCTCACTGTAAAACCCGGCCCCGTCTGGCGTCAACGCCTGCACACGGAAAACATACACTGTTCCAGGCAGCAAGTTGGAAACCTTCACAAAGTTATTGTCAGAACGCAGCACTGTGTAGCTCTGTTGATCCACCTACAAGGAGGACATTGGGAGAATAGACAGATAAAACAGCAGATCCCATTATCAAGGCAAATGAGTTGACCCCCATCCTCTTGGGGGTCAGGATGGGGCAGTTGCTCTCAACAGAATATAAAGTGAAAAGAATTAAACCTCTCCTTTTTGTGATTTCTCTTGTTCGGCATAGCAATGGGAGCTTGGTGATTAAGAGGTGGTAATGATCTCTTTGCGGCAGTGAATAGCCATTATTGCAGAAGGAGAACATGGTTCTCAGGGTGTCTCATTAATATGTAAACCTTTAGATGCACTGAGAGTTAAGCACAAGGAATACATGCATGTTAAACAGGGGAAAAAGGACACAGTTTTTGTAATTCACAAAACAAAAAGCTTTGCATCGTAAACCACAAAACAAAGCTACTTCAATTCATCATCTGTTACTCCAGAGGTTGTAAATGTGCTGTAATAATGTGCAGTGGACAAAGAATTTTATTTTCTCTCCCCATTCATGACGACAGACTCAGGAATAGGTCGGCTTTCACCTAAATGGCCATTTTTCCAGAGCAAACCTAAAAATAGTGAACATTGCTGGGCCATTTGACCAATGCCACTGGGCTAAAGAGATGGGGAGTATAAATCGGTAATATTCCGGCTCACTGTCCAGTGACTCCTGCTGGAGCATGCAGGTGCTTGGATGTCAGTGATGTTTGCCATGGTCAAATCTTCTTCTTCTTTGGCCTCCTTGTCTCGGGAGACAATGGGTAAGCACTTGGAGGTGGTCAGTGGTTTGTGAGCAGCACCTGGAGTGGCTATAAAGGCCAATTCTAGAGTGACAGACTCTTCCACAGTCACTGCAGATAAACTGGTTGTCGGGGCTGTTACACAGTTGACTCTCTCCTTGCGCTTGTCTTTTTTCCTGCCAACTGCTAAGCCTCTTTGACTCGCCACTCTTTAGCCCCGCCTTTATGGCTGCCCGCCAGCTCTGGCGATCACTGGCAACTGACTCCCACGACTTGTGGTCAATGTCACAGGACTTCATGTCGCATTTGC
Source organism: Heterodontus francisci (assembly GCF_036365525.1). Lineage (NCBI taxonomy): Eukaryota > Metazoa > Chordata > Chondrichthyes > Heterodontiformes > Heterodontidae > Heterodontus > Heterodontus francisci. The sequence goes on along the minus strand of NC_090407.1, from coordinate 25,277,695 downwards.
AGACATCTTTGAAGCGGAGACATGGATGGCCGGTGGGTCTGATACCAGTGGCGAGCTCGCTGTACAGTGCGTCCTTGGGGATCCTGCCATCTTCCATGCGGCTAACATGGCCAAGCCATCTCAAGCGCCACTGGCTCAGTAGGGTGTATATGCTGGGGATGTTGGCCACCTCGAGGACATCTGCGTTGGAGATACGGTCCTGCCACCTGATGCCACAGATTCTCCGGAGGCAGCGAAGATGGAATGAGTTGAGATGTCACTCTTGGCTGACATACATTGTCCAGGCCTCACTGCCGTAGAGCAAGATACTGAGGACACAGGCTTAAAACACTTGGACTTTTGCGTTCAGTGTCAGTGCGCCATTTTCCCACATTCTCTTGGCCAGTCTGGACATAGCAGCGGACGCCTTTCCCATGCGCTTGTTGATTTCATTAAGACCAGATTAACACCCCCAACTGCTGCTCTTACTGAGACCAGTTTATCCAGCACAGATCAGGGATTGAGCCTGGTGCTGTTCAGTATTGCTTTAAGGACGCAATGCCATCACAGATGCCACGGACATCCTTGCAGTTTCTCGGATGGTTGGGAGTTGCTGGCGTGAGATGTAAAACCTCTCAAACTGCATTTTTTTTTTAAATAAAGGTTTTTTGGAGATTGAATTTCACACAACAAAGTCTCTTCTCATAGGATACGCAAGCTGCGTTGCAACATGCAGTTTTACTAATTCCCACTGACAATCTGTCAATTTACACTTAACACCTCGAGGGAATTAACGGGGTGTTCCTTATTCATCTCAACAAGGGATTAGTCTGACTAGTTCTCAGATATCTGTAACAGTATCTGGGTTTTAGGATGTTACACTTACAGACTACACAGCCTTGCAGCTGCCCAACAGTCCAACACCCTCACTGGTTTGCACGTTTCCTTAATTAAAAATTGCAGTCTGATTTCAGAACACTTCTTGTTTAAGTGGATCTATTGGTGCGAAATTCCTTTGGTCAGCTGGATGATTGATATGCATGAAAACCATCACCATGTTTAAATCCAAATCAAACTACTGAGAAATTGACACTTAACCTGTAGTTTTTGTTTCCCCAGGATAATGTGCTCACTCACGTTACCTCTCCAGGACACATCAAATCCAGAGAGCTTAGATGCAGGTCTAGCATTTGCTTTCAGAAGGGCCTACACAGAGCAGCTTGCATCCTGCTTGACATTCATGTCCAATACTGAGTACCAGGCTTAAATCATCACCAACTATATATGTGAGGGAGGTGATCAGGCTAACTCCCCATTCAGAAAGCCCTCTGTCCCTTTAACTGCTTCACTTTTTGCCACAAACCCACCTCACAGCTTGGTCCTGGATTTCATACATGGCCTGGAGGAAGCCCTTCTGCTATGCACTTAAGAGTTTGGAACTGTGAAAGAGAACTGTTTTGGACTGGTGTCACATACACTACAAACTGGCACTGCGAATTTCCTTTCATCAAGAAAGATGAAAAGGATCAAAGTGCACTTTGCCCTTTCTCAACCCGATTCTAAAGGGCTCTGTCCAGGTATTGATATAAAACAATTCGATCAGATGTCCTTTGAATTCCCAATCAACACCTTGATGGTCCTTTCAAGCTGCTTTAAGGCCATAATACTGAATCTTTAGGACACCACCCAGTACTTTATCTTACCAACTAGCCCGCTGTTGAATATAGTGAGTAGGGAACACTAAATCCCTGGCTGAATCTGTGAAAAGGAGCACCATAATATCATCCAAAATATCTGGAACAGGCACCCAAAGGCCATTCCAAAGATGTCAGATTCTCATTCTGACAATGGATTGACAGAATCCTCAAACAGCAGTGGTTTATTTGGGTATGTGCTGCTCTTGATGGATCAATGGCTAGTTGCAACATGAAGCGTGGTAGAGCCACATCGATGACCAGGGTGCCTGGTTTGACCCCTGGTCCATACTCGGTTAGCTGACCTCAGCCAGGATAACGGATATGACAACTGGCTTCAGTGCTTGGGGAAATGGAAGAAATCAGGGTTCCCGTTGCTAATCCCTACCCAATGGCTGTGTGGATGGATTATGTGAGCCTGTCAACAGTCCCAGCCTGGGCTCAAAAATGAGGAAAGACCAACTGATGAGGTACTGAAGGGAGACTGGTATCTGGGGGAACAAAGAACAAAAGAACACCCACTCCTTAAACATCTGTGGACAAGAATTATAGAAAGACAAAAGGAAATGGTAGATGCCATGACTCTGTACAGAGAACTGGAGTGGAGTGGAAGCCAACCATACCAATGGGTTTTTGGAGGAGCAGCAGTAAGGGAGCACAGCCAAGGGTCTGGGAAGTAACTGCCCCGACTGCACTGAAGTGGGGAAAGTCCAGTGATATATTCTCACCTTCTTGCTGTACATGACCTCGTAGCCTGAAATGCCTCTCATTTGCCTCTTGGGAACACTCCAGGACAGAGTAAGGCTGGACTTCTCCCGTTTCTCCATAACTATAGAGGTGATTTTAGGAGGTTCTGTGGGAGCGAGAAAGAGGAGTAATAAATATTGTGTAAGTGTCTCAGTTGAACATAACGACAGGTTGCTCAGTACCAAACCATACTGTAGTCATCAGAAGGGTGATCAGCAGGTTTGTTTGAGGGGTAGCAGCTCAGCAGTTTTGAGAAATTTAAACCAAAGTCAATTTGCAATGCTAGACTTTTAAAAAAGGTCATGTGCACGGTGAAAAGACCTGGCCGGATGTGCACAGGCTTTGTAAAATAAAATACATATACACGTAACCCATGCGCCATATGGAATGGGTTGAACGTGCTTAATAAACCGGTCAGTCAATGTTCCATACCACACTGAGGAGCTAAACACTGGCTTATGACTGTGTACACAAACTCCAATTGCAAAGCTAAGATGGTTGTAAATTGCAGAGACTGCTATCCCAATCCAGAAACTGCTCACCTGACCCAGAGACCATCCCCACCCACATCTCAATGTTAAGGAGTTATCCTGTTACTCTAGAACACTTGGCTTTGGTGCCACCTTGGCCAACATTCCCTCTTCAGCCAACACCACTGAAAACAGATCAAGTCGCTACTCATTGCACTTGCTGTTTAATGGGACCTGTTGCACACCAATTGGCTGCTATGGTTACCTACACAACACTTCAAGAGCAATTCATTGGCAGTGATGCACTTTGGGACATCCTGGAATGTGAAAGGTGTTACATAAATGCAACATTGTTTGTAGACCCAGCCTAAAGGGCACAGCGACAACAATACTCATTGGACTAGAGAAAGAGAAAGAAAAATCATCTAGTTCCTACTCCTGATCATCATTCAGCGATTCCAGTTGGAGGTGTTGACGCGTATACATCAAATACAATGGGATCGGACTCGGCTGGGAGTCCTGGATGAGACATCAGTCATTGTCCGGCTTTCACATGAGGAATGGCCACTTGGGCAAAGGTACAGGAAAGGCTGCCAGGACCCATGAGCAGCACCCTCAGCGCAGGTGAGACAACACTGCAATAGGTGCCAACAATCTACATTCCTGACTCTAAGTGGCATGTGTTCCCAATTGGAATGCTGTTGCCTCACATTGCGGTGCAGTTGAATACTTACCCGTTTCGTTAATGAAGGCAACAGCACTGGCGATGCTGCGCGTCAAGCTCTGGTCGGACACCCCATTCCTCGCTTCGACTTTGAAGGTGTAGTTGGCATGCGGCTCCAGCTCCATCACGCTCACTGTGGTCTCCATAAATGGGAACTGCCGAGTAAAGCGGACGCCAGCCTCGCAGGGTTTGCAGCTTCCAGTGTCCCAAGCACAACGCTCGCACACCACACTGTAGGTGATATCACTGCGGCCCCCAGTGTCACTGGGCGGCATCCACTTCAAGACAATCATGGAACCTATGGCAGTAGCAGTAACAGCCTCTGGCATGGAGGGTGGCCCTGTAGATTAAACACAAGAGAGACATAAATGGGACAGCTTACTCAGCGATAGAGAAGTCATGCGAGCAATCAGCCATTATTGCACACTGCTCATCCTGGTAGTCCCAATCCCACTCCAGGGAGCAGGCAAGAGCAAAAGCCTACATTTCAGCATGTACACTATTCAACAACAAAGGCATTACATACAGTACACAAACAAGCAAGTGCGGAAAAGGTGGTTGTACTCACGAGAACACGCAGAGGTGGCGGGGTCACTGGAGGCTCGGTAGAAACCCTCCTCACACGGACACGATGTGGAACCTGCTGCAGAGGGCTGGGTATTGGCAGGACATTCCAAGCAAGGATCGTTGGTGGCCTCCGATTTGAAGAACCCTTCCTTACACACTGAAACGCAAATCCACAAGAATCAGGAGAAGCAGATACATCAAGAACAACTCAGCAGAATCATCACATGCAGGGGTCAATGTTCCAAGTCTGTGACGTGATCTAGCAGCAATATTTAATAACTGTATCACACCGCACCCCGCACCTTTCTGGTAGCTCCCACAAGCGACTATTCATTTGTAAATTTAGGCTGCTATGAATTGCCAGGTTGTTCAACTCTAGGGCCATTATAGTGAAGGCTGATGCGGTTTAATTTAATGCAGAGAAATGTGAAGTTAGGAATAATAAACAGAGGCAATATAAAATAAAGGATAAATGCTAAAACGGGGACAGGAGCAGGAGAGACCTGGATGTTTATGTGCACAAATCATTGAAGGTGGCAGGGCACATTGAGAAAGCGGTTAATAAGGCAGGCGGGATCCTGGGCTTTATAAGTAGGGGCATCGAGTGCAAAAGCAAGGAAGTTATGCTGAACCTTTATAAAACACTGGTTCAGCCTCAACTGGAGTATTGTATTCAATTCTGGGCACCACACTTTAGGAAGGATGTGAAGGCATTAGAGAGGGTGAAGATTTATGAGAATGGTTCCGGGGATGAGGGTCTTCAGTTATGTGGATAGATTGGAGAAGCTGGGTCTGTTCTCCTTAAAGAGGAGAAGAAGAGATTTGATAGAGATGTTCAAAATCAGGAGCAGTCTAGGCAGACTTGATAGGGAGAAACGGCTCTCATTGGCGGAAGGGTGGAGAACCAGAGGATACTGATTTAAGGTAAATGGCAAAAGAAATAATGGTGACATGCGGAAAACTTTTTTTTTTTAATATATGCAATGAGTAGTTAGGATCTGGAATACACTACCCAAGTGTGTGGTGCAGGCAAATTCAATTGTGGCTTTAAAAAGGGAATTGGGTAATTACCTGAAGAGAAAAGAATTTGCATGGCTACGGGGAAAAGGCGGGAGAGTGGGACTAGTGGAGTTACTCTTGCAGAGCGCCAGCATGGACATGAAGCCGAATGGCCTCCCTCTATATCATCACCCTCTATGTTTCTAACCACAGGATAAATGTGGTTTTCACTCGAGACCGATTGCTGGGATGACTGGTTTGTTCGCTGGATTTTCCCACCAGTCTTAATATATTCAGCGTCTGTTCTGCAGCGATGCCACTGTCCACACAAATTAGGAAGTGGCAATTCTAGCAACCCACCAAACCCAATAAGAAAACAACTATAAGCATCGTCTTTGCACTTGGGAGCGAGGCAGAGAGTGCAAAATAGATGGTGACCGTGTAGGAGAGTTTAAGATGTCTCTTCAGTTGAGAGCTCATGTGAAGTTGGGTTAAGTGACTTCAATTTACTTGTATAAACAGAATGTCAACTGCCTGACAATCAGGCTATTCTAACTGTCAAGCTTGTCATTCTAATGAAAGGCGTCAGCAGGTACCAATTGTGCTGCCCTGAAACCTCATCCTAGGCTGTTTCTCTCACTTTGGGGGAATTCCTGGTATTCTCCTGCATTCCAACTCGACACATACTCAACAGCTGAGGGGACAACTGCTCCAAGCAAACAGCCACCTCCTGTTGGTTACACAGTGGGTTAAGAGCTCAAGCCTGGGTTTATGACAGACGATATAACTGTTCCTCTGTGTACACAGCAGAGCACAACTGACCTCGTAGGCGAGTATGTGCTGAGTGCATCCAATCACTCAAACAGAACATTCCCAACATAGACAAAAGACTAAGGAATAAAAGGGGGGGAAAGAGAAAAAAAAAAAGAGTTCTTCACACGACCTCAGGCATTCCCACCCCAACTGGCTTGTTCATTCCATCTCTCTAGCAACCAAGTGACAGACAATCAAATGACTCATCGATTAACCCTCAGAGCACTGAGCAGACATTAAACAGAAAATGGAGATTCCCCTTCCCAGTCCTGCACTCAGCATCTGCCTATCAGGCATTTTATGAACTTCCAGATGTTCCATTCACCTATTGCCTGGAAATTACCATTTGCAATATTAGGCAATTTCTTTACATGTTCATATGACTGCCCTTTGCCTGCAACTGCAACAGAGGTGTTAACATGAATTATTAGCAGAGGACTGTCATGCAAATATACAAAGTGTTCATACCCTAATAACGCACATTGCAAATCACCAACTCCTAGCTTCACTGAACTTTGGTGAGGCTGTGTGTCGATGCAACAAGAGGCATTTGGGGGGAAATGAACGAACTTTCTCTTTCCCAACTCAGGACATACGAAAGTTTTTTTTAAAAACAACCAGTGAAGTATTTTTGAAGTGTGGTCAGTGTCATAAGGCAAGAAACACGACAGCTAATTAAAGGACGCACAAACAGCAATGAGATAATGACCAATTCATCTGTTTTAGTGATGTTGGTTGAAGGCTAAATATTGGTCAGGCCACTTGACAGAATTCTGTTGCTCGCCTTCGAATGGCACCATGGGATCTTTTACCTCCACTCGAGCGGTTGAACGTCTCATCCGAAGGTCGGCAGCGGCAGAAACGCAATGCTCGCTCAGTACTACACTGAAGGATCAGTCTGGATTATTTGCTCAAATTCCTGGAGTGGGACCTGAACTCTCAAACTTCTAACTCAGAGACTACCATGAAGCCAAGGCCGATAGGTGTATTTCCTTCCATAATAAGATAATACACCTATCTACAAAGCCCCAAAGATTACTTGAAATGACCGGGTCCCAAAATATAAATACACCCACCCCATTGTCCAAATGTGCCTGCACTTCCCGGATATGCAGCCTGGGCTGGTACACCAGGACAGCAAGAATTGTTCATCTCTCAAACTGCACCCGCACCTTTAGGTTGTCCCAATTCATGTGGACATCAATCACCAGAATCAAAGGAAATCAGAGACCCTTTGACAGCAACTCTCAAACATTTTTTATATTCCAGAGGACATTCACTGACAAGAGTCATGTTGACACTGACATTATGCTTAATAATGATGTCAGACAGCTGCCCAAATAGCAAGGGACCTCAAATGGCACAGCTGCTTTATTGCAGAGAGCCTGGGAGAGCAGGAACGGGGAGGCTGCTTTGTTTGAGTCAAGACCTCATATTGAGCCAGGCTTGCAGTTAATAGAATAGGAATGCCTATCTAGGCAAGAGTAATACTAATGCACACAGGAGTGGTGCTGACATGCTGAGGGCTCAATCAAAATGCCCGGCTATTCTCTCGATTCATTGTTTTAACACAAAGTGAAGCCAGGCCCCTTACAGGCTGCCTCAATACCTCTTGTTGTTGAGGGATTAATGCTGGTACTATATCTGTCGTATCCCCGTCGCCTGGTACACACCCAATAGTACAGGGCATTTCATGAATGGAAAAGGTTTAAATCAGACAGGGGCCCCGAATGGCACCAATGACCCACAAATAAATTTTAACGTTCATCACAAAACTACACTGTCCCTTTCAAGGAGAATTCAATTGCTCCCCCAAACAAGAGAGAGATCCCAAGGACGTGGGAATATCCTCTTTGTGCCTAGTGCTAGCAGCAGAGATCCTTCCCACACCACACTACGCAGCGCATACCAGCAGAGGCAGAGGCCACGCCCATGCCACCCCTCGAATGAAAAACAGAAAACCAAATGAAGCAAGTTCAACTTTAAAAAACATCACTGGATTTTTAAAAAACCACTCTCTGTCCCCACCACCCGCCCCGATAGCTCAATGGATAAATGCTGGTGTAGTACTGAGCCAAGCAAACCAGAAGGCCCCAGGTACAAAAGCTCATGCCTAAATTAGATCATAGCTAGACAACAATAGTTGGGGGGGCGGGGGTGGGGGGAGGTATAATTGACCCTTGAACCCCTGGCCCTTTTTTTGACTGGGGGGTGGGGGGGGTGGGCAAGTGGGAAAGGCTAGCCAAGGTTTCTCCTCCGAATCTCAGCCTCTGCAGGAAAGAGCACATTTGCAGACATCACCAAAAAACAGCATCAGGCTTGGCAGTGCTGCTTTCTTTACCCCAGCTGAGCAGCCTTTTGACACTCATGCATGGAGAACGAAACATAGAAAATAGGAGGAGTAGGCCATTTGGCCCTTCGAGCCTGCTCCGCCATTCACTATGATCATGGCTGATCATCCAACTCAGTAGCCTGTTCCGGCTTTCGCCCCATACCCTTTGATCCCTTTAGACCCAAGAGCTAGATCTAACTCCTTTTTGAAAGCATTCAATGTTTTGGCCTCAACTGCTTCCTGTGGTAGCAAATTCCACAGGCTCACCACTCTCTGGGTGAAGAAATTTCTCCTCATCTCAGTCCTGAAAGGTTTACCCTGTATCCATAGACTATGACCCCTGGTTCTGGACTCCCCCACCATCGGGAACATCCTTCCTGCATCCACCCTGTCAAGTCCTGTTAGAATTTTATAGGTTTCTATGAGATCCCCCCTCACTCTTCTGAACTCCAACGAATATAATCCTAACCGACTCAATCTCTCCTCAGTCCTGCCATCCCAGGAATCAGTCTGGCAAACCTTCGCTGTACTCCCTCTATAGCAAGAAAATGGCCACTTAGACAAGGCACCAGGCAATCAGGGAGCTGTAACCCATTAGTGCTTTCAGGAGAATAAGAAAAGGGTGAAGGTGGGGAGGGAAGGAGGGGGAAGGGTGGGGGGTGGCAATGGTGTAAAGGTAGGAGTTTTGTCTGCCAGACCAAACACCCCCCCCCACTCCACTGACCTTCAAGTGCTATGCTGGCCCCTCCTCTACCCGCTGCCGTATCATAAAAGGACACGGAGGCACTGGAGAGGGAGCAGAGAAGATTTGCAAAGATGAAGCCAGAAATATCAGGAAAGGATGAACAGGCTGGGTCTCTTCTCTCATGAAAAAAGACAATTGAAGGGGTGGGCCTGAAGGGACCTTTATAAATTATGAAACGTTTTGATAGAGTGGATAGAGAGAGAATGTTTCCACTTGTGAAAAAGAGCATAACTGGAGGTCATCAGTATAAGATAGTCACCAAGAAATCCAATAGGAATTCAGAAGAAACGTCTTTACCCAGAGAATGGTGAGAATGTGGAATTCACTACCACAAAGAGTGGTTAGAATGAATAATATAGATGCATTTGAGGGGATAGACAAACATATGAAGGAGAAGGGAACAGAGGGTTATGCTGATAAGATTTAGATGAGGAAAATCAGGAGGTAGCTTGAGTGGAGCATCGTGTGTTGTATATCCTACGTAGCCTTGGTAAACAGACAATTTGGCTGAAGTAACCCTGCTCTCCCACATTGGCAGGATAGATTGCTGCCTGATCAGTTCATACACATATGCTAACACAGTTCAAAAGCACTCAGAATTCCCACGCAAGGCAGAGATGGTCTTTTTTAGTCTCTTGTGGAGAGGAGGAATTCTAAGAATATCTCTGTTTGTTTATTCTAGGTCACTGGTGAGTTTCCAGTTTGGAACAGAAATCTGATTTAACAATTTGGTACAAAAGTGGCTTCACATTACTGCTGGACCCATCTGCGTTGGAGACAGTCCCAAAAGGAATATGCTTGTCAATGCAAGCAGAATTACACTGAGAAAAATGCTAGATGAGCTTCCTCCATGTAAGAGTCACACTGGCACCAAAATTCCCTGGACCTTCCAGCAGCAGAATAGCTGGAAAACAGACCAGGACCTGGACATGTCTGATCCCAGCCCTACATTGGAGATCCTACTCAGTCTTCTAAAGGACGGAGCCCCCATCCACCCTTTACAAAGCCACTGAAGTGTGCGGGTGCAGGCATTCCTTACACTGGGACCTTAGACTTTGTAGGAGTCAGGGAATCTTTGCAGAAAAGGGCTTTTATTGCCAGATGTGAAGAGCACTTTGTGCACCCCGGGAAACAGCCAGGACTGTACAAGCTCAATTTTAGCATCTGTAAACAGCCCCTTTACAAAGTGCATTTGTTGCATCCTGCGGTCGTCAGGAACCAGAGAGATACCCCTTAGTAGTTAGGGCACTCACCAGCAATATTTAAATAGGGTGAACTCCCACTAACCTGCCTATTCTTGCAGAGTCAGTGGTGGAAGTTACCAGTGGGCATGAGCTTAGCATCATGAAAGTCGGTGATCTTTATGGTAGACGGAATATGGAGTCTGAAACGAAGCTCAGGGTCAAACAGGATGCTGATGCTGCAAACGGTCTGATTAAGCGTGAGATAGTGACCGAAGGAAGATGAAGGAATTGGTGACAAGGAGCGGAGTTTGTGACAATGACTTTAACCTAACTGATATTAAGCTGGAGGAAGGGATGACCCATCCATGACTGAATATCGGACAAACAAACAATCTAGCAGCACATGTCGAAAAGTCAAGGTTGGTGGTAGAGAAGTAGAGCTGGGTGTCATTGGAATGCAGGCGAAAGTTGAACTCCTGGCTGAAACAGTGAGGGAGCCTTGGATAAATCCTTAGGAGACTCCAGAGGTGATAGTGCGAGGAAATGGCGTGAGGAAGAGAAGCCAAATGCGGGAATTGAACTGGCCAAGTTTAGACAGATCCACAAAGCCCAGTGATGGAAAAGACGTGTTGGATGGAGAGGTTAACCCCAAACATCAGAGAGATTGAGGAGAATGAGGACAGGTAAAGGAGTATGGTCACAATCACGGGGAACATTGTTCATAATTCTGAATAGGGCGGTTCAGTGCTGCAAGAAGGGCTAGTCACTACTTTCCTTACATTTCAAGAAGGTGATCTCTTTACACTGGAATTTTTTGGGTGGGGAGATCATACATTATAATTTTAGCATCAAACAGGTCTGTAAATCAGTAACAGAATGTAAACACACAACCCAGCTGTTTTTTTTCTAACTGGGATGAGTGTCACTGCCAACACACCAAGGATAAAGTACCATGACCTTCACCACAAGAACAACTCTCCTACAAGGAAAGACGTACAATTAGCATTTACACTAAGATGCGGCAGTTCCAAACCTGCTGAATCCAGCATCATTTGCTCTGCTAGTATTCCCAATCTGTTCCAAAGAGGAGAAAGTATGAAATGTGGTCACTGGGTATCACAGATCGTGCGTCAATTCATCAGGTGTTAAGCGTCAATGTGGCTAATATACGATGGATCCCAAACACTTGACACTTTCATGTAAATCTGAGCTAGATTCACGTTGAAGTTAATATAGAACAACTTGTATTTACACTACATGTAGAAAAACTGTTCCCAGAGGGAGAAAGGAATGGAGACCAAGCCTCAGTGGGCAGTCAAGCATGTGACCAAAATGTCAGTCAAGGAGTTGAGATTTTGAACAGGCTTTTGTTTGTGGAGGGGCAGAGGGACCAGCAAGGAGGATTCCATGAAGCACGATCAAGGCAACTGATGGCTCTGTCACTAATAGTGGAATGAAGTGGTGGGGGGTGGGGGGGGGGGGGGTGCGAGAAGTCCAGGGTTAAAGAACAAGGGCATGGGAGGAAATATAAGGCTTGAACAAGTTGCAGAGGTAGGGCGAGGTAAGGATAAAGGGAATTGCAGCCAAGGACAAGCAGGTCAAAGCCTACAGATCATTTCTATTAATCTTTACGTAAAACACATTCAGCAATCTCAGGAAGACTACAGGACAGGAAGTCAATTTCCAAATCAGAGCTGTTTATTTTATTAAAAGACACACACGCATGCTTCAGACATTTATGTTTTAAATGAAAGAACATACAAGGGAGGGTTGAAATGTGTGTTGGTGGATTTTTGAATGAGGTCTAGTCTGGCATTGCAGATTGAAGAGTTCAAAGGCTGCCAAGGCCACGTTGCATTCATCTAATTATTAAAGTTCTGAAGTAAGTGTTTCATTGCAGATGAGAAGCAGCACCATCTCCAAGATATGGTCCTGGCGACAGTGTCTCCACCTCATTTCAAATGCATTATGACTGACTGGGGCTCCTCTAGGGAGGGAAAGAGCAGCTAGACAGAACGAGGTCACAGCTCTTAACCTTTCTGTAAGTGAGCGGAGTTGAAAGGAAGTTGAAAGCCCAGGGTTTTATCACATAGGGTGCACAGGGCTTTAGGAAAGGATAATGACTCGTCATTAGGAGCGAGCTGTCAGCACCAGCCTGGCTACAGTTCCGTTCTGTGATCCTCCAATTAACTAGCAACACAAACACAAATGCATCAGTCCCTCAGGGACAATGTGGCCTCAATAATCAGACTGGAGCATTTACTGAGAAGGATATGACCTGGAAAATGAGGCTGGCGATCGGTTAGATTGGACTGGCAGCTATTAGGTTCAGACTGATATACAGTGAGCCTGATTTAAGGTGGTGCCCAGCCCCATCAGTTAAACTTTTCAGCAAGTGCACTGGTAAAGTCACAAGGAAGATACAAATCGACCTGCAGACATTCCAGAGATATGGAAAAGGCGTTCACATTGGCCAGTCGCCAACCAGTATGGGATGCAAACAAACTGCACCCAATTGTATCCACATGCGATGTTCACTTATGCACTTTCCAATGTGGCGGGGTGGGGGTCACTGTATAGTGATCAGGGACAGGAGTTTCCCCAAGAGGCTCTGAAGTAAATTGTAGCCGAGATCAGCAATAGTACAGAGAGGGGGGGGGGGGGGGGTCGAACCCCAAGACCTGTTTGATACGATTGGCTCAATACATTTATCTACTAACCCATTGGCAGGGGGATTAGGAAAGAGATTGTGAGCTGAAAATGACCCAGTTATGATTCCCCCCACACCCTCCAACCATTCAGATCACTGCCTACCTGCAGTCAGCAACAGCCAACTGTGGCAACAATTGATACACAAGAAACAACCTGGATGCAGGAAACAGATGAGTTGTCCCCAGATGGAAACAGTGCTCAACGCCTCAGGTCTCCTGGTGGATGAGCGAATGAATGATGGCCTGACTAATGAGGGAGCTGAAATGAGCTGCGACAGAGAACATAGAAACAAAGTGAAAGTGAGAGCACAGGGAGAGAAATCAGTGAGGAGCTGAAGAAAATCAAGAGTAATAATGACAGGATCAGAGTGAAGGGATGAGGGAACTCTGAAGATAAAGGACAACATGAACTAGAGTGGATTAGTTAAAAAAAAACAGAGCCAATCTGAGGGACAACTGGATAGAGGGGTTTTGGGAACAGAGTGAAGAAGCTAAGAAACAATGGCTTAAAGTGTAGGATAATTGCACAAGGTCTTCTGAAAGAGTTGAGTCATAAGCACCACAATTCTTTATACAAAAGGAGACCTGTTTGGCAACACAGTGCCAATGGTCTGCTGTTCTTGTTAAAGCAGCCTGTTAAAAGGATAGGCAAGTCAAGATCTAGCTTTTATTTTCAGTGCCATACTAGTTTGCCAGGAAGTACATACAATCATAGAATGGTTACAACACAAAAGGAGGCCATTCGGCCGTCATGTCCGTGCTGCCTCTCTGCAAGAGCAACTCATCTCGTCCCACTGCCTCGCCTTCTCCCTGTAGCCCTACAAATTTTCTCTCTTCAGATAATCTTTTGAAAGCCTCGATTGAATCTGCCTCCACCACACTCTCTGGCAGAGCATTCCAGATCCTAACCACTCTCCGCATTAAAAACAGTTTTTTCCTCATGTCGCCATTGATTCTTTGGCCAATCACCTTAAATCGGTGCCCTCTTGTTCTGGATCCTTCACCACTGGTAACAGTTTCTGCTGATCTACTCTGTCCAGACCCCTCATGATTCATATCAGTATTTGCACAATTGTCTAGAAAATATGAGATGGAAACCAAGGGAAAAACCAGGCTGGCACCAATCCAAGGAGGCTCATCCATCTCCTGGAGGATGACAAGTCAGTGCTTTCCTGATGCTGCCCCACATCTGGTGCAGCAGGAGGAAGCTTGGAGTTATTGCTGGACTTACTGTGCATATCCTGCGGAACCAGTGATTCGAATCTATGAATAGAATGATGTCATCCAGTGTGAATCGCCATGGCCTCACTTGAAATCCAACAGGTTTTTAAAAAATTTCCAAGTGCATATTCATGCTGTAAATATAATAAAAAGCCTTCACCCACCTCATAACCTGGTGGTGCCACTTCCAGTACTGGGTACAACTCGGAATGCACAATGCAGACCTGTGGTTGGAAGGATTCTACTGACTGTGAGGTCTGGCGAGTAATGGCTTCTGACTGATAAGGTCAGATCCTCCTCCTATCGACATGATCCTGAGAAACTATACATTGGAGAGTCTGGGGAAATGGCTAATATTGTCAACAGAGACAGCGAATGCACTCCGCGCACTTTGGAAATGGTGGCAAGAGTGCAGGGAATCGGGGTGCGGGGGGGGGGGTGCGGGGGTGGAGGGGGGAAGACAAGCCCAGACATATCCATCATCAAACTCTATCCTACAACCAAGGAAATGAGCAAACTCTCCAAGAATGTCTGCAAAGGTATTCAGACTCTGTAATGCCACACTGCAACTTCAAACTGTGTCAGACTGAAACATGCTGGACCTGTACGAGGCAGGACTGGGCCTGTTCAAATACTGACACTGGGGGCCATTATGAAAAGCTTTTATTTCACACTTACTAATCAGGGTATATCCAGAATGTCTACAGATTAACTCATGAAATGCCAAATTCAAGTTCCAATTTTTAAAGAAATTATTGTCCCTCTTTTTCCTTGCAACCTTTTCCTCCTCCTCTCGCAAAGGTGATGTGACTAGCTGCACGACAGTTTCACATGTCCTGGTTTCCCCACCTCCACCCACCCCTGCCACTGTCTTTCCCAAGTGCCAATCCCTCATGTATGAACATGAAGAATGAGTGTCAGCAGAATATTTGTTGGGAGGAACATTATGACTAACTGCCATTCTGCTCTCACCCAACATACTCACCCTGGATAGCAAACCCGAGCAAGAACCCTGGGTGATTTTTGCCTTGCTAGCCCAGGGACACAAAGTCTAACTGTATCAGCCCTGCCACAGCCTGGCCACCAATTCAGCACAGACCAAATATCCCTGGGACCTTCCTGGTCTGAATGGCTGAAGTATTCATTGCTTTAACTAGCCGAACCACTGAGTCACTTGTTAAACAATATGCACTCCTTCACCTTGCTCTCTAATCCACATCAGCACGTCAACCCAAACCACAGAATGAAAATGTAACTAATTTTTGCTACTTGTCTGTCCATAGGAGAAATTAGCAGTAAATGTTCATTCAACAAGGCTGGAAAGAAGTCTTATGTTGGGAGACGGAATGGGAAGTCTATTAAAAAACTTTTTTTTTTGTGCGACTTCAAACTTTAGGGCAGAGTTGCGCTGCGCTGCGCCAATTTACAGGTTTGAAACAGGACTCACTGGGGACTTAACACATTTTGGACAAGACAGCAAGTCTCCACCAGCAAAAACATTCCAAGAATCAGCAACACATTGGAACAGGCCAGCAACATCTGCATCAAGGCAGTAAAATTTGCTTCAGCTGCAATTTTGGAAACTTGAGAGCTAGAAATACACGACAGGTCTAAGAGGAGAAAATAAAAAGGTCAACATTTCAAGGAAAGGTCTTGCATGAGAACAAAGGCGGTTCCAGCTAAAACTTAAGCTGCTGATTCACATCCTGACTTTTCCCTTTCCACATATTGACGAACCTGTTGTGCTTTTCCAGCATCGGAGGTTCCTTACTTTATCTAGACTTTCTAGTTGTCCGTCCTAAAGAAGGAACTTTTCACTTAGACTAGAACAGGTTACTAAGGATAAGGTTAGAAAACTGATCTGGGTTCAAATTCAGCCCAGGCAGAGATGATGAAGGCTGCCTTTCTCCTAGGGGTGGAGGGGTAGTGCACTGAACAGGCATTTTGCCTTTAGGAGAAAACCCAGCTGGATAAAAGCCTCCTCTCCTGCTGTGATGGGCCCAGGACTGATGTGAATCAGCAGCTTAAGTACATATTTATGGCTTAACACTGCCCTAGAGTCGCTCCGCAATAAAATTGGATACTGGGCTAGAGCTAAAAAGAGAGGAAATTAAAAACATAATAATTACAGCTGAGCTCATAATGGCACCCATAAATTAGCACATTGAAAATTAAACATATTGCCATTAACAACAGGATATGGCAACGACGTTGTAACAAGACTTACACAAAGTCAGATTAAATAATAGCTATGAGGGAGCAGTCACGTACTTAAAGGCAGTTGAACAGACACAAGGTTAGCACTAATACAGTCTCATAGATGGCTTTAGCACTGTCGGAGCTGCTGTTCACATTTCAGTCAATATTATGTCCACAGTTGCCGTGAGTATCTTCTCGTGATAATCATCTCTGTACAAGAGACTGCATCACTAGGCAGTATACCGATTTTCTTCCTTCACCCATTGCACTGACATGTGACTGGAGTACAGTTCTATAGGTGGCAGGTATCCTGTTACCTCCCTCTAGTATGAATTCACATGTGACCCTAGGAATGGTGTCAACCCCAAATGATTTTTCTTCCTTGGGCCTAAAGACACTAAAACTAATTGTAACTCCACAAATGAGATCAGTTAACTGGGGATGGCACCTGGGTTATTTGAATTCAATCTCAGGATGTTGGTAGCACTGGCAAGGCTGGCATTTATTGCCCATCCCTAGTTGCCCAATTCACATAGTAATGGCCCTTCTAGTAGCTTGATACAACAGAGTGGCCTGTTAGGACACTTCAGAGGGCAGTTAAGAGTCAACCACATTGGGTTGGGACTGCAGTCACATAGACCAGACCAGGCAAGGATAGCAGGATTCCTTTCCGAAGGGTCATTACTCCGGGTGCATGTGGATTAGTAGCACCCCAAGCATTACATTCTGCCAGACTCTTGGGGACAGCAGATAGAATCACAGGAATTACAGCAAAGAAGGAAGCCATTCAGCTAACCACACCTGTTTCCAGCTAGCAACCTGCTCAACCCTAGCATGTGTGTATAGCAAAAACAAAAAGGGTTATTAGAGCATTAACAAGAAACAGTGATAGCTGAAAAGTAGGGTCTCAGATCATCGCAGTAGAATGAAAATTCTCCAGACATTTATTAGACTCGTTACACCGGAGACAATGTCCGTGAAATGAGGTCTGGTGCGTTTACAGGCAAAAATAAGTCAGTCAGTCTTGTCATTATCTTCCTAGACCCCTGGGACATTGAGCCTCTAAGTCAGGAAAGATTGTTACGTGATGCCCTGGCTCATTCATGCTCGTGTCCCTCACCAAAAATAGCAGAGACATTTATTTATCAAAGAAATGTCTTTTAGGAAAAGATGATGAAAGAAAAGCTTCCAGAAGGCTCGTTTGCCTTTAGATAGACTGAGCTAGAATGGGGTCACGCAAAAATGCTGTAAATTGCAGCCAAGCAACCTTCCGCCCACACAAAACTAAAATCAGAAAATCACAAAACTGGTGACGAGGGTTAAGGAAGGAACTGACTGACCATTCTACTTAAAAGATAACAGGGTGACTCATGCAAAAAAAATTGTAGGTGGGGCAGAACAAAAAAAAAAAGAGTGCGGCGCTTGTGCAGTTAGCATGCCAGCTGGACAAGAAGCATTATAGCAGCAACTGAACCACACTCTGGTGTGTCCAGATAAGACTCAATCTTTCATCGTCTGGGAGAACAGCATGGTGATAAAATTGGGAATGACGGAGCAAAGGAAAGAGTGCGCTCGAAAGAGAAATGGAACAGCAATTCCTCTGTGGCGGATATTTTGTTTGTTTAAATGCTTCCGCCAAGGGAAACAAAAAAAAACAATAAATAAATTCTGAATTAGGTCAAAGCCGGACGTGGGGTTGGAATCACATGTTAGTATTAGTGAGAAGTCCCCATGTTGAGTGGAGAATGACGCTTTTTAAAAAAAAAACATTTCAGGGTCCCAAAGCCAGTCCACAATCTTTAACAAAACCATTAGCAATTTTAGGTTTTCAGTAGCCTGGGGCTGTCTTTGATGGATAGAATCCAGGCAACTAGTCATTGTATGTCGTTCGCCATCACGGGGAATTCATTCAAGGCCAGTGTCTCCACTCAAACCACAAACAGTTGACAGGTCACACGGACCATTCCCAGTTAACTGTAACCACCCCAGGCTTTAGCCAGCCTCACAGTTCGCGCGGCTTTCCGTTTTAGACTCATACTCAGCCACATCGTTATTGTGGTTGATAATTTAACCACAATAACGAACAGGAAAATGTATACAACTACATGAAAAAAATTCAATTAAAAAAAAAACAACAGATTTTCAGTTTGAATAAAGTGGTGGCGTCACATCAGACAGCGATGACACCAGCATCCTTTGTCTATATGCCGGGAAATTAGAAATACAATGGGGACAAACTCAAAAATGCAAACATTGTACCAGCCGTACTGTCATTGGCACAAAACGTTGAGACGGAGCAAGAGTCAATCTCCCGTCTGCTTTTTTTTAAAAAAAACTCCCATATAATTAAGGAACCCAGGTGACAGGGGGAGGTGTATGGTACACAACAGCACCAAGGTTGCAGTTGTAGGAAAGCGCAGTAAATCAAGAAATACTGATTAGCTGACAGCAATGGAGTTTGTTTAATCTCTGCTCCTGGGCACCATTCTAGATTCGGAATGATACAGTAGCCATTACCTACTTAGATACTGGGCGGGGCGGGGGGGGGTGCTTTGGAGGGAGGAGAATTCACACAAAAATCCTACTCAATGCACAGCATCCCGGCTGCTTAAAATATAGGAGAGTAAAGTTCGGAATGTTTATAGAGCATTGGCATTCTCCGGGGGGGGGGGGGGGGCGGAAAGAGGTGGCAACAGGGGCCCAAGTGCCCATACAAAAATAACATTCATCACAGGGGAGCTCACTGCTACCTCTGCAGTCAGACTAATGCCCTGTTTTCCTGTTCTCTCAATACTTTAATGAGTACGTTGTGTCATAGCTTGAGTTGTACTTTTCTCTTTTTAAAATAAAAAGGTGTTGCTTCTCAAGCAGCCCCCTTGGTTTCTCTAGTTTTACTCTGCTGACTTTCAAACAGCCTGTGGTTTCACATTCCATCACTCCGGGCCAGGACTGCTGAAAGATTTGAAATTCTAGCACATTAACCCCAATCCTGCCGTACGCCACCTGCTCCACAGCATGACAGGAGTGTTGGCTGAGATGTTTGGCACGGACTGCTGTCCAATTAGAATGCGGGATTTGACTGACCAGTGATGTAACCATATTATCTATGCACAACATCATCAGCAAATCCTGTTGCAAAGCAAAATGTTCAATACTCCCAGAACACTTCACAGCCAAGCCCACTCCTATCCTCACTCATGTCCCAAGCACTTTCCATTGGGGAAGACTGAATGATGATCAAGAGTAGGGACCCCCTTTCAGTTAATGTTTTCCCAGGAACATGGAGGCTAATTGACCCCAGTTGAGGTCAGTTAACTCAGCAGAGTGGGAACCAATGTAGGAGGATTTCTGGTCTTTGTAACCCAACACCACACCAAGCCATCAAAGGAACTCACTTTTGAATTTGGAGACCCTTGCAGTAGTCACATGTACCAAGGATTACAGGAGATCCTTTTTAGGTGAAATTCCCACCTCCTGCTTGGTGAAATCTTATGTAAACACACGCTGGTATAATTATCAATCCAATTTAACGTTATAACCAGATTATTAGACCTACTTTAAAGAAGAATTGGCTGGTGCCAACCAGTCTGACACCTGCATCTGTCTTTAATGTGCAGGATTTGTTTAGCTTGGAGAAACAAGCATTATAGAAAATATCCAATATGATTTTGGGCATTTGCCAGATTCCACCTACAATTGGATCTTGTACAAAATGCAGATTATCCAGTCCCTCCCCAAATATCATCCAATCTCTTTTTGGAAAAAGAAAAGCACAGGCCGAATGGAAGACTCCCTTTAACAGTCAAGAGTCATTTGTTGCCTTGTACCAAATCCAAGGACATCTGAGCGCTGAGTCGTACAGAAAGAGAGTTACACAAAGATCTAGTGAGCTGCGTGCTTGGGCGTGGGAATTCTACAGAATCAGATCGTCCACTAAATTCAATGCCTTTGTTGAATAAATCTACCTCCACCTCAGGGTGGACCTAACTTCCTGTTTTGCAAGTGAAGGACATTCTGGAGTGCACTAGTCTGTAATTAGTCAAAAGGTGCACAAAGCCCAGTTGAGGCCTAAGCAAAGGAAATGAGCTGATACACAGATTACACAGACTCCCTACAGTTAGAGCTGCTACTCCTCTCCTCCGCAGGCAACTGACACATTCTCGTTCGTTGCATAGAAGCAGCCACTCCCAGAGAGCCCAAATGGAGCTGAACACCTGGGAAGCAGGTTAATGATTTGTCGGGCCCCTGACTCATCTCACTTACCCAATTAAAACACCTTCTGTGCTTCAAATGGACTGCAGTGCTTCTAGGGTTTAAACAGGTCAAATACCAAAGAATGAAAATTACCATTTAATGTAATAAGCAACAGGAGATCAGCATGGGGCAACAAACAATATTGACAGTCCTGTGAGACCACATTTATAGCTAGTCTGTACTTAGCCAGAACTCCTGATGGCTTTGGAATAAGTATGGATTCATAACCCTGGATGGAACATTCAGCTCTAACCGTTGGCAGGAGGGACATTCTGTTTTGGAAATTATGATGTAACAAGCCATAAAGAGAGAGATGTCGAGCTGACCCGATTATGAAGGGAATTGGACAAAATGATCCAATCATTTGTTCACAGTGGTGAAAGGTTCTGCATGGGGACACAAGTTAACATTAGGAAGTCAGGATTAAAAAGAAGTCGGGGGAATTTTATTTACCCAAGAGAGTGGGTTCCAGGGAAGGGCATTGCAGCAATATAAATGGAATAAAGGAACAATTAGACATGTTTATGGAGGGAAGACAGCTCAAGGGATATGGTGACTAGATGGATCGATCCATCCAAAAGGGACAGGCTTGTTGACCCTTTCCTGTTGCGAAAAATTCTTTGCTGGCAGTAAGGATGGAAATTAGCCTCATCGCCACAGTTAAACCAAGAGATGAAAACTAAATAGATAACATTCCAATTTCACTAATACATTGCATGAGCAGCAAACTGAGAAATTAAATTCCCCACCTTTCACCAACAGCCCAGTGAGTAGTGAGGACAATACAGGGCACAAAAACAAACCTACTCCCCATTAAAATTGCTTAAAACGTGAGGAGAAACACTCTTCTCAAAGCCTTCCCAGCAACAGGGAGGCAGAGACTGTGGAATGTCTGTTTATTCTATACAGTAATGGAATTTCACATATGCGCAGAAATAGGGAGGGTCTCCAGTAAATCACTGATGAGTGATGGAAGCCATATCTCATTAAACAAACTCACTGCACAACAGAACCCATTGTCCGATGAATTCTTTCTACAACTCACTTTTCCCCCCCAACATATAATGTCCCTTCGTCAAAATTTAAAGCATGGCTTTGTTCAGTGATCGGCACTCTCTCACCCAGCCACCTTCTGGTGCTGCATCTAAGTGAACTCAGTTCCGGAGTATGGAACTGAACATAACTGTCCATCTGTGCAATTCAAATAAAGCAAAAAAGAAACAAATCGTACACATAAACATAGCAAGATGCTGCAAACAACACACTGGTTGCTGGCAGAATTGGGCTTATTTGCGTCTAATGCAAGCAAATTCTGTACTAAATTCTGGCTGCAAACTGTACTTACGTACGACCATACCAACATGATATAACACCAGCCCAACTTCAACTCAAACAAGAGAAATGTGGGACAAGGAAAACTACCAAACATTGGTCAGGGAGGGGACATAGAAGATAATTGTGACTAGAAGGACATTTATTTAAATGAGGAGTGATATGATTGCCAACAGAAAGGTTTGAAATAAATGTAAAGAGATTAATCCTGAACCATGTATTAAAAGAGGGACCGGAACTTTGAGGTAGAGCCCTTGCCCTTCCCTCTATTCACCTCAGCTCTACTCCTTCACAAACTATTGCTTGGTTAGTCATCGCTGTATTATTAGATAGGAAAGGCCAGATGGGTAACATTTAGTTTCAATAGCTGCACTTACCTTGGCAAGTACCATTCACCATCTCGTATGCAGCCTCGCAGAGGCATTGACCAACAGGTACCAGCCACTCGCCATCAGCATTGCAGTACATCTTTGGAGGCTCATGGGCCACTGCATGATCGACACAAGTCCCAATAACTTCAGAGAGTGCTTGAGAATCGGCTCCGGCTATTGTTTCTGGAAAGACAGCCATGTTGCGCACCATGGATGGACACTTCTTGTAGTACACACGCACAGATATAAGCGCGACGCAGGCACCAACATCTTGAAATGCCAAATAAAAGCCTTTCTGCTTCAATGAGCCAACTGCACGCACCTCTACATTAATCTTCACGTTTCGGGAGCTAAAGTCCTCTTTCCTTGTGACTTCATCGGGCGCTATTGTGTCAATTTTTTTGAACTGGCTCTTTCTGAATATTGTCCCGTAATCAAAGTCGGACTCGGCATAGAAGAGGTTGAAGGTTTCCTTGCAGGAGGTCGCAATGCTGGGGAAGCTGTTGCAGTCACGCACGGTGAACTTGAGCTCGACAAATATGCGCTGCGCTTCTCCGCGGTAGATCCAGTTAGTCCGTAACCAGTTGTCCTGATCTCCTTCAACCACATTGCACACACTGTACATGTAGATGGGGGTGTCGTTCCACACATTCTGAAGAAGATCCCACTTTGAAACAAGAATGGATGAAAAAAATACAAGTGAACAGCTAATCACAGTTGAAGCTGAAATGTTTCATCGAAAAAGGAAAGTTATCTTCCCACACTCCCACATCTTCTCCCTTTCACTCCTGAAGATGGCAACTTTCTAAGTACAGCAGTCACTTCCTGTGTGCCACCAGCATGTAGCTGTTCGCTATTCGAGTGTGTTAACAGAGTATCAGACCATAGCCGGGGGCATCATAACCAAGCCCAACCCTGCCCTCATCCAACTGCCACAAGGGTAGACTTTTACTATGTGGATTATTGGATAATGGTCAGGAACAGAAACCCAAATTGAAATGACTCTTCTCTAACCCTGGGGTGACACAGGAAGTTATAGCATGCCAATTAAGAGACAGTGACGTTACTATTGCTGACCCCTGGCCATTGGCCTCCGCCTGAAAGTGCACAGACAGATATCAGATGACTGGGTTCAACTGCGTTTAACAGCGATGCCTCCACAGCTCAATAACCCATAAACACTCACACATGAGGAATGGTCATTTAGGTGCGTTGTGAGGCTGGTGGCCTTGGAACTATATCCCAGAAAGAATCATTGCCTCTTAGGAGGACAAAGCTATTGGGGGGTGGGGAGCAGGGAAAAGAGAACAGGAAATAAAAAAGAGAGTACTCTGGACTTTATATCCAATTAATGAATTGCCAGGAAGGTAACTTTTCCACTTCAGTTGCCCCTCCCACTATAAATTGCCACATTTCTTCTCTCCATGGATTTTCAAATTACCAACTCCATACCCACCCCACTATCTTAAAATAGAAGCCATCACTGGCACTTTAATGTAGATTGGAGATAGATTTGGGTTGTTGAGTGGCAGGCATGGTTTCCCATCAAGCCACTGTACTTACAGCTGCGTTGTATGGGTTGGTCAGCCAGCCAAGCTCTCCATGTGCAGAGGCAAAATCCAACAGGACAACTGAAGGACAAAAATACAACAGTGGGTTAGAGGGAGCACCAAACAGTAATCCCACTATATCAAGTGACAGGAAACACTCCATAGGTCAAATACAGAAAACAAATCATCGAATATCCCAGAACATTTACCAATTTTTCTATTCAATGAAGTATTGGAAGGAATCAGTGTGTAGGTGAAATATGGACAGAGATTATGAGACTGTCATTGTGTAGAATATCTGAAAATATCCAATGCATGACTGTTCTCATTCAGTTTTTCATTGCAGACTCCCCAAGTGCCCCTGGCAACTGTTTAATGTTTCATTGATTCAGACTCACTGCAGAAGCCCTACTCAAGACTGATGTACATGTTCATATTCGGACGCAAAAGTCGAGTCCCCAAGAACATGACGGCAGGTCAGCTACTGGACACGGTCCTCTCAACAACCAGGAATAAGCACCAGCAGAAACCCTAGAGTCCCTACGGCATCAATATTCCTCTGGACTTTCTCCTGTTCATGCTAGGCTCCAAATACCACATCCTACACACTCGTTCCATAGATAAAGACTCATTGTACTGTCTCCTATCGCAGGTCTCAAAAGCTGTGAAATTCCTTACATTTCTCAGTTTTTCCTTTCTCAACAACCTTCAGGCTTTTAAAACCCATGTTTGGCATCATCTAAGTCAACACTTCCAGTTTGATTCTGTCCTCTACTATTCTTTTCAACTTTGGGACTATTTGTAACAATGGGCCTTGGCCACATCATCTAGGTTTCTCAATTTAAAAACACCTGCAGAAACTTATCAAATGAGAAAACTAGCGCCAAGATCACATTACAGCACATTTACACCCTTCACCCCCTCTGCCCCTCACAAACGCTCTCAAACACGGATAAAGTGACATCTGCAGTTTATTAGGAAGTGCACTTAAAGCAAAATGCAGAGTGACCCCTGAACCTCAAAGTCGATTCATGTCATAAACTAGCGTGGGCTGCTGAGGGTTCTTTTTCTGTAAAAACCAATCTCCTTTTAACCATTGGATACAGACAAGCTGTCAGAGCTAATCAGTGTCTGATCCACACTCAGCCTTTGAACATTCCTGTGGGCTGTCAGCAAAATTCCAGAGTCCATCATTAAATAAGATGAGAGGACTCTTGTGTAAAACTATCCAGAAACGACCAGAACAAAGACGACAACGGTAGAAAAGAATGCAACACTTTCCCCCTCAAACTGTATCCCTCTTCCTACCCTGAAAGTAGGAATCTTGCTCGGGTACACGCTACAAAGGCTGCCATCCATTAGCGTACCCAAGTCACTGTGCTTTATGTGCCAGCCGAGGTAGTGAGTGGTAAGAAGCTATCCCACTATAGTGTCAACAATCCAGGGAGACTCAATCCTGTCCCTATTCAGTTTCAGGGCATGCAATTTCAGGAGCGGAACATAAGCTGATTTCCCACTCCAGGCAGGGACACTGAGGCTAATTTAATACCACCCCTCCCACGCCCTGGTGTCTGAGTTGAAATCAGATAAGCATAGATCATAGATCAGGGACTTTCCTCACTCGTTTAGCTCAATGCCACAACTAAGAGGCTCCTTTCGTCGCTAAAGCATCAAGGGTGCCACTTTGGCACCACTGACGTCACAGTGGTTGAGCTCATATATTGGCCCTGAGCGCACTGCAGTTCCTGATTCAATTCCCGAACTGAAATCCCCCTCCTGCATGCATCAGAGTTTCACTGTTGGAAATACTCAGCAGGTCGGGTAGCGTCTGTGGAGACAGAAAAACCAGAGTTGACGTTTCAGTACTGTGACGTTTCATGATGAAAGGCCACAGACCTAAAATTTCAACCGTTTCTTTCTCCACAGATGCTGTCAGACCTGAGTATTTGCAGCATTTTCTGGGTTTTTTTCAGATTTCCAGCATCTGCAGTACTTTGCGTTTTTATTAGTTACACGTTAAAAAAAAAAATTTGTTCATGGGATATGGACGTCGCTGGCTAGGCCAGCATTTATTGCCCATCCCTAATTGTCTTTGAACTGAGTGGTTTGCTAGGCCATTTTAGAAGGCATTTAAGAGTCACATGTAGACCAGACCAGGTAAGGATGGCAAATTTCCTTCCCTAAAAAGGAAATTATTGAACCAGATGGGTTTTTACAACAAATTGAAAATAGTTTCATGGCCACCATTAGCTTTTTAATTCCAAATTTATTAATTGAATTCAAATTTCTGCTGCAGTGGGATTTGAACCCATGCCCACAGAGCTTTAGGCTGGGCCTTTGAAGTACTAGACCAGTGACATTACCACTGCACCACCACCTTCCCTGTTGCTGAGCAAGCAGCTCACTGAGCCAGGTCACTCCTGTGAGAGGGACAGTGTCCCATGGTGACCGGCAATATCTCTGGTGGCATGTGATTAGAATTGAATCAGTGCTGTGGTCGAGGCAGGAGCCTGATGAAAGGATTCTACAAGGAGTTCGAAAGCGCCAAGCAGAGCTGGCTGGAAATGACATCAAGGATCTGGGAGAGGGTGGAAGAATCAACAGTAGCCTTTTATTGAGGGAGTTGGTCATGACACGGAGGGAGAGGTGGTCTGTGAGTAGGTTACCTACATGGAACGCAACTGGTGACAGTAACAAAATCCTGCAATGTAATGGGGAGTAGTAAAAAGAGCAATCAGCGAGTGTCCCAGGGAATGGGTGGTGGTTAGGGGCAAACTAGTTGTTCACTTTCTGAAATATTCTCTTACTGCCCTGCACTAAACAGTCTAACCGGACTGAAACACAGAACATTTTCAAGACGAATGATTCTTGATTAGTGTTCAAGGATAGGGGGGACAAACTAAACTGGTCTGTGGAAGTAGTTAATTTCCTATACAACTATCTAAATTCACAGTTGGAGTCACCAAATCAGAACTTTCTGACTTATTTTACCTTCTCTTCTGCCCTTTAGTGCTATCCTTTACTATGACCTTGATCCCTTCACCTACGCTTCAGTTTTGTTTGAAAAAAAGTGTCAATAATCATCTGCTGTCATTGAGAATAGGCATCCTGACAAATTCAGATTCAGTTCTCAACATTACTGCGACTCCCATTTACATAGTACTACACAGGATTTTCAGCACAGAAACAAGCCATTCAGCCCAAGCAGGTCCATGCCACGTTCATGCTCCACACAAGCCTCCTCCCACCCATCAACAAATCCTTCTATTCCTTTCTCCCTCTAGCTTCTCTCTAAATGCATCTATGCTATTTGACTCATTTAATCCTTGTGGTAGCAAGTTCCAGATTCTTTACCACTTCTTGGGTAAAGAAGTTTCTCCAGAAGTCAGGAATAAATCCAATAGGGAATATCTGATATTTATAGCCCTCAGTCTCTAGGCGATCAAACCCTTTCATTACCTTAAAGGCCTCTTATCAGGTTATTCCTCAAACTTCTCTTTTGAGAAAGAAACCCCAGCCCGTTCAATCTTTCCTGATGGGTATTACCTCTCAGTTCTGGTATCATTCTAGTAAACCATTTTGGCACCTTCTCCAGTGCGTGTATACCTTTTTTATAATATGGTGACTAGAATTGTGCACAGTATTTCAATTGTGGTCTAATCAAAGTTCTTTACAAATTTAACATAATCTCTGCTTTGCAATTCTATCCCTCTAAAAATGAAACCCAGTGCTTTGATTGCTTTTTGAAAACAAAATCTTACTTATTAATCTGCTTCGGGTGCCCTTAATATTCAAAATCTTCTGAGGCACTTTATAGAGAAATTATATGGGGAACAGATGCCTACTGATGGGAAGAGGTCACTGAAGGTTAGGTTAAAAAAAAAGTGTTGAAAACGTTCTAAATGAGGTGTAGGAGTTTAGTGATGGAGTCTCGGTGAGTCAGGCTGTGGCAAGATTAGCATATCTCACAATTTTCTCTACAGTCCCCACCTTATCAGAACTGAATGCAGCTATGGAAATTGGGTCTGCGGGGAAGAGTTTCAACAATCTCCAAGTTACAAATCCTTCATTGGTTGAGCTTACATGGGTGCATGAAATCAGGACTAGAACAATTTCAGACAGTCCTGGACCTCTCCAGACAACAACGGAGCCCAAAAAAGTTTTAAAAGATCTAAAGTTAAAAAAAATTTGAAATGCTGGAGATAAAGAGCAGGTCAGCGTCTCCACTGTATTCTGGTGGGAGGCTTCTACATGAAACACGGAGCCTGTCTTTTCTCTTTTAGATGAGGCATGGAAATGTGGCATTTCCAACATTCGTTGCCTTTAGTACAAGTATCTAGTTACGGGGAATTCTGTTTTTCACTGATTTACTAAACGAGGGCAACCAAGTTCTTGACTTTGTGGGCCGTGTAGATTCACACCATGGAACCTCAGGGACCACGGATAAAGTTTAAACACACATTCCCTTTAATTTGCAAACATCTCCAGTTGCGAACAGACCTTGAGAGTCAGATCCACAGTGCTAAAAATCAACCCTTACCAAACCTCTAGACCCACAAAACTCAAACATGACAAACCAACAAATGAGAAATAATGTGCACATAAATCACAAAGTTCGGTTGGGAATCATATACCACAATACCAGTGCTCAAGAGACACAAGTTAATAATCAGCTTTTAAAGATATAGTTTCAGCCTCAAATCTTTTTCCTCCTCTTCCCTCCCGGGTTCCAGTAACCAACTCAACTAGTAACAGGATATCAGGAGCCTTCCCCCGGGAGTTATTGTTGGTTTTGCAGGAAAAGCAGTTCTGCAGCAACATTTATACATCATTCACATCCTCTCAGTTACACAGTCAGGAGCCAAATGGGAAGACGCTATCACCAAACAGGGGGAGTTTAGAGGAACTCTAGCAGCTGCATTTTAACTTCACATTTCCTGAAAACAGGAGCAATTTTCTTTGTGGTCAAAGAGAATTTTGTCTGGTGCGGCAACAGGATGAGGAAGGCTATATAAAATGCACAGAGACATTCAAGAGAAGGGGGCTCAATGAATTTTTTTTGTCCCTTCACTAAGATTCTTCAAGTCAGCGTGTTCACAAAGGGTAAAGAAATTATCCTTTATCCAACCTACAGCAGACAATCCCCAATTCTCAGTAGAATCTTTCATTAAATTAGTTATAAAACCAATATAAAGAAAACTAATAATGGGAGGCATTTGCTGGATTAAAAAAATTGGAAGGATTTATTCCTTCACAGCCTGTGTCTGTTTACAGAAGACGGGAGACAGCCTTGTGAAAGCTTCAAAGGATTAAACCACTTCTTTGAAATCTAAACCAACACCTTCCATTTCACACATCACGATGTACATTAAACATACAGGATTTTAAACAGAGAGGGAGCACGCAACCCCCTGTCTTTATGGCCATTTATTTATCTCCCTCTCTGACTGAAGAGGTTGACTCACTGCTGTGGGGTACCCAGTGTGCCATCTCGTAGCTGCCTCACGTGGTCATTCACCCCTGGGCAGCCACTGGCACACCATCACCTCACCTGACATGGGCACATATGGCAGGAGTCACTCAGAGATCGAGGAGCAGACACTTTGGCCCCTATTATACAGTCTCACATCACCTATCAGTGCCAGAGACAGTTGTTTTGCATCTGATTTATTTGAAAGATGCCAGTCAACTCCCCCTCCCCCAGCCTCTTCGATCAGACTGCTCCAGATGTGCAACAACCCCGTGCCTAAAGTGGAAAAACGCTGGAAAGATGCAGCAGGTCTGTCAGTATCTGAAAGTGGAACAAGGTCAGTGGGCTCCAGAATGAATTCTGATGGAGCGTTGATGTCTTTTCTCTTTCAGACCCTGACCCGCCGGCTGGACATTATCAGCATTTTATTTCAACATTTGCAGTTTTTTTGTTACTCCCCCACCCCCAAAAACAAAAATCCCTTCCTAGTACAGACAACTGATAAAATAAATTATTTGTGTTAAACCATGAGACAACATTGAGCCCTTTTCGCTCTATAAACTCAAAAGGAAATTGGATACAAATCTGAAAGGGGAGAACATTTTTCAAGGCTATGGGAAAAGGAACGGGGATAATTGGATAGCTCTTTCAAAGCAGCTAGCACAGTCACGATGGACCGAATAGCCTCATGCTATGCTGCAAGATCTTATGATTCACGTTTTTAAAAAAAAACCCTTTCGCAACAGACAGATTCCGTCTCTGGCGCCGTGTCGCCGTCAGACACCGGAGGGAGTGGCAGGTGTAGAGTAGAAGCACCCACCGACCGTCCGGCAATGCTAGCAAGTTAACAGAGGCAGAAAGAGAAAAGAAAATCACGGGCAGTTAACCCAACAGTCTCCAAGTCCGAGCAATCGATCACTCAGAAAAAAAATTACTCTAAAGGGAGAGAGAGAAGGGAAAGGGGTCACCTCGCGGGTCGAGGGGACTGAGGAGGGTGGGGAATAGTCTACAGCCCGGGAGCCCGATGTACAAGGTACAGACATACACAGTGTAGGCAGGACCAGTAACGTCCGCGATGTCTCTAACACATTGAGAACGTCCTAAAAAATTATTTCACCCGCTCCACCGAAATCCGGGATGGTCCGCAGGGAACCGAGCAGCGGATCGATCCCCCTCTCCCGGTCATTAAACAATTAAAAAAAAGGTTTAAAAAGTGCTCCTTACCCTCCTCGGCCTGATGTGTGGGGACCACATTTAAGAGCAGCAGGGCGACGAGGTGCAGGTGGCGCGGCTCCATGCTGAATGCGGCCCCCGGCTGCAGCAAACTTCAATAGAAACTTTCAGGAAACTTTTTTTTTTCCCCCAGCCAAACTTTCATTCATTCCACGTTACGTCACGGCCCCGCCTCCTCCCCATTGAACAATGGAAATCTACCTGGAGACATCCAATCAGCGAGCGGCCGACATTCCTGGGTAGGGTGTCAATTTCAAGGTGGGCGGGGCTCGGCTCCTAGCCCGGAACTGGGAGCCTGAGAACTCCTGCTATTCCCACATACTGCACTCTGACTTGCCCTATCATTAGCAGACAGGCCCGGGCAGGTAGATTCAAAGGCTGGGGAGAATTTAATTCTGCCTTTGAAAGACTGGAGTTAACCCAACACCTGAAGTCGAGTCATCCACTTTTCCGTCGTCACCAACCTGTCTCCACTCTTTTTTTGGAAACTTCAGTTCACAGCTCCTTTGACCTTTCCTGGCTTGTTCCTCCTCACCTCGGGATGCAGCATCCTAGACGCTCCACCCTTACTGTGTTGAAATCAGGATTTATCACACCATCTCCGACTCTATATCATTTCCAGGTCCACAAAATCTGTGAATTCCTCATTGCCTTTAAGTCATCCCTTCGTCCTATGAGCTAAAGGTGGCGGGCCGAATGGCCTCCATCTGTGCTATAACCATTCTATGAATTTAAAAGCCAGGCTTTGCAGTCTTCTAACCGCATTTATTACAGTTGTGGGATGTAAGTGGGTTAAAGAGTATGTAGATGTACAACACTTCAAAATGCCAACTGGAGGATGTTAGACACTGCCATCCTCTTGTGTATATGTCGGGGGCGGGGCGACAGGAATGTACATACAGCAGTCTGGAGCACAAATCCAGGCGGGTTGCTTTTTCCCCTCCCTAGTTCAGGGGCACCAGGCCCAGTTGTCCCACTGATGTCCAGAGTGTGATTGGCTGAGCTGTGCATTTATCAGGGATCAAGCCTGGAGTTTAATGATCAGTGCAAAACCAATTTTTGCTCCCTTGTTAACATGTTTTTAAAGACCTCAACGCCTTTTGCATGAAAAGGAAACACCCTCTCCCACGCCCCCACCCGATGGGGATCAAAGCTTCCACTGAGCATTAAAGGCTCTCTGCAAAAAAAAACTGAGACTCAGATTCTCACACAAGCTTCATTTACTGAGCAAACACAGGAATTGAATTGCATCAATAGCCATTAGTGTGTGAGGGTAAGGAGACAATGAGGGTTCCTCTTAGCTACTGGATGTTCTTGAGTCATGACAACACAAGTTGCACCTGAAGTAGTTGTAGTGTCACATACATTCCTTCATCAGAACTGAAGGAATTTCTTCTCTCAACAGATGCTAACTGATTCGAAGTGTGTTCCTAGCATTCGCAGTCTTTTGCTTGTTATTCCTTCCACCCCTGTCCCCAAGACTTACCTGAGGGCTGCTGCCAGTGAGGGAAATGAGCCAATTTGGCTTCCGGTACACCAGCAAACTGCCTCTGGAGATGAGCCCTGGCAACCTGCCATTATTAAGACAATAGCCTGAGGCCCAATTTGTGTCACGCCTTGGGCTTCATGGATCAGATGGAAACATATCGTCAGTTATGTGCCTAGAAATGGGCTGTAACAACATTTTTGCCGCAAACATCACCTCATTTGAGACCAAAGCCTAAGAGCAGGAACCAAGCTCTCTGCCAAACATCGCTCGAAACATTTTGCTTCAACAATCTTTCTCTTATCACCAATCTATCCCAAATCACCAAACCCCTCCCTAGCAGGTTATCTTCCCAATAAATATCTTGTTAAATGTGGAAACAATTATCTGTGTGAATGTAAATAAAGAATGTTACATTCCGGTCCCTCACAGACTGGGATTTTCAATTGTCGGTGCAGTCGGGAAGGGGTGTGGCACGATTTGGAATATTGTGCACCGGGAGGGTGGCACAGGATCCTGCCGTCTCCGGAACGCCAGTCAATTTTCAAAGGGAAGGGAGGGAGTTGGGGAAATGGGGAACCTGCTCACCCTCAATTAACAGCCCATTAAGATCCTTGAGGAGCTTGTTAATGGGCGGGGGAGGGTTAAAGGGCATTTTTCAAAATTGAGATTGCTGAACCGTGCTGTCTGGTGCACGTTAGTGCAGAGCTGTCGGGTTCAAAGCGGGCAGAGGTTAAAGTTTTTTTTTATTGGTGATGAAAAATTTCGGGAGCTGGCGGTCACAGAATCAGAATTGTTACAGCACAGAAGGTGCTCCAGGCCATTCAGCCCATCGTGCCTGTGCTGGCTCTCCAAAAGAGCAGTTTACCTAATGCCACTCCCTGGCCTTCTCCCCGCAGCCCTGCACATTCTTCCTTTTCAGATAATAATCCAATTCCCTCTTGAATGCCTCGATTGAACCTGTCTCCACCGTACTCTCAGGCAGTGCATTCCAGACCCTAACCACTCACTGCGTGGAAACAGTTTTCCTCATGTCGCTAATGCTTCTTTTACTAATTACCTCAAATCTGTGTCCTCTTGTTCTCAATCTCTCCACCAATGGGAACAGTTTTTCCCTATCTACCCTGTTGCGACCCCTCATGATTTTGAATACCTCTATCAAATCTCTTCTCAACCTTCTCCAAAGAAAACAATCCCAACTTCTCCAATCTATCCACATAACTGAAGTTCCTCATCCCTGGAACTATTCTCGTGAACCTTTTCTGTACTCTCTCCAATTCCTCCACATCTTTCCTAAAGTGTGGTGCCCAGAACTGGACACAATACTCCAGTTGAGGCCGAACCAGTGTTTTATACAAGTTTAACATAATTTCCTTGCTTTTGTACCCTATTAATGAAGGCTAGGATGCTGTATGTTCTATTAACTGCTCGCTCAACCTGTCCTGCCACCTTCAATGATTTGTGCACAAATACACCAGGGACCCTCTGCTCTTGCACCCCCTTTAGAATTGCACCCTTTATTTTATAAAAGCAAAATACTGCGGATGCTGGAAATCTGAAACAAAAACAAGAAATGCTGGATTCACTCAGCAGGTCTGGCAGCATCTGTGGAAAGAGAAGCAGAGTTAACGTTTCGGATCAGTGACCCTTCTTCGGAACTTTATTTTATATTGTGTCTCCGCATTCTTCCTATTAGAATGAATCACTTCACACTTCCCTGCTGTAAGTTTCATGTGCTACTTGTCTGCCCATTCCACCAACCTGTCTATGTCCTTTTGAAGTTCTACACCATCCCCCTCACCGTTCACAATCGTGCGCTTTACGATTTGGCCACTTTTGTGCTCGATGAGGCTGCTGGCCCTCAGAGGTACTACCTGTTCTCTTCTGCAAGGCAGTGGCTGGCTCATCAGGGCTGCCTTCCGCTTTTGCTGCTTGTACTCTGCAGGCAGCTCCTGCCTCCTGGAGACGCTCAGCACCACGAATTGGGCCCCGTGCCCGCCTTCAGCCCAATTAGGGCAATAACATTTAAGATGGCGTCGCGTGAGCGATGCAGTGTCAGCTCCGGGTGGGGACCCGGAAATTATCCGGGTGTCAGGTTTTCGACCCTGATTTGAAAATCCAGCCCTTAGATTGTAACATCAATCACAATCCAGCATGTTACATCTGGCAACACCTATTCATCCTCAACCCAACATCCTCCCAGCTCAACCCTACGGTCACATAGCTGAAACTTTTCTACTATTCTTATAATAGATTTTTTGCCTCCCAAATTTTCGATTACTCTCTTCGATGGACCACAACTTTTTATGCCTTTAAGGGTGTCTTCACTAACCTTGATATCTATGTAGACTTTTAGTAGTGTCCAGAGGTTATTTTTAACTACTCAAATTATCCTGTGCCTCTATAGGATTTCTTGCCACCTTTGATAAGTTATAGAACTGCAATACATCTGGCTTCATCTTAATGACAAGTTATTCAGTGACTTTATTCCACAAAAGGAAAATAAGCAAATAATTAACAATTATATAATCCATATATATAATCTACGACATATTAAAAATCTTAAATCCACATGCGCTTCCTTTTTAATAAACCCTTGCTTCCTGGTGTCATGTTTCTGCCATGCTCTTCTGCCAACTTTTTCATTACAAATTATAAATGTCCACATTTATAAATGAAACTGTCTATGTAAATACATCATGCTATAATTATATCCTCCTGCCATACACTAGCATTTCAGTCTTGCATCTCACAGCTCAACAGCCTATACTTCAGAGAAACTCCCTTGTTTCAACCACTCGACTCCGCTTCCTAAATTGTAGCAAGTCTTGTTATTTAACCATAAGTAATCTGAATCAAGGTGTTGTGCAATAATAAAGACAGAATGCATAGCTTTAAAATGGGGATTTAAATTATGTCTGCTAATCCTGGTCCAATGATCCCACACCCTTTGACTCCACTTCACCTGAAGACTACGCTTGACACTTGGTTTCCAAATTTTAGATCTTTCTTAAGGAACCCAATTCTCTGAGCCTTCACAAGTGTTTTCACTCGTCTTGATATCCAGGTTGATATACAGAGCTAAGCAATCCCATAACCAACGGATCAGATCTAAGCTCTGCAGTCCTGCCACATCCAGCCGTGAATGGTGGTGGACAATTAAACAACTAACTGGAGACGGTGGCTCCACAAATATCCCCATCCTCAATGATGGGGGAGCCCAGCACATCAGTGCGAAAGATAAGGCTGAAGTATTTGCAAAAATCTTCAGTCAGAAGTGCCGAGTTGATGATCCATCTCGGCCTCTTCCTGAAGTCCCCAGCATCACAGATGCCAAATTTCAGCCAATTCGATTCACACCACGTGATATCAAGAAACGTTGAAGGCACTGGATACTGCAAAAGCTATGGGCCCTGACAATATTCCGGCAATAGTACTGAAGACCTGTGCTCCAGAACTTGTGCGCCCCTAGCCAAGTTGTTCCAGTACAGCTACAACACTGGCATCTACCCTGCAATGTGGAAAGTTGCCCAGGTATGTCCTGTACACAAAAAGCAGGACAAATCCAACCCGGCCAACTACCGCCCCATTAGCCTACTCTCAATCATCAGTAAAGTGATGGAAGGTGTCATCAACAGTGCCATCAAGTGGCACTTGCTTAGCAACAACCTGCTCAGTGATGCTTAGTTTGGGTTCCGCCAGGGCCACTCAGCTCCTGACCTCATTACAGCCTTGGTTCAAACATGGACAAAAGAGCTGAACTCAAGAGGTGAGGTGAGAGTGGCTGCCCTTGACATCAAGGTAGCATTTGACTGAGTATGGCATCAAGGAGCCCTAACAAAACTGAGGTCAATGGGAATCAGGGGGAAAACCCTCCGCTGGCTGGAGTCATACCTAGCGCAAAGGAAGATGGTTGTGTTTGTTGGAGGTCAATCATCTGAGCTCCAGGACATCACTGCAGGAGTACCTCAGGGTAGTGTCCTAGGCCCAACCATCTTCAGCTGCTTCATCAATGACCTTCCTTCAATCATAAGGTCAGAAGTGGGGATGTTCGCTGATGATTACACAATGTTCAGCACCATTCGCAACTCCTCAGATACTGAAGCAGTCCGTGTAGAAATGCAGCAAGACCTGGACAATATCCAGGCTTGGGCTGATAAGTGGCAAGTAACATTCGCGCCACACAAGTGCCAGGCAATGACCATCTCCAACAAAAGAGAATCTAACCATCTCCC
The DNA here is from genome assembly GCF_036365525.1 of Heterodontus francisci. Lineage (NCBI taxonomy): Eukaryota > Metazoa > Chordata > Chondrichthyes > Heterodontiformes > Heterodontidae > Heterodontus > Heterodontus francisci. The sequence goes on along the minus strand of NC_090407.1, from coordinate 25,241,379 downwards.
CTTGACATTCAACGGCATTACCATCGCTGAATCCCCCACTATCAACATCCTAGGGGCTACCATTGACCGAAAACTGAACTGGAGTAGCCATATAAATACCGTGGCTACAAGAGCAGGTCAGAGGCTAGGAATCCTGAGGCGAGTAACTCACCTCCTGACTCCCCAAAGCCTGTCCACCATCTACAAGGCACAAGTCAGGAGTGTGATGGAATACTCTCCACTTGCCTGGATGGGTGCAGCTCCAACAACACTCAAGAAGCTCGACACCATCCAGGACAAAGCAGCCCGCTTGATTGGCACCCCATCTACAAACATTCACTCCCTCCACCACCGACGCACAGTGGCAGCAGTGTGTACCATCTACAAGATGCACTGCAGCAATGCACCAAGGCTCCTTAGACAGCACCTTCCAAACCCGCGACTCTACCAACTAGAAGGACAAGAGCAGCAAATACATGGGAACACCACCACCTGCAAGTTCCCCTCCAAGTCACACACCATCCTGACTTGGAACTATACCGTCATTCCTTCACTGTCGCTGGGTCAAAACCCTGGAACTCCCTTCCTAACAGCACTGTGGGTGTACCTACCCCACATGGACTGCAGCGGTTCAAGAAGGCAGCTCACCACCACCTTCTCAAGGGCAATTAGGGATGGGCAATAAATGCTGGCCTGGCCAGTGACGCCCACATCCCGTGAATGAATAAAAAAAAAGGTAAGCTTTCAGTAAGATGTCACAGATAATTGGCAGAACAATCTTTTTGTTGATTATTTTTTGCTACTGGAATTATCGTACACCTTAGTTGGATCTTTCCCATTTTGATTTGTAATAGGCTATTACAATTTATTTTACAAAAGTTAAGTAAGTGAATAACTGACAGTAATATGATACACTGTCATATTTAATAAGAGTCATCCACATAATTGGACCAATTACAGAGTCTGTACCATTTGAAATCTATGGCTCCATTTGTCTTGAGTCTATCATCATGGAAAAAGCCAACAAATATTGCCACCCACCCATCCTAAATCCACTAAACAAACTACCTCTCCATCCTAAACCCACCAGCTATTCATCCCAAACTTACTACACAATCCTCTGCAACCCACCATCACCAATTTATTTTAAACAGACCACTTGCTCATCCTAAATCCACCATCTGTCCATCCTAAAACTAATAGACCCACCTATCCTCAATCTACTATCTACACTCATTAAGTTGTCTTGCACCAATACAAATGAGGTTCTTGGAACACTACCTCACGTACTGACATGGTCTTAAAGACTGCCTGGTGTGTACTGACAAGGTTACACAACCTGATATGCATTGGCAGGATTATACTAGTGCCCCGACACAGTTATACAATAGCAACCTGATGCCTAGTACATGTACTGGGATATCCGTGCAACAATATATTTGGCCCAGCCACAGACTGTCCACGCTTACACATAAAAAAGCCACTTGGCTGAAGTACAGGAGTGTGGCTGTGTGTGTTACTGACAGCAGGAAAGCCTGCTGGATTGGTGTGAGTGCCAATTATCAGACTGTGTAACGAGTAAGAATTTCAGTTCTGCAGGGACAACAGCCAATAACCCCAAGGGGTCAATCATGATACAAAGAGAAAGCCCAAGCTGTCACATGAAGCTCATTCCTCTTGGTTTGCCTTCCTTTACTAAGTGTCCAGCTTAATTGCACTAGATTAAGCTGATACTATTTTTTAACAGTTATGCAACCAGTCGGGAGGATTCTGTTGAAGGTGAAGGGGTTGCTTCTCTCCCTGCTAAATCATTGTATTCAAACAGCAGAGAAAAATGAACTGAATCCCATTCAGCCATATTGTTCAGTAGTAAAAGGCATGACTTATTTTACTGTCAGCCATCTGCAGGACAGGCTTTCAATGTCAGATGTCAGAAATACCTTTAATTTGTATCATTGGTCTGTGGGAGGCGCTTTCTGTCACTGCCAGTCCGAAGGGGTCATACAGAACAGTTGTTACTGATGTGGTTGCTGGATTGATCGTTGGAAGGAGGGGATCTCCACTTTCTCTCTCCACAGATGCTGCCTGACCTGCTGAGTGTTTCCAGCATTTTCTGTTTTTTTCTTTCAGATTTCCTGCAGCTGCAGTATTTTTGCTTTTTGTTCTCAGCATTTTATCCCTGGTGCAGTTATGAACATGTGGCCACGTTCTGTTGCCATGTGGTTGGGCAGGGAGGATTGCCATATTGTGAGAAGTGGGGGATGGGGGGTGGGGTGACCTATCTTCCTGTACAAGAAGCCCCACTTGACTACACTGAGCGCAGGGAGCAGGAGGTGTCCAGGATTGTGGAGCCTTCTTTTCAGAGGAGCAGTTTAAATATCTAAAGGGCACTTGATGACATCATCGCTGTGCTGTCCACAGATGCACATCCACAGGAAGAAAGATGTTGCATTCATTTAGCACCTTTCATGACCTCAGGATATCCCAAAGTGCTTTACAACCAATTAACTACAGATTTCAGCAGCCAAGATGTGCACAGGAAGATCCCACAAAAGCAAGGCGATAAATGACCGGGTAATCTGTTTCAATGAGGGATGAATATTGGTCAGGACACTGAGAAACCTCACCTTGGCCTACTTCGAACAGTATCACGGGATCTTTGACATCCATCTGAGAAAGCAGACTGAGTTCGGAATTACAGGAATTGCTGAACAAGCTGATTGCGAACCTGGACCCTGTGATGAAATGCCAATTTAAGAAATAGTATCTGCCCACACCTTCCTGAAAATGTCTTCGGGACAGATCAAAAAGATTAATCATTGACCACAGATATTTAAACACAAGTGAGTCAGGATTTAATATTTACCTTTGCACTCAGTTTTCCTCCTGCTGCTGCAACTCACAGTTCGGTTACTTTGACTTTCGGTTCCCTAAACTTACAACCAGAGCAACATTGGGACCTCTAGTTTAATGCCCTTCTCATTTCATCCACTTCCAATGTTCTTTCCTCCCCTCTTGAAGGCACTGAGGCAGGGAAGTGAGGGTGGTGGAGGCAGACAGACACATCTGTGGGAGAAAATTCCTTTTGTTAATTCTTTCGTTTTTCATGTGTGAGTTTAGTAGGCGAGTGTTACAGGATAGTCTGCCTTAGGGCAACTGACAGCCAACTTCAACCCAGCAGAGTTTACTGGATACTGATCACGAGGAACCCTGACTGAATTTCACCTTCTATCCAAGGGGATGCAAGGCCAACTGCCCCCAGACCAGCTGAGATCAATTAACCCAGTCCAGGGACCAACTCTGCACTTTAGTGTCCACATGGCCCATTTGTATACTAGACAGTAGATTTACCTGCCACACAATTTGCAAAGCTCTTCCTATGCTTTTCAGATTAGAGTTTGCTTCTTGAGCCTCCTGATGGTAAGAATTCATGATTCCTTTGTTATTTAAAGAGGGGTGGTATCAAGCTGTCATAAGGCAGAATCATGCGGCACAGTCAAATAGAACCATAGAAAAGTTATGGGCCATTCAGCCCATCATGTCTGCACTGGCTGAAAAAAACTAACTGCCCATTCTAATCCCACCTTCCAGCACCTGGTCCGTAGCCTTGCAGGTTACTGCACTTCAGGTGCATGTCCAGGTACCTTTTAAATGAGTTGAGCATTTCTGCCTCCATCCCCTGGGTCACACATTGGAAAACCATTAAAGAAACTGCAGACAAGATTAATGGTCTGAGGAGAGCTGACAGTGGGCATGATCACAGAATCATACACCTTAACTAATGGGCACTCTGCCTGCCTCAAACAGGGTGCAGACACCCAACTAGGATTTCAAGGCCTTAATGAAAGCTAACCCTGTAATACATCATGTTGCCTATTTTTTTCCCCTTTTAAAACAGATGCTCTTTAATATTTGTTTGGTAATACCTTTGGTTATTTTAAAAAATTCATTCCAAGGATATAGATGTCGTTAGCAAGGCCAACATTTATTGCCCATCCCTAGTTGTCTTTGAACTGTTGCAGTCCATGTTGTGAAGGTCCTCCCACAATGCTGTTAGGTGCAAAGTTCCAGGACTTTGACACAGTTACTATGAAGAAATGGCAATATATGTCCATGTTGGGATTGTGTGTGACTTGAAGGTGATGGTTTTCCCATGCAGCTGCTGCCCTTGTCTTTCTAGTTTCTAGATGGCGGAGGTCGCAGGTTTGGAAGGTGCTGCTGTAGACGCCTTGGTGAGTTGTTCAGGCTCCATGCTAAAATAATTGATCTTGTGAGTGTCTTCAACTGGCCTCAGCATCACCGAGTTAGGAAAGAGAGAAAAAAAAATCAGCCAGGATTCTTGGTCCTTATTTCTATCTGGGTTCCCTGCTTGAAAATGCAAGCTTGGATGTTGAGTGAGGGCAGGATCGGGTTGATTGCCATGCTTCTGGAGTCGAATAGTTTTGCTAACACTCATTGTCTGGGTGCACACATGGTGAATGGGCATTTGGGTGAGGTACCAGAATGGGGCTGGGACCCATGGAACCCACACCCCAGCATGAGTGGGGGAAAAATATCCGCAGATTAATGCAAGTAGGAAGGCTTCTTTTACCATATCAATTGGGGGATATGCAGTGACGTGTCGTCTTAAAATAATAATTGAACAATTTCTCCAAGTAGAATTTATTTGTTGTCTTCAGGACAAGTTTCTTTTAAACATTTTGAAAAAGGAGTTTTTAAAGACAAATTCTACAAGGAAGTGAACTTCCCAATATCATTATCCCCAACCTGGGATGCAAAATGGAGCAGGACCACCATATACACAGCCCAGAGCAAGAAGAAGGAGTCGCTCCATTGGGAAAATCAAGGGTGGAGCCTGGAAGTCAGCAAAGAGTTAGACCTCCTCAACCCATCTGCAAGAGTGAGAAAGGAGCCTTTCATTCTTGTGCTGAAGTTCCTGGTCTTTGTCCCCCCCCCAATCCCTGAAAGTTCAAAAGGGAAGGAGCGTGGGCAGCTGCAATCTGATTCCGCAAAAATGTGAGGTTCCAGTAATTTGAGAGAATAGAGCTTCAGGACAACTGAGCATAAGGCCAGCTTGACTCAATGCATCACCATTCTTAACAAGGTGTTGACTCAGATCCGGGTCACAGGTTTTTCTAATCCTGTCTCAGCTATCAGCATCAGTTGCTCAACCTTGCCCAAGGCCTCTAGGTAAGTAGAGAAAGAGTGGGATCATCTCCCATTATGGCAAAGTTCAACAGTTGTCTGTAGACTGTCATATTGCAGAACTCAGGACTGAGGCACTAAGGGGGACGATGAACTTTAGGCCGAGGCAGGTGCACAGCAGGGTCTGCAGCAACTGCCCATGCAGAGTGATCAACAATGTAAGTGCGTGTGAGGGCTGCCAGGGAGATAATAATTTGTATTTTTATCATATATTTTCATAGAAAAGAAACAAGTCCGGTAATGTGTTGCCAAGTAAACTTTCCAAAGTATGGCAACACGGCACAAATTTTTATTGGGTGACCGATAGTGGGATCAGTGAAGGTAATGAAACCAAACCATTTTGACACCACAGGAGTCCCTACTAGCCATCTTCTGCTCCAGTTTGGGGTTAATAACAGTATTTTGCAGGAACTGATCAACTCATTCATTGTACATCCATTGTACATTGATGGACTTCCACTCCTTTCCTCTGACACCAATGCCTTTGTACTACAGCCAACTGGTCCTAATCTATCAGTTACTGTCCAGTGCACCTACTGGGAAACAAGGTTGGGGGCTCATTTTGTCAAGATTATGGAGGTGCATCCCTAGGACTGTGGGAGGGTGACTCTGGCTCAATACTGAGAGGGTGATTGTATTTTACTTCAAATTTAAAATACATTTTTGAAGTGTATTTTTAATTGAATTCACATTGACAACAGGACTGTCTTCTTGGCATTTCTTCACGGACGAAGATTTTGAGAAGGTTGTAGTCATCGGCTGCAGGCCCGCTGGTGGTTAGTCAGGCCTCGTGACCGGCAGATTCTCCCACATCGAGTACGAGTGAAGATGTAGTCGCTGCTGGGGGCAATTGGATCTATCCTTCTCCTTTTCTCTTTCATGCTGGTTCTTCGCTCAGTCTCAAAAGTGTTTGTAGCCCTCCTGATGTAGCATCTCCAGGCATCAGGATCTATGGCCTGCACTTCCCACTGGTGATGGTCGATGTGACACACAGAGAGGGACTTCTTCAGGGAGTCCTTGAAATGTTTGCATGGGACCCCTCTGTTCCTTTTACCTGTGGTCAGCTCTCCATACAACACGATCTTGGGCAGGCGACTGTCGTCCATCCGGGCAATATGACCCGCCCAACGCAGTTGGCTTTGCAGGAAGATGGCCTCGATGCTGGTGATGTTGGAAGTTTCCAGGACTTCAATGTTTGAGATGCGGTCCTGCCAGCGGATCTTCAGGATGCTGTGGAGGCAGCGCTGACGGAAGTGCTCCAGAAGGAATACATGATGGCGGTATAGGACCCATGACTCAGGGCCATACAGAAGGGTGGTGAGGACTTTGTACACTTTGAGTTTGGTGTGTGCTCTGAGGCTGTGGTTGCTCCACACATGTTTGTAGGATCTGCCAAATGTACTGTTTGCTTTTGAGAGCCTATTGTCCTCTTCCTTGTCTATGGTGGCATCAAACGAGATGACGCTCCCCAAGTAAGTAAATTGCTTGACGGCGTTCAGCTCGGTTCCCTCAATGACAATGCTTGGCGGTCTATATTCTTCTTGGGGGTGCAGGCTGATGCAGGACTTCAGTTTTCTTTAAACTGATTTTTAGTCTGAAGAGTTGTGCCACCTCGGAAAAATGTGTTGTTATATGTTGAAGGTCTGACTGATTGTGGGCCAGGAGAGCACAGTCATCAGAGAAAAGAAGTTCACGGATGATTTTTTCTTGTGTCTTTGTGTGAGCCTGAAGATGCCTGAGGTTGAAAAGGCCTCCATCAGTCCGGAAGCTTACATAAACTCCCTCCTTAAGGTCTTCCATTGCCTGCTGCAGCATCATGGTGAAAAAGACGATGAATAGGGTCGGGGCCAGCACACATCCCTGCTTCACACCATTGGAGATACGGAAGGGACTTGAGAGGTCGCTGTTTTGCTTGGCTTGTCTGTACTGATTTTCATCAAACTGCTTCACCATGGCCAGGAGCCTGGGTGGGCATCCAGGTTTTTCAAGGATTTTCCAAAGTCCATCTCACAGTGTCGAATGCCTTGGTGAGGTCTACGAAAGTGATGTACAGGCCTTTGTTTTGCTCACGACACTTTTCTTGTAATTGTCTGAGTGCAAATACCATGTCTGTGGTGCCTGTTTGCTCTGAAACCACACTGGTTCGCTGGGAGGTTTTCTTCTGCAATGGTAGGCACAAGCCTGTTCAGAAATATTCTGGCCAGGATCTTCCCAGCAATAAAATGGAGGGTGATCCCAAGGTAGTTGGAGCAGTCTGATTTTTCTCCTTTGTTTTTGTACAAGGTGATAACGGCATCACGAAGATCCCGTGGAATCCTGCCCTGTTCCCAGCAGGCCGTGAAAAACCCATGGAGCTTGATGTATAGGGCAGGGCCAACATGCTTCAAGGCTTCGGGTGGAATTCCATTGGCTCCAGGGGCTTTGTTGTTCATCTGGTTGATTGCAGTCACAGTTTCCTCCAGAGTTGGGCTGTCATCCACTTCTTCTTTGACAGGCTGTTGTTGGATGCGATTGATGGCAGTGTCATGCACTGTGCACTTAGCGCTGAAGAGAGTTTCAAAGTGCTCTGACCAGCGATCCAGGACTGACTCCTTATCGATGTGTAGGATCTTGCCATTGGCGCTCCTCAGGAGGTTTTGGGTTTGATGTGTTGGTGCATAGACAGATTTTAGTGCTTCATAGAAACTCCTTATGTCGCCAATATCAGCGTACAGTTGAGTTTTTTCCACAAGTGCAATCCACCAGTCATTTTGGATGTTCCTTGGTTTACATTGAAGGGTGCTGCATGCTTGACGACAGGCTGTCTTTTTCGCTTGGCTGGCCAGCTGAGCCTGATGAGCTGATTTTAAAAAAACTTTTTAGTAGAACTTGAATTTCCTTGTCATTTTCATCAAACGAGTCCCTATTCTTCTCGGTGCTGGGTCCGATGAAAGGTTCATCGTTGGAAGTATCCAGTACTGCCTGTAGCTTTGTGTTCCCAGAGTTCTTCTGGAGTGGAATCAGCAGTGAGATCAGGATGTTCCAATCTAGTCTGTAAGGTTGCGTGATATCTATCTCTGCAAGATGAGGTTTGTAGGTTGCTGACTCAAAATTTAATTGATGGGTTATCTGTCGGCCTGTTCTTGGGCTTATTCTTGAAGTTTTTTTTCCCCAAAAATATACTTTATTCATAAAAATCTGTAAAAAATACATTACAAAACAGTTCAAAACAGCACCAAGTTGACATTCCAAAAAGTGCAAAGGAAATCAGTTTTCTTCGATATAGGAGTGAGTTGCCTCACAACCCTTCCATTCCATTTTACACGCCGTGTACATTTTACAGTAAACCCATATTTGGTGCATACAGCCCGAGGGGTTTCCCATGGGTCCAGCGCCTCAGTTCACTATGGTGGTGGTCTTTCCCTATTGAGCCTTTGCTGCAGCTGCCCCAAGCTTTAGTGCATCCCTCAGCACTAGTCCTGGACCTTGGAATGTGCCAGTCTGCAACATTTGGTCGTGGACAACTCTTTGTTGAAGACCAGCAGGTTTCGGGCAGACCAAAGAGTATTTTTCACCGAATTGATGGTCTTCCAGCAGCAGTTGTTGTTTATCTTGGTGCGCATCCCTGGGAACAGCCCGTAGAGCACAGACTCCTGTGTTACAGAGCTGCTTGGGATGAACCTCGACCTAAAACAATGAATCTCTTTCCACACCTGCTTTGCAAAGACACATTCCAGAAGGAGGTGGGCAACAGTCTCTTCCCCACTCCAGCCACCTCGAGGGCAGCGTGTCGAGGAAGAATCTGACGGGGAGGGCCCTTCTCACCACCAGCCAAACTACGTCTTGGTGCTTGTTTGAAAGTTCTGGTGATGAGTCATTCTGCCAAATGACTTTGGCAGTCTGCTCGGAGAACCATCCGACAGGATCCACCATCTCCTTTTCCCGTAGGACCTTGAGGACATTCCGTGCAGACCACTGCCCGATGGATTGGTGGTCAAAGGTGTTTCTCTACACAAACTTTCCCATGACGGACAGGTGGTACGGCACGGTCCAACTGTGCGGAGCGTTCCGCGGCAATGTGACCAGACCCATCCTTCGCAACACCAGGGACAGATAGAACCTCAGCACGTAGTGACACTTGGTGTTTGTGTACTGGAGGTCTACACACAGCTTGATGCAGCCGCACACGAAGGTGGTCATCAGGATGAGGGCCACGTTGGGTACATTTTTCCTGCCCTTATCCAGAGGTTTGAACACTGTGTCCCTCCAGACCTGGTCCATTTTGGATCCCCAGATAAAGTGGAAAATGGCTCGGGTGACAGCCACGGCACAGGAGTGGGGAATGGGCCAGACCTGCGCCACATACAGCAACAACGTGAGCGCCTCGCACCTGATGACCAGGTTCTTACCCACAACGGAGAGAGAACGCTGCTCCCACATGCTCAGTTTATGTTGTACCCTGGCTACTCACTCTTTTCAGGTTTTGGCACACGCCCCGGCCCTTCCAAACCATATCCCCAACACCTTCAGGTAGTCTGACCTGACGGTGAAGGGGACAAATGATCGGTCAGCCCAGTTCCCAAAGAACATGGCCTCGCTCTTGCCGTGGTTAACTTTGGCTCCCGAGGCCAGTTCAAACTGGTCGCAGATGCTCATCAGTCTGCGCACAGACAGTGGATCCCAGCAGAAGACGGCGACATCATCCATGTCCAGGGAGGTTTTAACCTGAGTGCCTCCACTGCCTGGGATTGTCACCCCTCTTATGCCCGCATCCTTCCTAATGGACTCAGCAAAAGGTTCGATACAGCAAACAAACAAGACCGGGGAGAGAGGACAGCCCTGTCTGACTCCAGATTTGATCGGGAAACTTTCCGATTCCCACCCATTGATTGAGACTGCTCTTTTTTTTTTAGAGATACAGCACTGAAACAGGCCCTTCGGCCCATCGAGTCTGTGCCGACCATCAACCACCCATTTATACTAATCCTACACTAATTCCATATTCCTACCACATCCCCACCTATCCCTATATTTCCCTACCACCTACCTATACTAGGGGCAATTTATAATGACCAATTAACCTATCAACCAGCAAGTCTTTGGCATGTGGGAGGAAACTGGAGCACTCGGAGGAAACCCATGCAGACACAGGGAGAACTTGCAAACTCCACACAGGCAGTACCCAGAATTGAAGCTGTAGCTGTGCTGTGAGGCTGCGGTGCTAACCACTGCGCCACTGTGCCGCCCTGCTCTACTGATGTTTGTGTAGAGCAGTTTGATCCAATTGCAGCTTCCCTCCCCAAATCCCATTTTGGAAAGCACGTCCATCATGTAGGTGTGCGATATCCTGTCAAAAGCCTTCTCCTGCTCCAAGCTGATGAGGCAGGTCCTGTCCCGTACATAGGTGATTGTATCCCTGAGCAGTGCTAAACTATCAAAGATCTTCCTGCCGGGTACAGTGCAGGTCTGGTTGCGGTGAATCACCAACTCCAGAGCACACTTGACCCGACTGGCGATCACTTTGGACAGTATCTTGTAGTCAACATTAAGCAGTGAAACGGGCCACCAATTTCTGATTTCTGCCCTCTCCCCCTTCCACTTGTATATGAGGGTGATGATGCCTTTTCTCATGGATTCTGACATGCTGCCGGCCAGAAGCACACTCTCGTACACTTCCAGCAAGTCTGGGCCGACCCAGTCCCACAGGGCCGAGTACAACTCGACCGGTTAGTCGTCGCTTCCGGGAGTTTTACTCGTCTCGAAGGACCTGATGGCATTTGTCAGCTAATCCAGAGTTAGCGGCTTTGTCCAGTCTCTCCCGTATGCTGTCATCTAAGATCTCCGTGATAGATGACAGGAAGTACTGGGAGGCCATGCTGTCCGTGGGCTCCACGTCGTACAGCCCAACATAAAAGGATTTGCTGATCCTTAGTATGCCAGACTGCGATGACATTACCGAGCCTCCTCTTCCTTCAGGCTGCTGATCACAGAGCTCTCTCTCTGTGTACATTTTGGAAGAAGAAACGCAAGCACATCTCATCCTGCTCAATGGAGCGGACTCTGGACCGGAAGATGATCTTGGAGGCCTCCGTGGCAAAGACCGAGGCCTGCTGGCTCTTCACCTCATGGAGGTCCTCCATGACCTCGAACCCCATCGACTGCAGCCGGAGCAGATTCTGCTTTCTTTTCTGGAGTCGGGACATTTCCCTCTGTCTCTGTCTCGCCCTCTGAACACCTTTTAAGGATAAAGAACCTCTTGATGTTCTCCTTGATCGCTTCCCACCAGTGAACTGGAGACTCAAAGAAGGGTTTCACAGTTCTTCAACCTTTGTAATCCTTTTTGAGTTCCTCAATGTTCTCTGGGTTAGCAGTGTAGCATTGAGCTTCCACGTCCCTCTGCCAACCCGCTGGTCGTCCTGTAGGTGACAGTCAGCCAGTAAGAGGCAGTGGTCGGAGAAGAACACCGGCTTGGCATCGGTGGATCTGACCGTGACAGCATGGGACACAAACAGGAAGCCATTCGTGGAACGGGCAGAACTGTCCAGTCTTGACCAGGTGTATCTACGCTGCGCTCCGTCTGCAGGGTTGCTGAAGACGTTGTGCAGTTCGGCATCGTTTACTGTTTCCATTAGGAATCTGGACGTAGCACCCAGTTTGCTGTCGTCATTGCCGGATCGTCCAGCTGCGTTAATGATGCAGTTGAATTCAACGCTTAGAATGACCGGCCTGGATGTCGCCAGCAGCAGTGGGAGCTGCTGGAGGACCGTCAGTCGCTCGCTGCATTGAGCTGGGGTGTACACGTTGATCAACCAGAGCGGAGTATTATTGTACATTACATCTGCTACAAGGATGCGGCCGCCCACCACCTCCTTAACTTTGGAGATGATGAGGTTGCCTCCCCGCAGCAGAATACCCAGGCTGGAGGAACGGGAATCATTTCCCCCTGACCAGATCGATGGCCCGTAAGACCACCATCATGATCATTGTCTGTAGGTGCTGAGGTGTGGTATTCCACACTCCTACAAGAACAGCAGGTTGGCTTTGGCCTCGGCGAGGTAGTCCAAGGTTGAAACACATCGCGTAGTGGATTTCATGCTATGCACATTAATTGAAGCAATCTTTATACCCATTTTAAAGTTGGTTGCTGCTTCCCACACCAGTTGTCCTTGCTAGTCCCAGTCCTTGGGTATGTTCCTTCATACCCATAGGGTACGCAAGCTGTTTCACATTCATTGGGCTCAGAAACCCCTCCTGGTTTCTCGTGGGGGGTTTGTTCCGCTGGGGTGACATTGGAGGGGGGTCTTGTCGGCAGCAAGGCTTGGGCTGTCCTCTGCTGTTGGTGTCTTTCCCCTCTGTTCCTCCTCGAAGACATCACTGCTCCTGGCTTCCCGGAGCTGGAGTGTGCCAGACGCTTCGTTGCTCTCGGTGTCCCGGAGCTGGGGTGCGCTGGGCATGTTGCTGGGGTCGGCACTTTGGGTTTGGGGCGCGCTGCGCCCATCACAGCTTCCAGTGCCCCAGAGCTGGGGGGCTTTATCTTCCAGCTCCTTTGAGTTCTTCCGTTTCTTTTGCAGGTGCCGTCGTTCCGGCCCTTCCTCGTCCAATGAGGAGGAGCTGCTGTAGTCTGTCTCAGAAGGTAGCCTCCTCTTGCCACTGGTTTGGGTGGTGGCCTGTTCCGTTTTTGGAGGTTTTTTCTTTGTGGTTTTCCTTTGTACCACTTGCCACTGACCAGTTTGTCCATCTGCTGCCTCCTCCTCCATTGATTCTGTCTGTGGAGGAGGGGTTTCTGGCCATGGGGTAGGTGTTGGGTAGTCTTTCCTCGCTGTGGAGAGGGTTGTTTGTCTCCTTCCCAGCACCAGACGCATTCATCGTTCCTTCTCCCGGCCTTTCCTTGGACCTTGCCACCTGAGCATAACTGAGGCAGCGTTTGGGGCAGGTTTTGTAGAGGTGGCCTGCCTCACCGCACAGGTTGCAGCACTTACTCTGCTTACAGTCCTTGGTCTGATGTCCTTCCTTCTTGCGGTTCTTGCCGACGACAGTGCTGCAGTTGGCTGCCACGTGACCAGATTTGCCACAGGCGTGACAAACTCTGGGCTGCCCCGCATAGACTAAGAAGCCTCGACTTCCCCCAAGAGCGAAGCTGGAGGCAGGATGGGTGATGGCTCCTTTGGCATTGACCTTCAAGGTCACCTTGACCTGCTGCTTGCTGGTCCAAATCCCAAATGGGTCCTTGACTTCAGTGCTGTTGCTAGCCACCTCGCCGTACCTGGCAAGGAAGTTGAGTACATCCACGACAGGAACGTGGGGGTTATAGAGGTGAATTGTCACCACCCTGTCACGTTGCAATGGCAGTGTGAAGAGCGGCTCCACTGTGAGGATTGACAGTGGTGCCTGGTTTCCTTTCTCCTTGAACACTTTCTGGAACTTGATGAATCCCGCCACGTTCTTAAACGTCACATCAAAATATCCACTGCTAGGGAAAACCTGCAGGCAGAAGATGTCCGCAGCTTGGAATCCACAGCAATCAATAAGGATTTTCTTAATGAAGAAGATACAGTCAACAGGTACACCTCCTTCCTTATCCTTCACCACCACCCGAATGGTGTTACTCCCTGGCCTGAAACTGTCGAATTAGTTACAGCCATTTTACTCAAAACTTATCTGGAACAGGATCAAAAGCCATGGATCATGGTTTCTTCCCCTGCTTGAAGTTTTTTTCCCCAAAATATACTTTATTCATAAAAATCTGTAAAAATTACATTCCCAAACAGTTTAAAACAGCATCAAGTCAAAAAATACAAACAGTGCAAAGATGATCAGTTTTCTTCTATACAATCATGAGTTGCCTCACAACCCTTCCATTTCATTGTCATGCCATATACATTTTTACATTTACAGCACACAAAATTTCTCCGATACAGTTCGAGGGGTTTACCATGGATCCAGCCCCTCAGTTCAGCTTGGTGGGGGGACTGTGGTCTTTCCCCATTGAGCCTTTGCTGCGGCTGCCCCAAGCTTTAGTGCGTCCCTCAGCACGTAGTCCTGGACCTTGGAATGTGCCAGTCTGCAACATTCGGTCGTGGACAACTCTTTGCGCTGGAAGACCAGCAAGTTTCGGGCAGACCAAAGGGCGTCTTTCACCGAATTGATGGTCCTCCAGCAGCAGTTGATGTTTGTCTCGGTATGCGTCCCTGGGAACAGCCCGTAGAGCACAGACTCCTGTGTTACAGAGCTGCTTGGGATGAACCTCGACAAAAACCACTGCATCTCTTTCCACACCTGCTTTGCAAAGACACATTCCAGGAGGAGGTGGGCAACTGTCTCTTCCCCACCACAGCCACTGCGGGGGCATTGCATGGAGGGGGCGAGACTTCGGGCATGCATGAAGGATCTGACGGGGAGGGCCCTTCTCACCACCAGCCAAGCTACATCTTGGTGCTTGTTTGAAAGTTCTGGTGATGAGGCATTCTGCCAAATGACTTTGGTGGTCTGCTCGGGGAACCATCCGACAGGTTGGTCTCCTTTTCCCGTAGGGCCTTGAAGACATTCCGTGCAGACCACTGCCTGATGGATCAGTGGTCAAAGGTATTTTCCCGCAGAAACTGCTCCACGAAGGATAGGTGGTACGGCACGGTCCAACTGCATGGAGCGTTCCGCGGCAATGTGACCAGGTCCATCCTTCGCAACACCGGGGACAGATAGAACCTCAGCACGTAGTGACACTTGGAGTTTGCGTACTGGAGGTCTACACACAGCTTGATGCAGCCGCACACGAAGGTGGTCATCAGGATGAGGGCCACGTTGGGTACATTTGTCCCGCCCTTATCCAGAGGTTTGAACATCGTGTCCCTCCGGACCCGGTCCATTTTAGATCCCCAGATGAAGCGGAAAATGGCTCGGGTGACCGCCACAGTGCAGGAGTGGGGTATGGGCCAGAGCTGCACCACGTACAGCAACAACGTGAGAACCTGATGACCAGGTTCTTACCCACAATGGAGAGAGATCGCTGCCCCCACATGCTCAACTTTTGTTGTACCTTGGCTACTCGCTCCTCCCAGGTTTTGGCACACGCCCCGGCCCTTCCGAACCATATCCCCAGCACCTTCAGGTAGTCTGACCTGACGTTGAAGGGGACAAAGGATCGGTCAACCCAGTTCCCAAAGAACATGGCCTCGCTCTTGCCGTGGTTAACTTTGGCTCCCGAGGCCAGTTCGAACTGGTCGCAGATGCTCATCAGTCTGCGCACAGACAGCGGATCCCCGAGCAGAAGACGGCGACGTCATCCATGTACAGGGAGGTTTTAACCTGAGTGCCTCCACTGCCTGGGATTGTCACCTCTCTTATGCTCGCATCCTTCCTAATAGACTCAGCAAAGGGTTCAATACAGCAAACAAACAAGACCAGGGAGAGAGGACAGCCCTGTCTGACTCCACATTGGATCGGGAAACTTTCCGATTCCCACCCATTGATTGAGACTGCGTTACTGATGTTTGCGTAGAGCAGTTTGATCCAATTGCAGATTCCCTCCCCAAACCCCATTTTGGAAAGCACGTCCATCATGTAGGTGTGCGATATCCTGTCAAAAGCCTTCTCCTGGTCCAGGCTGATGAGGCAGTTGTCCACCCTCCTGTCCTGTACATAAGCGATCATATCCCTGAGTAGCACGAGACTATCGAAGATCTTCCTGCCAGGTACAGTACAGGTCTGATCAGGGTGAATCACCAACTCCAGAGCAGACTTGACTCGACTGGCTATGATTTTGGACACCCTGCTTGAAGTGGAAGTTCAGCTTTGAACAAACTAGTTGGTGATCTGTATAACAGTCAGCACTGGGCATGACTCTAGTATGCAGGACGTCCTTTAGGTCACAGTGGCGCACCAAGATGTAATCGATCAGGTGCCAGTGTTTAGAGCAGGGATGTATCCATGTGGTCTTGAAGCGATCTTTTTGTTGAAAGGTGTTGGTTATGAACAGCTGCTTTTTTGCACAGAGTTCGAAGAGTAAATGGCTGTTTTCTTTACAGTTTCCAACTCCACTGTTTCCGAGCACTCCCTTCCATGCCAGGATGTCATGGCCCACTCTGGCATTGAAATCACCAAGGACAACAATTTTGTCCTTGGGAGGGGCATTTTGGATGAGTT